>NC_057798.1:299111587-299438613 GCF_018294505.1 Triticum aestivum | reverse complement strand
ATAATGAATGGGCATTCTTGAGCCCATCATCTGTTATAAAGTTCGAATACCTTCGGGAGTGTTCGGCGTCACGAGTTAGGCCTTATATGCATCAGCTCCGAATCATGTCTTTGGTCAAATGTTGGGTTTGCCCGGCTTCTGGGTTTGCCGCCTTATGTTCCGTTATTATCGGCTAAGGTGGCCAAAGGAGAACTACTGCGATTGTGCCCTCGTTATTATGGATGAGCACCTCAGTAGAGAAAGCCGAAAACTGACTATCATGATGCAGCGAGAGACTGTTCAACCACTCGATGACTCACCAGAATCTTTAGGATTCCTGTGCATTAATGAAGGGCCATTTCCCGGTCATGTACATACGCACCCGTATTCGGATGCATGCGAAAGTACCAGGGTCTACATAGTAGCCCCAACGTTAGACTCCCATGGTTAAGCGAAAGTGTTACAGCTATATAGTCCGGTTGCCTAGTTCGCCGTGCGATGACCTCCTTAATGGACCAAGACGTTGGATCAAGTGTGATTAAGCATATTTTTTCGTGAACACCCCCGCATTGTATGCGTGGGGGCTGAAGCCAATGACTGCGAACTTTCGGATTACATATTTATATATAGATAAATATAAACAGCCGCATAGGGGAAATAATCATATTCTCAAGCAAATAGTATAAAAATAGCCTCATAATCAAAATAAACATTGTTTTTACAATGATTTAGTTCATCATTCGAACAAGACATTCTTCGAGCACTTCGCCTCTATTAGGCGGGCACCTTCTGTGACCTACGCCAAGTAGTGCTCGGCCGGATATTGGCCCCCCACCGGATCCTGGGCCGCTATAATGGTGCCATCCATATCCGTCCAATAGGCTTTAACGCGGTCAAGAGCCATCTGTGCACCCTCTATACACGCCGACCTCCTCATGGCATCGATCCGAGGCACGGCCCCAAGGAACTGCTGCACCAAACCAAAGTAATTGTCCGACTTAGGCCCCTTTGGCCAAATATGGTCTATTACAGACCGCATTGCAAGCCCGGACAGCCTGTGAAGCTCCGCTACAGTAGCCATCTTGTCACTTAACGACAGCGGGCGAGTGGGAGCATGGAATTGCAACCAGAAAAGCTTCTCTACTTCCTTGTCACCTTGATCTTTGAAGAACTCGACAGCGTCAGCTGTACTCTTCGCCAAATCCACATATGCGTCTACAGGACTCCAGCGTCCATCCTCCAGATGCTTTCAGGGCGAATTTTCAAGGGACGCTTTCAGGGCGAATTCGAGGACGCTTTCAGGGCGAATTTTCAAGGGACTTATGTCCGGCCTCCAGATGCTGATGATTTAAGTCACATAATCCAACAGCCCGGAGAGTCCGCCCGCAAGCTTTGGAACATATTCCTCACTAAGAAGAATCAAATTGTCGATTGTCCGGATGCGGTAGCCTTAGCGGCATTCAGACACAACATCCGCGACGAGTGGCTCGCCAGACACCTCAGCCAAGAAAAGCTAAGGACAATGGCAGCCCTAACAAGCCTTATGACCCGCTTTTGCATGGGCGAAGATAGCTGGCTAGCCCGTATAGGCACCAGCGACCCCAGCACATCCGAAATAAGGGATGGCAACGGGAAGCCACGGTGTTATAGAAACAAACGCCAAAACAAGGATGAGAGCTCGGATAACACGACGGTTAATGCCGGATTCAGGGGATCTCGACCTACTCCGCAAAATAAGCCATCTAAGGGCAGTAAAGAGGGACCATCCGGTCTGAACAGAGTCCTGGACAGACTATGCCAAATTCATGGCACCCCTGACAAACCAGCAAACCACACGCACAGAGAGTGCTGGGTCTTCAAGCAGGCCGGCAAATTAAATGCCGAACACAAGGGAAGGGAAACACCAAGTGAGGACGAGGATGAATCTCGCCAGCCGAACACTGTGGGACAGAAAAATTCCTGCCAGAGGTTAAAACAGTAAACATGATCCACGTGACTCGTACATCCATGAGAAGGCACGAACGCGCGCATAGAGACGCGCACGATATAGAGCCCATCATACCCACACCTAACTACTGGATGTCTTATCCGATCACTTTCGATCACTTGGACGGCCGGACTAGTATTCGGCGCGGCGGATCAGAGGCCTTGGTGCTTGACCCAATAATCGATGGATACCATCTCACCCGGGTCCTCATGGACGGCGGCAGTAGTCTCAATTTAATATATGATGACACTGTCCGCAGGATGGGGATAAACCCATCCAGAATCAGCCAAAGCAACACCACCTTTGAAGGGGTGATACCAGGCGTCAAAGCCTACAGCAGGGGCTCCGTCATACTTGAGGTAACATTCGGCTCTCCAGGCAACTCCAGAAGCGAAGAACTACTCTTCATCATCGCACCCTTCCAAAGCGACTATCACGCAGTGCTCGGAAGAACGGCCTTTGCCCGCTTCAACGCATTGCCGCACTATGGCTACCTTACACTCAAGATGCCCGGTCCTCGTGGCGTCATCACCATTAGCAGAATAACAGAGCACTCGTCACGCGCAGAGGAACACGCGACGGCCCTAGCGGCCGGGCTATAAGAGACCTCCAATATCAAAAAAATATGACTGGTCGTTAAGACCACAGACATGGTTAGACGAGTCCGGTAGCCCAGATCAAACCAGGACACCGTATATGTAATCCTATAGCGGATACTAGGGGCTATAAGTACTTAATAAAGCCCCACACTTGGCTCAACCTTATTGGCAGGCCAACATCTTATGCTTTTACTATCCATCGCATACTAACATTGTAATCTCCTATGAGTTTTCTTTTGCCACATACAACATTCGCACGATACCCTTCCAGGATACGGCACAACGGAGACAAAGGAGCAGACGTGCAGCAGGGCCTCGTTCAATAGGTTTCTTTTTAGATTAAGCCCCTGTGTAAACCTTTTCTATTGCCTCTTGTTGTTTAACCATCCCATGGGTTCCATACCCACAGATGATACTGCCGTTTTTGGCATTTCGCCACGACAGATTAACACACATACCAGGAAACAAAGGGTTTATAATGAATGGGCATTCTTGAGCCCATCATCTGTTATAAAGTTCGAATACCTTCGGGAGTGTTCGGCGTCACGAGTTAGGCCTTATATGCATCAGCTCCGAATCATGTCTTTGGTCAAATGTTGGGTTTGCCCGGCTTCTGGGTTTGCCGCCTTATGTTCCGTTATTATCGGCTAAGGTGGCCAAAGGAGAACTACTGCGATTGTGCCCTCGTTATTCTGGATGAGCACCTCAGTAGAGAAAGCCGAAAACTGACTATCATGATGCAGCGAGAGACTGTTCAACCACTCGATGACTCACCAGAATCTTTAGGATTCCTGTGCATTAATGAAGGGCCATTTCCCGGTCATGTACATACGCACCCGTATTCGGATGCATGCGAAAGTACCAGGGTCTACATAGTAGCCCCAACGTTAGACTCCCATGGTTAAGCGAAAGTGTTACAGCTATATAGTCCGGTTGCCTAGTTCGCCGTGCGATGACCTCCTTAATGGACCAAGACGTTGGATCAAGTGTGATTAAGCATATTTTTTCGTGAACACCCCCGCATTGTATGCGTGGGGGCTGAAGCCAATGACTGCGAACTTTCGGATTACATATTTATATATAGATAAATATAAACAGCCGCATAGGGGAAATAATCATATTCTCAAGCAAATAGTATAAAAATAGCCTCATAATCAAAATAAACATTGTTTTTACAATGATTTAGTTCATCATTCGAACAAGACATTCTTCGAGCACTTCGCCTCTATTAGGCGGGCACCTTCTGTGACCTACGCCAAGTAGTGCTCGGCCGGATATTGGCCCCCCACCGGATCCTGGGCCGCTATAATGGTGGCATCCATATCCGTCCAATAGGCTTTAACGCGGTCAAGAGCCATCTGTGCACCCTCTATACACGCCGACCTCCTCATGGCATCGATCCGAGGCACGGCCCCAAGGAACTGCTGCACCAAACCAAAGTAATTGTCCGACTTAGGCCCCTTTGGCCAAATATGGTCTATTACAGACCGCATTGCAAGCCCGGACAGCCTGTGAAGCTCCGCTACAGTAGCCATCTTGTCACTTAACGACAGCGGGCGAGTGGGAGCATGGAATTGCAACCAGAAAAGCTTCTCTACTTCCTTGTCACCTTGATCTTTGAAGAACTCGACAGCGTCAGCTGTACTCTTCGCCAAATCCACATATGCGTCTACAGGACTCCAGCGTCCATCCAGGGGAGCGTACTTCGGATCGAAATTTTTTGTCCGCAGCAAATAGGAGCCCCCAGCCGCGATTTTACCGGCCTGTTGAAGCTCCTCCTGCGCACCCCTGAGCTCGGTCCGTATTTCCTTGGTGGCATTAAGTGCCTTGTTCAGGTCGGCCGAACTATCCTCATGCTCCTTTTCAAGGAGCTCATAACAGTCAGCGGCATTTTTTAACTCAACAGCCATTTCGGCTATCTTCTCCTCGCTTCGGCGATGAGCAGACTGTTCGACCCTCAATTCCTCGGCCGCCTTTAGGGCAGCCGCATTGCTCACCTGAGCAAGTTCCGCCCCCATGGCCTCCACGGCTGCAGCACCATCTACAGTCCAAACATATTACATCAATATCATGCCACCTTCATATTTTCCTATACAAGGGAAGGCATGACACATACCTTATGATTTGTCCAGTCGCTCATTCACCAGCTTGATATCAGCATCAATCGATCCAATTTGCCTCATTAGTTCGGCAACTTAAACGGACTGGCCGGCGTCCAGACCCAGAGGTACCTGCACATATTTATAGCTCAATCATTGGTTTATGATCCCCCGTTTGCCGCCTAGGGCGGGCAACCAGAGTCTCAGGGGCTACTATCTATATGGAGCACACCTAGCGCGTGCCTCGCAGCCAAAGAAATAGTGTATTCTTCATTACATACCTCAAAGCCTCTGAGCAGGCTTTTTAATGCTTCATTCAAACCGCTTGTAGCGAATGAAATCTTCTTGAGCGCCGCGCTCATTAATGAGCGGTGCTCCTCCGAGAGCGCATCTCGCTCCAGTAAGCCCATCAGTACGTCCGGCCGGACATTGAACTGCGCCGGACCCTTCCCATCGCCCCTCGTGAGCGAAACGCTCCGGACTCAGGGCAGCTGACGTATTGGCGTCCGGCTTCGGCAGATCCGGACTCCTCCGTGACAACACCTCGGTGTCGCCCGCTTCATGAGTCGGATAGGCGGGTGGGGTCTCGCTCTCCATCATCTCTAGAGGAAGGTCCCCCAAAGACGAACCCTGTTGAGAAGAGCTGTTGGCCGGACTGCAAAAAGTTGAATCCTGGTTATTGATCTAGGAGAAACACGGTACCTTCGGATTGTAGATTTACTTACAGCTCGGTGGCGGGCAGGCCCGTTGGTGGGCATGACGCGGTGAGGGTGCCCGTCGGGGCAAGGCCCTCTGGGGATGTCTTTTTCCTTGGTTTGGGCATCTCTGCCTCCAAGTTTTCGGAGGCAGCCCTCTTCTTCCCGCGTGGGGAGGAGGCCTTAGCCTCCCTTTACCGACTATCCTCCTTAGGGGAGGTAACAATTCTCCCGGTTCGGATGTGTAGCGTGTGGAGTTCGGTTTCTTCGTTCTTCCCCTTGTCTTTCCCCGAGGGCATCCTGCTGAGTACCCGGTCAAGCATCTTGGCCATGGTGGGACCAGGCGAACCTTCGGGAAGTGGCGCCGGACACCTGATTCTCTCCGCCTTGCTGAGCCATTCCTGGCCACGGATGATTTTCAAAATAAACAACTATGACAAACTCAAAACAAGGTGTCCGGTGTCAAGATTACTTACTTGGGTATCTAGGCGATTGCAGCTTAGGCCCGCATCCTTGGTGGTGTCCGGACACTCTACTTTCTGTCCGAAGAATAATTTTCACATCTCTCCGAGCGTCAAGCCGAAGAAGTGCTTGACAGTCCGCGGACCCTCCGGATTGAACTCCCACATCCGGAGAGGCCGGCGTTGGCACGGCAACATCCGTGGGATTAACATCACTTGCATTATGCTGACGAGGTTAATGTCCCTCTCAAGAAGTTCCCAGATGCGATTCTGCAGTACTGGTACATCACCAGCGGGCCCCCAATTCCGCCCTATGTCGGTCCAAGACGCTAGTTGTGACGGAGAGCCCGAGCGGAACTCGGGATCAGCCACCCACTTTGTGCCTCTCGGAGTCGTGACATAAAACCACCTCCGTTGCCATACGTCGGATACTTTTGGGAAAGAACCCTCCGGCCATGGGGCATCGGTGTTCCTGCTTATTACGGCCCCTCCGCACTCTACATGTCGCCCCTCGATCATCATCGGCTTCACGTTGAAGGTCTTAAGCCATAAGCCGAAGTGTGGAGTGACGTGGAGAAAAGCCTCGCACACGATAATGAACGACGAGATATGGAGGATGGCGTCTGGAGCCAGATCATGAAAATCCAACCCATAGTAGAACATGAGCCCCCTCACAAAGGGGTCGAAGGTGAAGCCCAAGCCGCGGAGGAAGTGTGGGACAAAAACGACGCACTCATTAGGCTCCGATGTGGGGATGACCTACCTTGGAGCAGGAAGCCTGTGCTGGATGTCGGCGGTCAGGTATCCGACCTCCCTAAGCTTCGCAATGTCTTCCTTTTGAATCGAGGAGGCCACCCATCGGCCTTGAGGGACGGGTCCGGACATATTGGAGGATCTAGGGTGTTGAAGCTTGGGTTTCGGGTGTTAGAACTTGAGGTGCGAGAAGGCGCGAGGAAGGTGGAAAAGAGGCATAGGCCTCGACCCCTTTATAAAGAGGGTGAATATCAAGAGTCCTCGGTGTGACCGTTCGAGGCTTATCTAAAAACACACAGAGTTATACCAACGGCCGTCATGGGGTCACGCACGCCCATATTAATGTAAAATCCCGTAATAAGAGGAACACGATCTCTGCCTCAACGGGACGTGCCAATAAAACTGCCTCGTAACACGAGTCCTTGTGGGGTAAGAAACGCCGGTTCGCGTTGGACCAGGCCACGATGCATGGGCATGAAGCACGAAGATGGCTAGTAGATCAGATTTATGCCATGTGAAGATCATCTTGTAGATCCGGACACGGTCTATGTGTTCGATAATTACTTTGGAGTATTCGGAGAACGAACCCGCCTTGCAATGCCGAAGACAATACTACGCGTCGGACTCATCGTCATTGAAGCCTGGTTCAGGGGCTACTGAGGGAGTCCTGGATTAGAGGGTATCCGGACAGCCGGACTGTGTACAACGTCTGGACTATTGAAGCGTGAAGATACAAGACTCAAGACTTCGGCCCGTGTCCGGATGGGACTCTCCTTGGTGTGGAAGGCAAGCTTGGCGATCCGTATATTGTGTTTCTTTCCTTGTAACTGACTCCATGTAAACCCTAGCCCTCTCCGGTTTCTATATAAACCAGAGAGGTTGGTCCTTAGAAGGCCGATCACAATTACAATCATACCATCATAGGCTAGCTCTTAGGGTTTAGCCTCTACGATCTCGTGGTAGATCTACTCTTGTACTACCCATATCTTCAATATTAATCAAGCAGGAAGTAGGGTTTTACCTCCATCGAGAGGGCCCGAACCTGGGTAAACATCTGTGTCCCTTGCTTCCTGTTATCATCAGCCTTGACGCACAGATAGGGACCCCCTACCCAGATCCACCGGTTTTGACACCGACAGGGGGTACTCTGTGGTGGACATGGTGCTTTGTCAACTATAAGTGGGTTGCTATCCGCTGGGGTTGCAGTTAGATGGGTTGTAGCTGGTTCTTTGCCCAACATTTTAAGTGTGCAATCTGGAAGAGTCTCGATTATGCGTGGTGGGGCTAGTTTGTGGGCCAGTACAACCATGGTTCTATCTGCATCGATGGGTAGCACTGTCTTTTGTGAAGAATGGGTTTTTGCTCCCTTAGATACTGCCATCACCCCCTCCAATTCAAATGGCTGATAAACAAGAAAAGAAATTGAACGTACAGACATTGTATGATAGACAGATGTGGTAATTCACATATATGTTGTCTATCCAAACAGGACAGCATGACACAATTTCTCATATATGATGCCTACCTAAACAGGATAGCATGACACAGTTTCAGATATGATGGATAACTTAATAGGATATAAAGGCATAATTCAAGATATGATGAGTACCTAAACATGATGACATGACAAAACTATATGATGTCTTTCTAAAATAGGTTGGGATGAAATAATTCACATACATGTTGTCTAAGTATACAGGATGGCATGATATAATTGACATAATTGATTCATATACTAAGCAGCTGGCACTCGCATGTATGACCTCTAAACTAAGCAGATAGAATTCAATATTGTGCATATGATGTCTAAACTAAGCAATGCAAGACACAATATGCATCATATGAGAAATATAAACATTGCAACTTAGAGCATACACCTCAGGTGGGATATAGGACTGGTCATCTGTCTCTGAATCCTCCTATGAGGAGCTCCCTGTAACCATCGAGATATATGCTTCAACAGGTACCATTGCCTGCTCTGAAGACCTTGTTTTCACTCCAGATTTTTCCATAACCGGCTCAAATGGCTGATACACATGAAGAGTAGTTCAATATACACAGATTGTCGTCCAATGGAATACGTAATGAAAAAAAAGATGGCATGAGATAATTCACATATATGATGCCTCGCTCCATGGCGGTGCATAATTCACATATATGATAACTGGCTGAAAAACATGGCATTGCATAATTCACATATCTGATATGGAAAGCAAACATGAGGCATTCACACAAAGCATGTCTAATCTAAGCAGATGGCATGGCAATGCAAGACACCATATGCATGTATGAGCAATATAACCCAGGCAAGTTAGATCATGCACCTTGGGGGGAATATGACTGGTCATCTCTCTCCGAATCCTCCTCTGAGGAGCTATCTATAACCAACAAGAAGTCTGCATCGACAGGTAGCACTGACTGCTTAGAAGACCTTGTTTTCACTCCAGATTTTCCCATGAACAACTCAAATGGCTGATGCACTGGAAGAGTAGATGAATGTATAAACATTGTTGACAAATGGAATACATTATGGAAAAAATATGGCACGATACAATTCACATATACGATGACTGGCTAAACAGGATGGCATTGCATGATTCACGTATATGATGCCTGGATAAAGAAGATGTCATTGCATAATTCCCATATACTCCCTCTGTTCGGAAATATTTGTCTTTTTAGAGATTTCAGATGGACTACCACATACGGATGTATATAGACATATTTTAGAGTGTAGATTCACTCATTTTGTTCCGTATGTAGTCACTTGTTGAAGTCTCTAAAAAGACAAATATTTAGGAATGGTGGGAGTATGTTATAGAAACCAAACAGGTGGCATTCACACAAAGCAAATATAACTAAGCTGATGACATATAATATGTATAATGTAAGCATTGCAAGGCGCCATATGCATGATATGACCAACAACAGCATGCCAGGTTAGAGCAAACACCTCAGGTGGTAAACATGTGTGGTCGGGTCCTTCTAAATCTCCATCTGAACAGTTAACTTCCACTGGAATACAATCTGGAAATGCTGTAGAGGGGGGGGCACTTCACCCACCATGGAGCGGCGTCTGCATGACATTATATTCGCACGCAATGGTCTTTGCTTTTTCTCTACATGTTCAGTATGATTGTGTACAATATCTGACATGCATAGTAAAAAAATAGTTAGATTTTGTAAGGCCTAAGGGGTGCATGCAAAAATCAAGACTGATGGTAGCAAACGAGTGGATGGATCCAAAACTAATGATAGCTGGTAGATTATAGCTTCAGTTTAAAAAGATAGACAATGGATCATCAATTGTTTGTTGCCCACCAAACATGAACCACATAGAAGACCCTAGATGAACCAGATAGTAGATAGATACTATTCGTTGTTGGCTCGATATGAGACCCATGGGCAATTCAAAACTCATGATTGAACGATAAAGTAGCAGGTAATAATAACCGATGTATAACGTAAGCAAACAAGAAAGACTACAACCTCTCTTCCGGAACTGTGTAGTCCTCAGGTTTATCTACTCAGTCGATGATGGTAATGCAATTAGCGTGGCTGCCGGCAACGGGGAAGATGATCTGTGGCGGTGAAAGAAAGTCTGCAGGGGGGATCTCTGCTGCAATGAACACTTCTGTCGATGGTGCACCTCAGGTGGGGTGGATGACGGCATGGCAGGAGCAGGACATAACACACAGAGTTTTCTTTGACGCCAACCTGAAAATGAAGTAAATCTGTAAGGGCCCCTTAGAATTGGAGGATTCTATAAACGCAGGGACAGGAAAAACACAGGAATAGGATAGGAATGCACGTGCAAAATAGAGCATTTGGAAACATAGGATTTCAGTCAACCTGGGTGTTTGGCTCACATGAATTGGAAGAACAGAGGAATGGAGAAACAAAGTGATGCGACGAGTGTACAACCTCTTTGGCATAGCCTTGTGGACCTCAGCATCATTGGGTTGGACGTGGAGGATGGTGATGATGCTGGTGTGACTGTCGGAGGCGGGGAAGAAGATCCGAGGCCTCTGGAAACGGCGCCGAGGGTACTGCTCCGCTGTGATGGACGGTTCCGTCGTTGGAGCAGCTCCGCTAAGGTGTACGGCGATGAGGCTGAAGCATGACAAGACAGACAATGTTAATCTGAAGTGGGACCCTAATATCATCTGCAATAGATGATGTAAAATACATCACCAAAAAGTACTAGATGTAAAATGCATCAGCCGTGCCACGGCCGCTCCGATAGATGTTGTAAGTACTATTCACTCTGAAGTTAACTGAAGAAAATGAACTTCACAGTCGAAACTGAATTTTACTGTTGAAACTGATTGAACTAGTAATAGAGCAATACAATAGATGTTTAGGGCGTTCGAGCACTAGTAGCAGAGAAGCAGTGATCTAAATCAGCAGACGCTCGAGCAGGGAACACATTAGCAGAGAGCAAGTCATGCAGTAGCACTGTGAGTGAGTGCTAAAGCAGCAACTCCTGTAGCTGTCGGAGGTCGTGTAGCAGTAGCAGCACAAGAGAGAGCAAGAGCAGAGCAGCAGCACGAACGAAAGCAGGAGCAGTGCAGCAGTGCGACCGACAGCAAGAACAGAGCCGCAGCGCGAGCAAGAGCCGGAGCAGCTCCAGCTAGTGCCGTTGTGGAAGTCGTCCCCGAGGAAGCAACAACATGGGGGACAGACGCCGTGGATGATGTGGTCGGTGACGGCGTCGTCGATGGAGACGCCATGTCTGCTCGGTATCGAGCACCGGCAGCCCCGTGAGATCGAATAAAAGATAAAATGCAGTGGTGAGTGCAGAACCTCCTTGGTGGCGCCGAGTTGGCCTCGGCTTCATCAGAGGCATTGGTGAGGGTGCTGCGGTTCCGGTGGGGCAGGTCAAGACGGCACTATGGGGATTGAGGTGGCGCGATAGACGAGGCGAACGTTGGGGCAGCTCCTTGGAGGTCGAGGACGAGGCGGCTGATCCGGCGGGACGATGAGATCGACAACAGATCCTCATCCGGTGTCGTGGATGAGGGACGGCGAGCTGTTGCGGTGGACGACATAGTCAGGGAAGAGTCTCTGGCTAGGCGGCGGTCTGGAGGCTGGCGGAGGAGCGTGGGTTTCGTGGGTTTTGGCGGCCTCGGTGTATGAATGGGGGGGCGAAAGGAAAGGGGGAGCCAAGCTTAGGGACGCGCTTGTCCGAAATGTAGGGTAAGTTACCAGCGTACCCCCACCGGTTTTGACACCGCGACGTGGAGCTTCATTTCTGGCTGAGGGGTAGAAGGGGGATTTCACGTGTCTGGGCTGTGGGAGCAATTTTGGATGAGGAGGGAGTTCTCGCGCATGTCCAAATTTCAGGATAACAAGGCGCAGCGCGGGTTGAAGAAGCGGGAGTTTCAAAGCAGGTGAGATAAAAGATACTCGAGCTTGAAAATTTCGGGATAACAATGTGCGGATTCCTTGTTCGGCAGAACAAACTTAACGTGTAAAAAAACAATTCATACAAGACACAAGAGAGTCATGTCCCCTTTTACTATATTCCTATAGATGCCATTGAAAAAACTACAAGAAAAATGTAAAAAAAATTGGGAGAACAAGATTACCCTGCACAGTACCAAATCGATTCGCACTTCCCTCAACAACAACAAAAAACAAATCAATTCCCACCAAAGAAAGAGTAATGTCCCTTTTTATATGATTATAGATGCCATGATCTCGAATTTCAATTTTTGAATCCATGTTATGTTGAATTCGAATATATCATTAGGTGACCTTGCGGTTTATAATTGATGTAGTCGTACATTTTGATCTTCCATCATATATGAACATTTTACTCCACCATGTGAACATATATATTGTCGTCTACCATATGGACTAAATTTGAATCAATTTTCCTTATTTGAATACGATTGTTGTCAAGTTATACAATAATTTAAATATTATCTTGATAACAAAAAGACATGCATATAGCAGTAATCATATTTCACTATGAACTACATGTACCATACGCTCTCCAATTCAAATATTTGTATCCATTTTATGTTGAATTCAAATCATAGTACATTATTGGTCTAGGTAGCGAGATGTTCGGGATAATCTAAACCCTGTTTTCATACGTATAATTTTTGGCTGAATTGGGACAAGTTTTGGTATAAGCCTCTTGCAAAACCGGAGATTCTCTCAACAAGCCTCGTGGTTCCGAGAGGGAACGTGTCACCTTTGTGTGCGAAACGATATACGCTGCCTCCCCCTGATTTTATTTACAGAGGCAACATAGAACTATATGAGTGCCCTGTTAAATTTTGGAATTATTTCGGGTTCATTTGGCCTTTTTATACATTAATTGAGTTTCTGGACTTTTAATGTGCATAATCTAAATATGAATTGCATGCACATGCTCCGGTGCACCAAAGTGGGTTGAAAAATCACATGTGTGTCCTTGGTTGAATTTCTAGGTCCCATGGAAGAAATGAGAATGAAATTCAAACATTTGGGTGTCATGACTCTGCCGAGAACATCGAGAAACTTAGATTTTCAATTCATGTAAATCCAAAATCGGCTGGAAATCATGAAACTTGGCATGGTGTCATGTCATGGCACTAACATGTTGTGGTAAAAAATTGGGCCGATTTGGAAGCTCGTGGTTCTAAGAGGGAACATGCCACCTTTGAGTGTGAAACGATATACGCTGCCCCCCCCTTGAGTTTCTTAACAAAGGCAACATAGAACTACATTAGTGCCCTGTTAAATTTTGTAATTATTCCGGGTTCGTTTGTCGTTTTTTATACATTAATTGAGTTTCTGGTCATTTAATGTGCATAAGTCAAATTTGAACTACAAGCACATGCTCTCGTGCACCAAAGTTGGTTGAAAAATCACATTTGTGTCCTCGGGTGAATTTCTAGGTCCCATGCAAGAAATGAGAATAAAATTAAAACATCTGGGCATCGTGGCTCGGCCGAGAACATTGAGAAACTTGGTTTTAAAATTCTTGTAAATCCAAAACACGTCTGAAAATCATGAAACTTGGCATGGATGTCATGTCATGGTACTACCATGTTGTGGTAAAAAAATGGCCGAATAGGAACAGATTTTGGTATAAGCTTCTTGCAAACCGAAGCTTCTCTCAAGAAGGCTCGTGGTTCTGAGAGGGAACGTGCCACCTTTGAGTGCGAAACGATATACGTTGTCCCCCTTGAGTTTATTTACAAAGGCAACATAGAACTACATGAGTGCCCTGTTAAATTTTGGAATTATTCCGGCTTCGTTTGGCCTTATTTACACATTAATTGAGTTTTTGGTCATTTAATGTGCATAATTCAAATTTGAACTACAAGCACATGCTCCCGTGCACCAAAGTTGGTTGAAAAATCACATTTGTGTCCTCGGGTGAATTTCTACTCCCTCCTTCCATCTATATAGGTCCTAATGCGTTTTTTGAGGCTAACTTTGACCAAACGTTAGAGCAATAATATATGACATGCAACTTACACAAAGCATACCTTCAAATTTGTATGTCAAAGGAGCTTCCAATAATATAATTTTCATAGTATACATCTCATGTGCTATTAATCTTGTCAATAGTCAAAGGCTGTCTTGAAAAACACATTAGGCCCTATATAGATGGAAGGAGGGAGTAGGTCCCATGCAAAAAATGAGAATAAGATTCAAACATCTGGGCATCGTGGCTCGGTCGAGAACATTGAGAAACTTGGTTTTAAAATCATGAAACTTGGCATGGTGTCATGTCATGGTAGTACCATGCCGTGGTAAAAAAATTGGCCGAATAGGAACAAATTTTGGTATAAGCTTCTTGCAAATCGGAGCTTCTCTCAAGAAGGCTCGTGGTTCTGGGAGGGAACGTGTCACCTTTGTGTGCATAATTCAAATTTGAAATACAAGCACATGTTCCAGTGCACCAAAGTTGGTTGAAAAATCACATGTGTGTCCTCGGGTAAATTTCTAGGTTCCATGCAAGAAATGGGAATGAAATTCAAAATTCTGGGCGTCGTGGCTGGGTTGGAAACATTGAGAAACTTAGTTTTTTAATTCCTGTAAATCCAAAACACGCATGAAAATAATGAAACTTGGCTTGGTGCCATGACATGGCACCAACATGCTGTGGTAAATTTGCAGTCCGATTTGCGAAGGCGCACACATTAACAATCAACAAAGTCATTTTGGAACAAGTGCTGTCACGTTACAATTGGAAACACAAGTATTATTGAAACCGTAGGCGTTCTACTTACTAGTACCAGTTACGTGCCGCCATGCGTCCCATTTTTTATTAGCTAGGAGGCGCCGTGGAGGGTACCTATTTGAGTACAAGAGGCGTGCGATCAGACCCCTGCACGTGCTTATCGGGAGGAGAGCCCTTTGACACCCATCTGCCGTCCACCTCTCTCCCAAGGTCTCCATTAATGGCGCCCGAGCCTCTGTTTAATGGTGTGGCTATGTCTCACTCGACTGAGATTTAAGAGAGAAAAAAATCTGAAAGCACGGATCTTGATGTAAGATCCGACGGACCTATATAGCATCTACTTCGACTTATAGCAAGACTGATGAATATATAAGGACGATTAAATTTTTTTTGATCAAAGAAGGGCTTTCCCCTTCCCATTTTCATTACTGAAAACCACCACAATTCACAAGAAGTTCAGTACAACTCCAGCCTAACACGGAGGACTAAAAGCTACTAGATTGAAATCACAACATCCTAAGAGGCCAACAAAGGCCAAACATCCACGCTAGAATCCAACATTTCACAACCGACGACACAATCCACATCCTAAACTGATTATTACATCAAAAGAAACCAGGAAACTGAAGGAAGCCCAACAGTAACTAGAAGAACAGCAATGCCAGGGTCACCACAGCAAGAGTTTTCTTCATTCCAACCTCGCAACATTGATCTTCCATAGAAAATAAGGACGATTAATTGTCTTACATAATTAGAAAGATAATTAAAAAAGCCACATGTGGCTACACCTGAAATACACAAGGGCAAAAGAAGAAGGAAGACAAGGATCTGGCTCGCTGATCTCTACTTTCTTGATGCGTTGCTATAGGCCGCGGGAACTATTCTCCGCGGCGAGCGGCGATGAGCTCTTTCGTGTCCTCAAGACGCTTCTTGAGAACATCCACGGATTCCTCCACCAGCCTTTGGCGCTTGTTGCGAAGCATGTCATTCTCGTCCATAAGTTTCTTGACGATGACGCCGGTCCTCTTCAACAAGGCACTGGTCTCCTCCTGCTGGTCTGCACTTCGAACGATCTTCTCCCTCAGCAGGTCGCGCTTGGCACGGAGCCTCTCATTTCCCTCCCTTAGCTGCCAGATGATGATCGTAGCCTGTTCAAACGAGGCTTTCACGTCATCCTGCAACCTCGCCTAGCCAGAGATCTGATCCATCTGGCTATGGACGATCGCATGCATGCGCCTATAACAGTCGTTGCCGCCGCGGCGCGGCGGGACATCTCTGCTGCATTCGTGGCGCGGCGGGACACCTCTGCTGCTTCTGCGGCACGGTCGGACCAGTCTGTTGCATCGACGTCGCGGCGGGACCTCTGTGCAACTTCAGCGGCGCGGCGAGACTTCTGTGCTGCTACTTCCATGCGGCGGGACATGTCGGCTGCTCTCGCAGCGAGGCGGGACATCTCTCGTGCTTCCGCTTCCATGCTCACCTCTCCCTGGTGGCAATCTCTTGACCCAGAACTCACGCTGGCCATGGCAGACGCAAGGGAAGGATGCTGAATGACTTGTTTGTTTTTGTGGATGAGGAGTTGAGGAGGAATGTGCAGTTATCTTGGCATACTAGTATTTATAACCGAGTACTAATACGCTCCTAAGTGGGAAACCATTTAGGTTATGATCGATGTGAACAGGTTTGGAATTCAATATAGCATGGTACTAATACGCTCCTAAGTGGGAAACTGATTAGGTTGTGATCGGTGTGAACAGATTTGCAATTCAATATAGCCTGGAGTAATTTGGAATGTGACAAGACGCAAGCTCAAAATTTATTGACGGTTCTAGTTTCAAAGTGCGACACTATTCCCGCATGGAGTACTTCTTTTTCTACTCCCTCCTTTCTGGTTTTATAGGGCTTATCTCAAAATTTTAGTTTTTCCATTTTATAAGGCTCAATTTGGTTGTTCCCCAACACATGTTCAGATTCCAAGGTGCATTAAATGATTGCATGCAAGTATTAAGAGAAAATTGACCAATGCATGTACTTTATGCATGCATGCATTGCAATTAATGCATTGATAATCATAATTTTTTGAGAAAAACAAGAGCATTAATTAGGTGCTTTTGCAAACTACAAAAAATATTCCACCACTCACTGTATTGGTTGGTGAGATTTTTGAAGTAAACCTATAAACCAGGAAGGAGGGAGTACTGTTGTGTACATGCAATAACTGGCACCATCGTATACATATCTTACGGTTAATGGGGCGTTCGACAGGAATAGCCGCGTGGCGGGCTCTAGGCTAGTCATTTTTTCAGATGCATTAAACCTATCTCTCGGGACTTCTCGCACGCAACATCGTGCCACCCACAAAAACTTGTACTCTGAGTTTAGTAGTACGTTATACAGGAAGAGAAGAGGTGCACGCACGCACTCATCCTCTCACACCCGCGTCTGTTTTTTCTCGAAAAGGAGGATGATGACCCCCGGCCTCTGCATCTGGGAGTCACACACGCATCTATAGCTAC
Organism: Triticum aestivum; assembly: GCF_018294505.1. Lineage (NCBI taxonomy): Eukaryota > Viridiplantae > Streptophyta > Magnoliopsida > Poales > Poaceae > Triticum > Triticum aestivum. Next base: position 299,421,336 of record NC_057798.1, on the reverse strand, counting down.
GAATTGTAGTGTTCTCAACCATCCGATTGGCTCTATCATGGATGCACCTATATACTAAAACATGTCTAGATACATCTATATTTTGACAAATGGAAGGCATGTATTGTGGAACGGAGGGAGTGCTTGTCATCAAAATGGATAAAAAGGGACGTATCTAGAACTAAAATACGTCTACATACATCTCCTTTTATCCATTTTGATGACAAGTAGTACTTCTTACCCAAAGGAACTTTATATCCAACAGACACAAAATATCCGTTCGACTGTTGGAAATTACTGATCTGATGTCGAAGTAATTGCTGCATTGCGACCAAAACCCACCATTTCTTAAGCTAAAGTAGACCAAGGTAATCCCTATATTAGCATATTACTAAGATAAACAGAAGGCACTGTAGAAACATTTAGGACGTGAGCTTGTCAATCTAAATGTGGAGGTACACAAGCTTAGCCCCGGCCAGTAGCTTGGGCGGAACTGTCAAGAAGGTCAGCTCCTGCACGTCGACGTCCCCGGGATCCTTGCTACTTGTCACCTCCATTTCCACCTTGATGGCGTCGGTCGTGCCTTTGGGCTCCCCCGGCGGGTCGTTCTCCCACAGCTTGGCCTAGTAGTGCGGCAGTGGGGACACCCCCGCTCTGATGCAGACGACCGACACGGCGATAGGCGCGCCGATGTCGAGCATGCCGCTGACCAACAAAAACGTGCGGCGGTCCTCCTCCACGAATAGCAAGAGTCGTGGCTCCGATAGTGGCAATTGCAGCTGGAGCACCTTGTCGTACTGGATCCTGTGCATGGGCATGGGATGCACGGTGCTGATGTGGTGGTAGAGCGCCGGCGGTGGGCCTTCATAGCCACAGACGGGCACGGGGCATTTGCAGTGCGCGAGCGGACACACGCTCTGGTGATCGGTGAGCTTGTGGTAAGTGACGTAGAGCCCACAACCTTCGTGCGGGCACTCCACCCTCACTGACGAAAGGACTGAGCCCACCGTCGTGTTCCGCACGTCGAAGCCACCGCCGTGCACGCACTTCTGGCACTACCGCTGGTTCTCGGGGCGCTCGACGCGGTAGTCCGCGCAGGCCAAGTGCCCTCCCTTGCACTGCAGAAATCAATCGAACATTACATCAATAAAGAAACCTGCACCTTGCTCAATCATTCGAACGGATGAGGTTATTCGAACCTCATACACTGGAGGCGTCAAGGGGCGGAGGCACAAGGGGCAGTGGAGCATGGTGAGGTCCATCGATACCTTAGAGAGCTCCATCGTCGGGTCCTGTTCGGTCTGCATGATCTCGCCCTCCTCGTGCACAACCATCTCTCGACTTGGGCCGGGGGATTACAAAGCTTTACCGTCACATATTTTATACTCCCTCCGTTCCTAAATGTATGTCTTTATAGAGATTTCACTAGGTGGACTACATACGGAGCAAAATGAATGAATCCACACTTAAAATGCATCTATATACATCCGTATATAGAATCCCCACAAAGACTTATAATTTAGGAACGGAGGGAGTACTACTTCAAGGTGCATTAAATCAACACATGCAAGTATCAAAAGAAGATTCACGACATGCATGCATGCGTTGTAATTAATGCATCGGTAAACGCAAATTATTGAAATATATCGAGTGCGGTGCTTTGATGTGCCGCATCAACTCGTACATCAACGAGAAGTTTGATTATCCTCTCCCTCGCGGACTTAACTGCACCTGCCTTTGGCTGTATGACAGGTTGGCCACACACCTGTCGGGCCCATCTGTCATACACGCAAAGGCAGGAGCGTCCCTCCCTCGCCCATGAGCGTGGTGGCTGGCAAGACTAGGAGAAGCTTTCGCTACACGTTCTCCCTCCCGCACGCGGTGGACATGCAGCAGTTCAATCAGTGTCATATGGCCAGAAGCCTACTGTAGTACACCTCCAGTGTAGTAGAACTCCATCATTGTTCGACTTCCCGAAGAGGCGAAGAGCCAAGCGCAGCTCGGACGCTCATGTGGCAGTTTCATGTGTAGAGTAGTCTAGGATAGCGTGTACCGTGCCTGTAAGCTTCAAATCATTGGGGTCATCTCCATGCTATGTGGCCGTCTTGAAATTAAAAAAAATAGTCTTCTAGCCCTACCTGTCACGCTGGTGATTGTAGTTTGCACGCTCATCTGGTCAAGACAGGAATATATATTTTAATTTGTTTTTTTTGAAAAGGGGGGACTCCCCGGCCTCTGCATCAGAACGATGCATACGGCCACATATATTTTAATTTCTGGTGGGTAAATGTTAGAGGTTGCAGCAAATATATTGTACACTGCGGGTCTTTCAGCCAAGTTTAGAGGGAAGCATGTGGGGCCAGTGCTATGATGTGTCGCGTCAACTCGTACAACGAGGAGAAGCTTGATTTTACTACACGCCTTCTCCCTCGCCCATGCGCGCGGTTGCTCGCAAAAGAGGACAGGCTTTTGCTTAGTAGTACTTCTACAACAAGCTATCCGTCCCGCTTGCGGTGGACGGGCATGCAGCAGTGCATTCGACACTGTTGAAGCAGTAGTAGTAACATCATTGTTCATCTTCTCGAAGAGGCGAAGAGCCAAGCGCAAACCGAACATTGCAGTTGCGAACATTGGAGCACGCATATAGCCATGCTCTTGCATGAGACAAAATTGCTATGTGAGCCCACTATTGTACTAGTACGTACAACTACTTGCTAGTATAGCCCTGTAAACCAGAAAGGAGTATTTGCCCTTCTAGAGATTTCAACAAGTGACTAGACTACACCAAGATGGAGTACATATGGAGCAAAATGAGTGAATCTGCACAGTAAATAAATACGTACTAGTTCTATCATTTTCCTCTCCGAGGTGCACAATGTTGAGTATACTGACTAGTCTCTTTTTGACACACATTTACGTTTTTTTGACACAGTACAGACGCAAGCGCTCATATAAACGTGCATACACTCACCCCTATGAATGCACACACGCACGGCACTATGATCTTGAAATTTACGAAGTCACCATAGGCACCTCGTCGTCGACGGGTCCATAGGTACTTGAATGCCAAGGAGGAAGAGGGTAGCGGTTCCCGAGATGTTGAACGGTCAATGATGCATCCTCAATTAAATGCAGAGGGAATTAATTGGAGAAGTAGAATAGAGCCAGCACGATGTGAATGCAACAGAGTTTGGACTCTCATATAATAAAGGCGCCCCACCACTCCAATCCATCTACTCCCAAGTCTCTGCGCCACACTGCTCACTCCAATCCAAGACCAAGTGACCAGAAGCCACAAGAACCTATGGAGGCGATGGACGCGAGCGGCAGTCGGCTGTGCCAAATCATCCAAGGCGCCGGCCTGCGGCCCCGCACCTTGCAACGTTTCCAAATGGTGCTGGCGACTGCAGACATCGTAGTCCTCGCCGACTCCGGCTTCGCCTCTCGCATGGACGATATGATGGTTAACTCCATCCGCAAGTTCACCACCGTCAAGAAGCGCGCGGACGACCTTGCCGTACTGCTCCAGCCCGCGCGCCCAGGCTCCTCATTGCCTACCACCCTCATCGGCCTACATGGTGACGAAGTCTTTCAAGCCCTAGTAGCCCTGCAGGTGCCGGAGGTCGCGACGAAGAATGTGCACCTCGAGGCCGCGCTAGCCGCGCAGCGCCTCGCCATGCAAGAAACCGTCGACCTGCACATCCACGACTACGAGGAAATCGTCTACATAGGATACTACAAGGCAAGTGAGGACAGAAAGACGTTGGCCTTCTTCAAGTGGCTAGAATCTTTGGACGCCATTGTTTAGAAGCACGTCGACCTCGCCATGCAACAGCTCGTCGGTGAAGAACCTCGGGAGCCGGATCCACGAGGCAGCCGACATCGCCGCCCACACCACGAACTCACGCGAGCTGTCCTAGACGTGGGTCCGCGGTTCGGCAGGAAGGACGGCAGCGGCTCGTCCCTCGCCGCCTGGGGTTGCCCAATGGCCTTGTCACCTCTTGCCTCGTGCCGGCATTGCAGGGATGAACCGCTTCTTCGGCGGAAGTAGATCAGGCCCCTCCTGAGGGGCTTTTCCCTTTTATGCTGCAGAAATCCTCCTGATCGGCGCCATGGGAGCAACAACAATATGGAGGGTGAGCGGCGAGAAGATGGAGGATGAGATGAGCGAGGGGGGGATCTGCCCCTCCCCTCATTTATAGCTAGAGGGAGGCCGACCGCCAGCTTCCACGACCTCACGTAATGATGATCTCCTGCATGCAGCATCGACCCGTCAAGTCAAACGGTTGCCGAGGTAGCATGGGGAAGTGGAGACGTGCACCTCCCATCAATTGCCATGCGTCGTTCATGGCCGCAGACGGTTAGGGCCCGCGGTGCTCCACACTTTCCCTTTGGCTTCGCCTAGAATACAAGTCCGAGCGCGCCTTGGGCCCCGGGGCTACTGTCGGCGTTCTAGATACGGGGTACCCAGACTTGCCTGCCTGCGGCCCACTGCGTGGCTCCATCGACGGCCAAGGTACGGCCCAGCTTCAGCATCAACAAACTCAAGACCCTCATGAGGGGCCAAGCCTCGCGAGGCGGTGGACACCCAGACCTCTAAGGGGATCGGCCTCCTCAGGCTGGCTCTCGAGGAGCGGAGACTTCTATGCAAGGTGCACCTCACGAGGCTCAACTGACGTGAGCCATGACGATCGAGGCCGGCGGGCGCCGTTGGGCGCAGTGTACCAGTTTCCTCTTTGATGCAAAGGAGGCAAGCAGCAGGCGAGGAGTCCCGAGGAATCAGCCAAAGGTTTTCCTTTTAGTGCAACAAGACCAAAACTGCCAGGGCAGACGGACGGGGGTCATCACCGAGCCCACTGCAGCGTCACGTCCAGAGCCTTTTGACAGGCAAATACCACTTTAGTCTAGATTGGGTGTACTTCTTGTCCCCCTTCAAATTTGGCCGTTGTGGGATCCCTTCCTGCCAACATTTGGGAAGAGGACCAGGGCCACTATAAAAAGGACTTAGCCACCACCATAGAAGGGGGACGGACGGGATCGAATCCATTCTGTTCCGACCACCTCACTAGATCTCTTGAGCTCAAGAGCACCTCACCTCCTGAGGCTTGTTCATCCAGTCTACTAGTTCATCCTCAGCCCCTCGAGGCAATCCACCAAAAAGCTGGAGTAGGGTATTACACCGCAAGGTGGCCCGAACTAGGATAAACTGTTGTGTCTCTTTGTCTCCTTGAGCTCGACGCGCTAGGCTTTGAGGAATCGCGAGTAGGCATGCTGGGTTGTTTGAGATCTCCGCATGCACCCCTGAGTTCGAACCTATCATGTGTTTGCGAAACCCGAAATCCGACATTAGGTATTACACCAGGTCGAAGATAGTGATACTACCTATAATTAATGCCAAATAGGAGAAAGGGATCACACATGTCATTTATGACTGGAATAAAAATGCCATACACTAATAAAACATTAAGTCCACAAGGCGATGCAGTGCTGGTTATAGGAGGCAAGAAGAAAGATGCATCCATCGACAACGTCCACCTCCTCAACTCAGGGCGTCGGCCCACCGAACGATGGCTAGGTAGCAGTGGCTTTCATGGCCAGGTCAACATGCTTCTGAACAATGGCATCCAAAGATTCTAGCTGCTGGAAGAAGGCCAACGTCTTTCTGTCCTCGCTGGCCTTGTAGGCCTATGTAGACGATTTCCTCATAGACGTGGATGTGCAGGTCGACAGATTCTTGTATAGCGAGGCACCGCGAGGCGAGCGCGGCCTTGAGGTGCACATTCTTCGCCGCGACCTCCGGCACCTGCTAGCCACCAGTGCTTCAAAGACTTCATCACCTTAGAGGCCATGAGGGTGGCAGGCAACGAGGAGCCTGGGCGTGTGGGCTGGAGCAATGCAGCAAGGTCGTCCACGCGCTTGTTGACGGTGGTGAACTTGTGGATGGAGTCGACCATCATCTGGAACATTGACACGTCCATTTTGCACCATGCTTTTATATCAATATTTATTGCATTATGGGCTGTTATTACACATTATATATATCAATACTTATGGCTATTCTCTCTTATTTTACAAGGTTTACCATGAAGAGGGGGAATGCCAGCAGCTGGAATTCTGGCTGAAAAGGGAGCAAATATTGGAAACTTATTCTGCATAGCTCCAAAAATCCTGAAACTCCACGGAAGTGATTTTTGGAATTAATAAGAATTATTGAGCGAAAGAAACACCAGAGGGGGCCCACACCCTGGCCATGAGGGTGGGGGCACACCCACCCCTACAGGGCGCGCCCCCTGTCTCCTGAGCCCCCTGGTGGCCCTCCGGTGTCCAACTTCTACTATATTTAGGCTTTTACCCTGGAAAAAATCAGAGGCAAGCTTACGGGACGAAACTCCGCCGCCACGAGGCGGAACCTTGGCGGAACCAATCTAGAGCTCTGGCAGAGTTGTTCTGCCGGGGAAACTTCCCTCCGGGAGGGGGGAAATCATCACCATCATCATCACCAACGATCGTCTCATCAGGAGGGGGTCAATCTCCGTCAACATCTTCACCAGCACCATCTCCTCTCAAAACTTTAGTTCATCTCTTGTATCCAATCTTGTATCAAAACCACAAATTGGTACCTGTGGGTTGCTAGTAGTGTTGATTACTCCTTGTAGTTGATGCTAATTGATTTACTTGGTGGGAGATCATATGTTCAGATCCTTAATGCATATTATTACTCCTCTGATTATGAACATGAATATGCTTTGTGAGTAGTTATGTTTGTTCCTGAGGACATGGTTGAAGTCTTGCTATTAGTAATCATGTGAATTTGGTATTCGTTCGATATTTTGATGAGATGTATGTTGTCTTTCCTCTAGTGGTGTTATGTGAACATCGACTACATGACACTTCACCATTATTTGGGCCCAGAGGAAGGCATTGGGAAGTAATAAGTAGATGATGGGTTGCTAGAGTGACAAAAGCTTAAACCCTAGTTTATGCGTTGCTTCGTAAGGGGCTGATTTGGATCCATATGTCTAATGTTGTGGTTACGTTTACCTTAATACTTCTTTTGTAGTTGCGAATGCTTGCAAAAAGGGTTAATCATAAGTGTGATGCTTGTCCACCTAAGGGCAGTACCCAAGCACCGGTCCACCCACATATCAAATTATCAAAGGACCAAACGCGAATCATATGAGCGTGATAAAAACTAGCTTGATGATAATTCCCATGTGTCCTCGGGAGCTCTTTACTCATTATAAGAAATTGTCCAGGCTCGTCCTTTGCTACAAAAAGGATTGGGCCACCTTGCTACACTTTATTTACTTTCATTGCCTGTTACTCGTTACAATTTATCTTATCACAAACTATCTGTTACCTACAATTTCAGTGCTTGTAGAGAAAACCATACTGAAAACCGCTTGTCATTTCCTTCTGCTCCTCGTTGGGTTCGACACTCTTACTTATCGAAAGGACTACGATAGATCCCCTATACTTGTGGGTCATCACACATGCTAGAGGTGAAGCCGGCGTCGACGAGGGCTATGATGTCGGTGGTCGCCAGTACCGTCTAGAAACACTGCACGGTGGAGGGCCACAGGCTGACGTCTTGGACGATCCGGCACAGCCGATTGCCACTCGTGTCGATCGACGCCATGGGTGCTTGTAGCTTCTAGTAAATTGGTCTTGGTCTTGGATTGGAGTGTACAGTGTTGCGCAGAGACTAGGATGAGATGGATTGGAGTGGTGGGACACCTTTATGAGAGTCCAAACTGCGTTGCATTCACATCATGCTGGCTCCATTTTGCTTCTCCAATTACTTACTCCTACTTCTGCATGCTAACTGAATGCGGTGGTATCATTGACCTTTCAATGTTTCGGGAACAGCTACCCTCTGCCTCGTTGGCATTCAAGCCGTATCAACGTAAATGCGTGTCAAAAAGAAACTAGTCAGTAGTACTATACTCAATATTGTGTACCGCAACCAAGGCAGAGAGGAAAACGAGAGATCTATGTATTTATTTACGGTGTAGATTCACTCATTTTGCTCCATATGTAATCATTTAGGGTGTAGTCACTTGTTGAAATCTCTAGAAAGGCAAATACTCCTCTGTTTTTATTTACTCTGCATATTAGAGTTGACTGAAGTTAAATTTTCATAAAGTTTGACCAAGTTCATAAAAAATAATATAAACATTTATCATAACAAATATATATGAAGTGAAAGTACATTCAATAATAAATCTAATTGTATTGATATGTTATTGCTTATGTTAATATACGTTTTTATAAACTTGGTCAAAGTTTATAAAGCTTGACTTTTACCAAAGCTAATACATGGACTAAATAAAAACAGTGGGAGTATTCAGGAACGGAGGGAGTAGTCCCTCCTTTCCGGTTTACAAGGCTATACTATTAAGGGAAAGTACAATAATAGGCTTATAGCCTGCTTAGATGGCAATTTTGTCTCGTGCAAGAGCTTAGCTATATGTGTGCTCCCAGGCTCCACACCATGTCCCACCCCTACACAGAGACTGCCGCACGAGCGTTCACAACTGCCACGTTCGGGTTGCGCTTTGCTCTTCGCCACTTCGAGAAGATGAACAATGATGTTACTACTTCTACATTATCGAATCAACTGCTGCATGTCCGTCCACCACGTGCGGGAGGGATAGCTTTTTGTAGTAAGCAAAAGCCCGTCCTTGTCTGCGAGCCACCGCACACATGGGCGAGGGAGAGGGCGTTTAGTAGTAAAATCAAGCTTGTCCTCGTTGTAAGAGTTGACGCGACACATCATAGCACTGGCCACACACGCTTGCCTCTAAACTTGGCTAAAAGACTCACAGTGTACAATAAATTCGCTGCAACCTCTAACATTTACCCCACCACAAATTAAAATATACGGAGTATATTTCAGTCTTGACCAAATGAGCTTGCAAACTACAATCACCATGATGACAGGTAGGGCCAGAAGATTATTTTAATAAAAAATGCTTCGAGATGGCCCCATAGCATGGAGCCGACTGCAGCGCTTTTAAGCTTAGAGGCACGGTATACGCTATACTATGTCACTATACTACCTCCCCTACACATGAAACTGCCAGACGAGTGTTCGGGTTGCGCTTGGCTCTTTGCCTCTTAGGGAACTCAAACAATGATGCTACTACTATAGTGGAGTACTACTAGTATGCTTCTGGCCATCTGACACCGAATGAACTGCTGCATGTCCATGGTGTGCGGGAGGGAGAGCGTGTAGCGAAAGCTTCTCCTAGTCCTACGAGCCACCACGGTCATGCCCTGGACATAAAGCGAGAGATGTTTGTGCACGAGGAGGGCAAGATCATGCCCACAAAACAGGACCCGATGATGGAGCTCTCTATGGTCTCTATGGACCTCACCTTGCTCCACTGCCCCTTATGCCTCCACCCCTTGAAGCCTCCAGTGTATGAGGTTTGAATACACCTTGTCCGTTCGGGAGATCGAGAAAGGTGCAGGTTTCTTGATTGATGTGCTATTCAATTGATTTGTGGAGTGCAAGGGAGGGCACCCGGCCTGCGCGGACTGCCAAGGCGAGCACCCCGGGAACCAGCGGCAGTGCTAGAAGTGCTAGCACGGCGGCGGCTTCGATGTACAGAATACATTGATGGGCGCCTTGCTCTCCTCGGTGAGGTTGAAGTTCCCACACGAAGGTTGTCGGCTCTATGTCACTTACCACAAGCTTGCCAATCACCGAGAGCGTGTCCGCTCGCGCCCTGCAAATGCCCCGTGCCCGTCTGCGGCTACAAAGGTCCATCGCCGGCGCCCTCGCACCACATCAGCACCATGCATCCCATGACCGTGCGTAGGATCCAGTACGGCAAGTTGCTCCAGCTGCAAGTGCCAGTGTCGGAGCCACGACTCATGCTATTTGCAGAGGAGGACGGCCGCGCGTTTTTCTTGGTCGACGGCGTGCTCGAAATCGACATGCCTATCGCCGTGTCGGCCGTCTGCATCAGAGCGGGATGTCCCCACTGCTGCACTACGCGGCCAAGCTATTGGCGAACGGCCCACCGGGGGAGCTCAAAGGTAGGACCGACCCCATCAAGGTGGAAATCGAGGTGACAAGCAGCAAGGATCCCAGTGACATCACCATGCAGGAGTTGGCGTTCTTCATAGTTCCGCCCAAGCTGCTGGCCAGGGCTGGGTTATCGAGGATGGTGTTCCTCCACATTCAGACTGACAAGCTCACGTCCTAAATGATTCTATAGTGCCTTCTATTTATCTTGGTAATATGCTAATATAGGGGTTAGCTCATGTACTTTAGTTTAAGAGATGGTGGGTTTTGGTCGTGATGCAACAATTACTTCGACATCGGATCAGTAGTTAAAGTAATTTCCAACAGTCAAATGGATATTTTGTGTCTGTTGGATATAAAGATCCTTTGGGTAAGAAGTATAAGCAGCTTATATGCTTGTTTGTTCAGGAAGTGTTGCATACTTGTGCGAGTTAACGCGACACATCAAAGTAGTACTACTACTAGTAGTACTCACTCGACTGCGCACCGGGCAGACAAAGCTCGTGTCGTGTTGGTGCCGTGTGTGGCCTGTATATTAACCAAAACCTCACGCCTCCAGCTTAGCCTCCATGTTTTACTTCTCAATCTGCAGGCCAAGGAGCAACGGTGACCTATGATAGAGCCAATCAGATGGTTGAGAACACTGCAATTCATAGCTACATATGCGTGTGTGAGAGAGGAAGAGTGTGTGCGTGCACCTCTCCTCTTCGTGTATAACATAATAAACTCAGAGTGGAAGTGTATATGGGTGGCATCGCCTAGGCAGCTACAGATGGTGCATGCGAGAAGTCCGAGAGACTAGCTATGTGCGTGGGAAAGAGGAAGAGGGCTGATCTGTGTCGATGTAATGTGTGTGAAAAAAGACTAGTCTATAGCTCGCCACGAGGCTATTCCTGTCGAACACCCCAATAACCGTAGGATATGTATCGGTGGTGCCAATTATTGCACGTACACATCTGTAGAAAAATAAGACCATTGCATATTACAAAACTGCTACACCACAGCCGAGAACACGTGCCCACGTAACGCCATCCGGGAATAGTGCTGCACTTTGAAACTAGAACCGTCAATAAATTTTGATCTTGCATCTTGCCACATTCCAAAATACTACCACGCTATATTTAATTGCAAACCTGCTCACACCGACCACAACCTGAACGGTTTCCCACTTAGGAGTGTATTAGTACTCGGCTATAAATACTACTATGCCAAGATGACTGCACATTCCTCCTGAACTCCTCATCCACAAAAACAAACAAGTCATTCAACATCGCTCCCTTGCGTCTGCCATGGCCAGCATGAGTTCAGGGTCGAGATATTACCACCAGGGAGAAGCGAGCATGGAAGCGGAAGCACGAGAGATATCCTGCCTCGCCACAAAAGCAATTGATATGTCCTGACGCGCGGCAGTAGCAGCACAAAGGTCCCACCGTGCCGCCGAAGCAGCATGGAGGTCCCGCCGTGCTGTCGACGCAGGAGACTGGTCCGGCTACGCCGCAGAAGCAGCAGAGATGTCCCGCCGCGCCGTGAATGCAGCAGAGATGTCCTCCCAATGCGCGGCGGCCTGGGAAAATGTCTCGCGGGCAGGCGAGGACTGTTACAGGCGCATGCATGCGATCGTCCATAGCTAGATGGATCAGATCTCCGGCCGGGCAAGGTTGTAGGATAACATGAAAGCCTCGTTTGACCTGGCTACTGGTGTCATCCGACAACTAGGGAAGGGCAATGCGAAGCTCCGGGCCGAGCGCGTCCTGATGAGGGCGAAAATCGCCGGAAGGGCGAAGCAGGCGGAGGAGACCGCTGCCTTGTTGAAAATGACGAGCATCGAGCACGAAAGGCCATGCTCCACATATAGACGATAATGCCATGCTCCACATCGAGCACGAAAGGCTAGCGGTGGAATCCGTGGATGCTACCATGCAGCATAATAAGGACATGAAACTGATGAAAGAAATCATCGCCGCTTGCCTCGAGAACTAGTCTCCGCGACTTGCAGCGCATATACAAAGTAGAGATCAGTGAGCCAGATTCTTGCATGCGTCTTCCTTCTTCTTTTTCCCTTGTGTATTTCGGGCGTAGCCGCATATTCCTTTTTTAATTATCTTCCTTGATATGTAAGACAATTATTATCCATTGTCGTCATCCTTATATATTCATCAGTCTTGCTATAAGTCGGAGAGATGCTCTATTGGTCCGTCGGATCTTACATTAAGATCCATGCAAAATTTTCTTTTCAAATTTTCCTTTTTCTCTCTTAAATCTCAATCAAGTGAGACATAGCCACACCATTAAACAGGGGCTCGGTCGCCATTAATGGAGACCATGGGAGAGAGGTGGTCGTCAGATGGAGGTCAAAGGGCTCTCCTCCCGATAAGCACACGCAGGGATCTGATCGCACGCCTCCCATACTCAAATAGCTACCCTGCATGGCGCCTCCTAGCTAATAAAAAAGGTGACACATGGCGGTACGTAAATGGTAAGTAGAACACCCACAGTTTCAATAATACTTGTGTTTTTGATTGTAACGTGACATCACTTTTACCAAAATGACTTTGTTCAGTGTTAATGTGTGCGCCTTCGCAAACCGGATAGCAAAATTATCACAACATGTTGGTTTCATGTCATGAAACCAAGCCAAGTTACATGATTTTCATGTGTGTTTTGGATTTACAGGAATTAAAAAACAAAGTTTCTCAATGTTTCCGGCCAAGCCACGACGCCCATATGTTTGAATTTCATTCCCATTTCTTGCATGGGACCTAGAAATTTACTCAAGGACACACATGTGATTTTTCAACCAACTTTGGTGCATTGGAGCATGTGCTTGTAGTTCAAATTTGAATTATGGACATTAAGTGACCACAAATGTATAAAAAAGGCCAAACGAACCTGGAATAATTCCAAAATTTAACACGACACTCATATAGTTCTATGTTGCCTATGTAAAGAAAATCAGGGGGGAAGCAACGTATATCTTGTCGCACACAAAGGTGACATGTTCCCTCTCGGAACAACGAGACCTGTTGAGAGAATCTCTGGTTTGCAAGAAGCTTATACCAAAACTTGTCCCAATTTGGCCAAAAATTATACATATGAAAACCACTTTAAGATTATCCCGAATATCTTGCTACCTAGAACAATGTACTGTGATTTCAATTCAACATAAAATGGATACAAATATTTGAATTAGAGATTGTATGGTACAAGTAGTTCATAGTGAAATATGATTACTACTATATGCATGTTTTTTGTTATCAAGATAATATTAAAATAATGGTATAACTTGACAACAATCATATTTAAATAAGGAAAATTGATTCAAATGCAGACGACAATATATATGTTCATAGGGTGGAGTAAAATGTTCATATAAGATGGAAGATCAAAATTTAGGACTACATCCATTATAAACCGCAACGTCACCAAATGATATATTCGAATTAATCATAACGTGGATTCAAAAATTGAAATTTGAGATCCTGGCATTTGTTATCAATTAAAAAGGGAAATGACTCTTTCTTGTGGTGGGAATTGATTTGTTTTTTGTTGTTATTGAGGGAAGTGCGAATTGATTTTGTACTGTATAGGGTAATCTTGTTCTCCCAATTTTTTTACATTTTTCTTTTACATTTTCCACGACATTTATAGCACTATAGTAAAAGGGACATGACTATGTTGTGTCTTGTATGCATTTTCTTTGTACACGTTCAACATGGAATCTGCGCCTTGTTATCCCAAAATTTTCAAGCTCGAGTATCTTTTGTCTCTTCTGCTGTGAAAATCATGCCTCTTCAACCCGTGTCGCGCCCTGTTATCCAAAAGATTTGACGCGCGCGAAAACTCCCTCCTCATCCAAAATCGGTCCCACAACCCAGACACGCGAAATCCCCCTTCTACCCCTCAGCCGAAAATGCCGCCTCGACGTCTCGTGGTCAAAACCAGTGGGGGTACATTCATAACTTACCCTACATTTTGGACAAGCGCGTACCTAAGCCATGGCACCCCTACCTTCTCCTTCGTCCCCCCATTCATACACCGAGGCCGCCAAAACCCGCGAAAGCCCATGCTCCTCTGTCAGCCTCTCGACCGCCGCCCAGCCGTAGACTCTAATCAGATGACATCGTCCACCAAAACAGCTCGCCGTCCCTTATACACTGCACTAGATGAGGATCCTCGATGATCTCGTGATCCGCCGGATCAGCTGCCCCATCCTCCACCTCCAAGGAGCTGCCCCGATGTTCGCCTCGTCTATCGCGCCACCTCCATCCCCACATCGCCGTCTTGACATGCCCCACCGAAACTGCAACACCCTCACCAATTCCGCCGATGAAGCTGAGGCCTACTCGGCGTCACCAAGGAGATTCTACACTCACCGCTGCATTTTATCTTTTACTGGATCTCACAGGGCTGCTGGTGCTCGATACCGGCAACTATGGCGGGTCTCCATCGATGGCGCCATCGCCGGCAACTTCATCCACGGCGTCTCCCCCCCATGTTGTTGCTTCCTTGGCAGCGACTTTCCACACGGGCAATAGCTGCTGCTGCTCCATCTCTACTTGCGTTGTGGCTCTGCCCTTGCTGTCAGTCGTGCAGCTGCACTGCTCTTTCTTTCATTCGTGTTGCTGCTCTGCTCTGCTATTGCTGTTGCTTGTGCTCCTGCTCCGCTCTTGCTCTCGTCCGTGCTACGGCTACTGGACGACCTCCGGCAGCTACATGAGTTACTGCTTTAGCACTCGCTCGCGATGCTGCTGCACGAGTTGATCTCTGCTAGTGTGTTCCCTGCTCGAGCGGCCGCTGATTTAGATCACTGCTTCTCTGCTACTAGTGCTCAAACGCCCTAAACTTTTATGGCAATGCTCTGCTACTATTTGAATCAGTTTTGACAGTAAAATTCGGTTTCGACTGTAAAGTTCAGTTTCTTCAATTAAGTTCAGAGTGAACAGTATTTACAGCATCTGTCGGAGTGGCCGTGGCACGGCTGATGCATTTTACATCTATCACTTTTTGGTGATGTATTTTACATAATCTATTGCAGATGATATTAGAGTCCCATTTCAGATTAAGGTTGTCTGTCTTGTCCTGCTTCAGCCTCGCGGTCGTACACCTCACCGGAGCTGCTCCAACGACAGAACCATCCATCACAGTGGAGCAGCACCCTCGGTGCCGTATCTAGAGGCCTCAGATCTTCTTCCCCGACTCCGACAATCACACCAGCATCACCATCCTCCATGTCCAACCCAATGATGCTAGTGTCGACAAGGCTATGCCAAATAGGTTGTACACTCATCGCATCACTTTGTTACTCTGCATTCATGTCTATCCCTCGGGGATCCTTTGGTTCATAGCACATGCAAATCTAGAAATAAATGAATCGTGGTCACAAAGTTAACATGGAGAAAACTAAATGCTCTTTTGAACCACAATTTTAATCGGTTTAGCAAGATAGCCATTATATGATACTACTGTGCACCGAATCTTTCGAGGGCAGGCTTCAGCCTATTGAAGACTGCCTACTAGAATCGCCAGTGGTTCAAAGAAAAAGTGAAGGATAACATAGAAATTGGAAACTTTACTATGGTACTACTATTTGTGCATTTGGTTAGAACGAATGGAGCAAAGCAAAACTAGAGGATTGTTTCCTTTGTTGTCTCTTCCAAAGAAAAAATGTAGGAATTTTAATATCCACTTGGACGTCCTTTTAAAATTAATATGCATGGAGAATAGGACTAATTGCATTACTGGCATAATAAGATTCTTATTTTTTCATTTTCATGTGGTTTGACTTTAATTTGACCATGTTTCTCCATTCCTGTCTTCTTTCAATTCATGTGAACCAAACACCCAGTTTGACAGAAATCCTATGTTTGCAAATGCTTTGTTTTGCAGGTGCATTCATATCCTATTCCAGTGTTTTTCCTGTCCCTGCGTTTATAGAATCCTCCAATTCTGAGGAGCCTTTACAAATTTACTTCATTTTCAGTTAGGTGGCAAAGAAAACTCTGTGTGTTATGTCCTGCTCCTTCCGTGCCATCATCCACCCCACCTGAGGTGCACCATCGACGAAAGCGTTCACTACAGCAAAGATTCCTCCTGCTGACTTTCTTTCATCGCCTTAGATCATCTTCCCCGTTGCCAGCAGCCACGCCAACTGCATTACCATCTTTGACTGAGCAGATGAACCTGAGGACTACACAGTTCCGGAAGAGAGGTCGCACCCTTTCATGTCTGCTTACGTTATACATCGGTTATTATTACCTACCACTTTATTGTCTTGTTCACCTCTTAGACCCCGAGTCAGGTCCAAACTAATGTTCAAACTTGAGTTCTAAAATGCTCGTGGGGCACATATCAATGCAGCAACGAATAGTATCCGTCTAGTATCTGTTTCATCTGGGGTCTTCTATGTGGCTCATGTTGGGTGGGCAACAAACAGTAGATGATCCATCGTCTATCTTTTTAAACTGAAGCTATAATCTACCTGCTATCATTAGTTTTGGATCTACCCACTCGTTTTCTACCATCAATCTTGATTTCTACATGCACCCCTTAGGCCTTACATAATCTAACTATGTTTTTTATTATGCATGTCAGTTATTGTACACAATCTTACTAAACATGTAGAAAAAAAGATAAGACCGTTGCATGGGAATATAATGTCATGCAAACACTGCTCCATGGTGGGCGAAGTGGCCCCCTCCCGCCATTCCAGATTGTATTTCAAAGGAAGATAACTGTTTAGAGGGGGATTCAGAGGGAGCCGACCACTCCTATTTACCCCCTGAGGTGTTTGCCCTAACCTGGCATGTAGATGTTGGTCATATCATGCATATGGCACCTCGCATTGCTTACATTATACATCCTATATGTCATCAACTTAGTTTAGATTTGCTTTGTTTGAATGCCACCTGTTTGGTTTCTATATCATACTCCCACTATTCCTAAATAATTGTCTTTTTAGAGATTTCAACAAGTGACTACATATGGAGCAAAATAAGTGAATCTATACTCTAAAATATTTCTGTATACATCCGTATGTGGTAGCCCATTTGAAATCTCTAAAAAGACAAATATTTAGGAACAGAGGGAGCATATGGGAATTATGCAATGCCATCCTCTTTAGCCAGTCATCGTATATGTGAATTGGATTATGCCATTTTTTTCATAATGTATTACATTTGTCAACAATGTTTATACATTCATCTACTCTTCCTGTGCATCAGCCATTTGAGTCGGTCATGGGAAAATCTAGAGTGAAAACAAGGTCTTTTGAGCAGTCAGTGCTACTTGTCGATGCAAATTTCTTGGTGGTTACAGATAGCTCCTCAGAGGAGGATTCAAAGACAAATGACCAGTCGTATTCCCCATGAGGTGCATGCTCTAACTTGGCAGGGTTATATTGCTCATATCATGCATATGATGTCTTGCATTGCCATGTCATCTGCTTAGATTAGACATGCCTTGTGTGAATGCCTCCTGTTTGCTTTCTATATTAGATATGTGAACTATGCAATGCCATGTTTTTCAGCCAGTTATAATATATGTCAATTATGCACTGCCATGTAGCTAGGCATCATATTTTTGAATTATCTCATGCCATCCTTTTTTTCATTACGTATTTCATATGTCGACAATCTGTGTATATTGAACTACTCTTCATGTGCATCATCCATTTGAGCCGGTTATGGAAAAAATCAGGAGTGAAAACAAGGTCTTCAGAGCAGGCAATGCTACCTGTTTAAGCATATAATTCAGAGGAAGAATCAGAGACAAATGACCAGTCCTATAGCGCTCTAATTTGCAATATTGATATTTCTCATATCATGCATATGGTGTCTTGCATTGCTTAGATTAGATATCATATGCGCAATATTCAATTCCATTAGCTTAGTTTTGATACCATACATGCGAATGCCAGCTACTTAGTATATGAATCTATTACGTCAATTATATCATGCCATCCTGTATACTTAGACAACATGTATGTGAATTATTTCATCCGAACCTATTTTAGAAAGATATCATATAGTTTTGTTATGTCGCCCTATAGATACTCATCATATGTTGAATTATACCATTATATACTGTTAAGTTATCCATCATATATCTGAAACTGTGTCATGCTATCCTGTTTAGTTAGCCATCATATATCTGAAATTGTGTCATGATGTCCTGTTTGGTTAGACAACATATATGTGAATTACCACATCTGTCTATCATACAATGTCTGTACATTCAATTTCCTTTCTTGTTTATCAGCCATTTGAATTGGAGGGGGTGATGGCAGTATCTAAGGGAGAAAAAACCCGTTCTTCACAAAAGACGGTGCTACCCGTCGAGGCAGATAGAACCATGGTTGTACTGGCCCACGAACTAGCCCCACCACACATAATCGAGACACTTCCAGATTTGCACACTTATATCGTTGGATAGAGAACCATCTACAACCCTTCTAACCCCAACTCAAGCGTATAGTAACCGACTTCTAGTTGACACATCACAATGTCCACCCCAGAGCACCCCCACATAAGCAGTTTGTAAAGGAACTGCAGTGCCCAAAGCACGAAGACCACCAAAGGGAACCCAAACTCCAAGTTTAAAGAAGAAAAGCAACTATTCTCAGGTTAGATTCCATAGCTATGGTCCATACTCCTTTGCTCTTGCATCTCTGTATTTACTCATATCAACTACTTTCGAATTTGAAGGATCCAATTGAAACTCCAATGATGCAGCATGTATGTTTTAAACCTATTTCTTTAACTGGGTTGTTGTTCTAACTTCTTGCTCTATGTTGATTTCAGTTTCAGTTGTATAAACAGTTATGTTCTCATGTTATGCACATTACAAGTGTTGCCAGTGTTGTCTAGTTTCTTACACTTATATTAAGTCTATGCTGCTGTGTCTTAAAAATATATGATTTGAACCGTGTCTCTATCTTGATTTGGCAACATAAACTAGAATGATATGAACAATACAATGACCATAGTACATTGATATATCTTTGTTTCATGCTGTTATCCTGTCCACCTTACTAGTGAACCGGTTTACCAAAACAAGTTTCGTATACTACATGCTAAACCTCTAATGTGTTTGTTGGTTTCTCTTGTAGAATGCGAACAAAATATTGGTGAAAAGCACCCCACTATGCAATGTTAGAGAAAGTAATGTAGATAAGGTTCAAGATAGTGAGACAACCCTGTTGGTCTCTGTCGTGGAAACCATGGCCACCTATGGGACCAGGATGGCCCCTTGCTGGTTCGGCAGGGGGACGTCGTGTTGCACAAAGAGCAGACCAACGTGGGGCAGCGCGACAGAGATCACACGGGCAGTTTTACCCAGGTTTGGGCGACTGCAAGGCGTAAAACCCTACTCCTTCTTTGGTGGATTGATCATGGAAATGTGGTTGCGGGGCGCAGTACACTTGCCCGGCAAGGGTTGCCTCAGGGCGGCAACGACTACACGCGTATGGGGGTGTGAGTTATCCAACTTTCAAACCTCCTGAATCATTGCCATGAGCCTCCTTTTATATGTTAAGGGGTCACCACAGTGGCAAATCAGTCATTAGACACTGATAGGATAGCAAATTGTGCTATCATACCTAACTCTACAGGCTGACAGTGCGCATTTAGTGCACCACTCAATGTCACATCGTTAGTTGCCCGGCAAGGCTTGTCGGGCTATCTTGCCAGCTCCATGCCTACTCATCTGTCATGTCATAGGACGGGTGCGTCTGTGAGTTTTCTGGTAGAAAGGGGCTGCCATGTGGCGAATGGCTGCCACCTAATCACTCTGCGGCTTGACACCGCACTGATCGATGACGTGAGTCGTGGTGTAGTTCTTGGTGAGGTGCTTCAGCCTCCGCAAGCCCCAATAGGCCCTGCCGAGACGCCTTGGTCATCTTCTTCAGGGGGTGACCTTGCCCCTTGCCAGCTTTGCCTGTCCGCCAAGGGAGGGTTCTTTTTTTCTTGATGATATCTTGCTTCTCTGCCTTGGTCTTGGTCCCTCTGATCTGCTTGTTGGTTCTTCGAGTCTCTTGATTTCTTGTACTCTGTCTGGGACTGGTGCTTCAATCTTGATCATGTGCCTGTGCACAGTGAGGGCAACAGACTCGGGGTTCGTTGCACCGAGAGAAGCCCCCGGTCCTGCCCCGAACGCGCTGCCGAGCGTCATTGGGGTAGGGCCTAAAAAGTGCACAGGCAGAGTCGCTGAAGAGGCTGCTGTCTTGAGATCTTCTTTTCTTCTTCATTAGTCTTGATTTTGGGCCAGTTTCTGGCTTCCCCGTGCGTCGTCTAAAGCCAATAGTGGTGGGGCCACTCCACTAATGGCTCGTGAATGACTTTAACACACGGGGTAGAAATAGCAAATTCACTCTTCCCACCACACCCTTATCTTTAGCCATGTATGCAGCATGCATCGTGTGGGGTAGGTAATGGAGGCGCGTGGTGCGGGAGAGCATAATGGCGAGGGCCCGGCTTCCTTGAGTTGGTGGAGGAGGGTGGTGGTTACCCGTGGCGGAACCAGCCCCCAGCCGCCTGCTTGCCTATAAAATGAAGAGCGGGGGAGGAGTGGAGGCTGTCGGATATCAGGTTCCGGCAAAACCCTTAAGGTTCGAACTCTAGGGTGAGCGCGAAGATCTCTCCCATACCGATCCACGTCCAAACGCCTAGCTGAGAATCTAAGCTAAACGATGGACAACATGAGGGACACAAGATTTATACTGGTTCGGGCTACCGTTGTGGTGTAATACCCTATTCTAGTGTGTGGTGTGGTGGATTGCCTCAGGGGATGATGATGAATGGTACAAAGGAAGAACAGCCTTGCGAGAGGTGTTCTTGAGCTGGTGCGATGAACTACTTGGGTGAGTTCGATCACCTCCGGGTCTGATGAGAACTCTATGCCTTGTACTATGGTGGCTATCCCTATATATAGAGGCCCTGGCCCTCTTCCCAAATATTGAGCGGAAAGGGCGCCAACAACGACCATTTTGCAGGGGCACATCTAGTACAAGTTATCCTGACTAAAGTTGGTCTTCGGCTGCCAAAGGCACTGGCGATGACGTCGTCTTGTGCTCCACGGTGACCTCTGTCCTGCCGCTGTGCTGGTCTTGTTCTTGTTGCACCGAAATGGTAACCTTTGCCTGATGCCTCGGTACTCCGCGCCTGTGCTTGCCCCCTTTGCACCAAAGAGGAAACAAGGACACTGCGAGGCCGGCGCCCACCTGGTCTCGATTGTCATGGCTTGCGTCATGAGCACCTCGCGAGGTACCCTTGCCTTGATCTCTCCGCCTCCTCGCGAGCCGGCCTAGTGAGGCCGCTCCTGAGGAAGCCTTGCGTTGTCCGCCCCGCGAGGTTTGTCCCCTTGCGTGGGTCTTGAGCTTGAGTCGATGAATATGGGCCGTACTGGGCCACCACTTGAGCCACGCCGCAGGCCGCAGGCAGGCAAGTCGGGGTGCCCCCGTTCCCAGAATGCCGACGGTAGCCACCGGCCCCAAGGCGCACTCGGACTTGGCTTAGCAGGGAAGCGAAAGGGCAAGTGTGGAGCGCCGCAAGCCCCAACAGCCTGCGGCCTTGGGCGCCACGTGGCGGTTGACTGGATGTGGGTGTCTATGCTTCCCCACGCTCCCCATTATGCGCCTGGCTAAGCAGACACGAAACTGTACATAGTTATTCTCTCCTTGCTGCCCATGTGCTTCCTGTTCCTCTTTCTTCCTTGAGCCTCTGCTTCCACCTCCAATCCATCTTGAGTTATCCCCCCTTCCCATTGCCATGGCGCCAACAAAAAAGGAAAATGGGAAGAAGCTCGTGCCTTCATCCTGCTCACTTATGGCAGCTGCGCCCGCCGTCGACCAGTCGCTCATACTCAATCTGGAAGCCTTGGACAAGGTCCGCTCCACCCTCGCCTCTAGCTTCAACGAATGCGGGAGGATGACAGCCTGGCCCGCGTCCCATGCCTCCTTCGACAGGATCGTCAAGGAGGTCCGATTCTTCGCTGATGCCCTGTGGGTGGGCCTGGTTCCCCCCTTCTCTGCTTTCTTCAATGCGGTGCTTTCCGTCTACCAGATCCATATGATGCATCTCGGTCCCCAATCCATTACACTTCTTGTTGTCTTCGCCTTCGTCTGCGAGGCCATGGTGGGCATCCCCCCTTCCGTTGCTCTTCTGCACCACTTCTTCTCTCTGCGCTTGACTGACCCATCTCAATGCTTGGGGTGTGTGAGCTTCTATGCCGTGCCACAGACGGCCACCTCGGGGATCGATTTTGGCCTTCCGTCTTCTGTGAGCGGGTTCCAGGAGCGGCGGCCGTATGTGGATGTCGGGGTGCCCAGCCCCCTACTCGAGCACCCTACGTTGCCTGCTGTCCCCAATCCTGGTTGGGGCCACGAGGAGCTCACGAGACCCCATCTTTCTTTTGTCTGGTGTCGCTTCGAGAGGTTGAGGACACTTGGCGTGACAGCGCCCCAGGTGGTGAAGGAGTTCCTCCAGTGCCGCATCGCTCCTCTCCAGCACCACTCCCGTCCGATGTGGACTTTTACTAGTATCAAGACCGCATGAGGCTCTAGGAAGGGGATCTTGCGCCTGAAATGCTGATGAAGGTGCTGAGAGTCTTGAATGGCGACCCCTCTCCAGGCAGTGTCCGGGATGGGGGCGCCCTCTTGTATCTCTGCTCAGGTAGGGCTGAGTTCGTGAGGCAGATGCCCCGCTTCGACGAATGGGGGTTGCGCCCCACTAGCCTCATGGGGCCCCGTGAGAATCCGGTTGCCATGGATCCTCCCCCCGTCACCCACGCCGATCCTGCCTCAAGAGTTAGTGCAGGGAGACAAGCATCACCGGGAGCTGGGGGGTCTGATGTCGTGGTGCCGATGTCGCGCAGGGCTCCCGAGGCGCCTTGCTCCGGAGCTTACGGAGCCCATCCCCAGGTGGCAGATGAGGGGACGCGACCTGCGGCTCCCGAGGCCGAAGCCCCCGAGGCCTCGGCAGGCCACCAAGAGGTGGCACCTGATCACTCCTCTCAGCCTATTGCCCTTGATGCAAGTCATCTTGACGCTTCTTCGTACATGCCACGTGTCGGCCGTCACGTCGAGGGCTTGGGCCGGTTCCGCATAGACTTTGAGGCCCTCCGCAAGAGGAAGGAGGCTTCAGGTGGCAATGATCGCCCCTACCGCCCATTGAAGCACAGGAAGTACTTCGCTATGGACGAGTAAGCCCGTCCTTCTCATAATTCCTTGTTTGCCATTCTCTTCGCTGGCCTCTCAGGATCCCTCCTGCCGAGCCTGCAGAGCCAGCGAAGGAGCCGCCTTCTCAGGCTTCATCTTCGCCGCCGACCTCGATTATCCCGAGCCTGTGCATCACCCATGACGCGAGTTCGGCTGGATAGGTAGGCCAGCTCGCGACGTGCCTTGAGCCTGTGTGCATGCTGCTCTTGCTCCACAGGCCCTCCCTGGTCACAATCAGCTTGCCCCGGGCTCCTCCACTATTCATAGGTGGCGAGTGGTTGAAGTCGATCTTCGGTTCCCCCTCAGGGGATGGATCGGCGCCAGGCTGGGTCACTTGCGGGGCCCGTCCAGCGATCGTGGGGGCGCAGCTCCCAGCCCCCTGCCGAGAGGGGGCGAGCCACCTTAGGGTCCTCCACTGACGTCGATGGCGGAGGATAACATTGACGACGTGCTCAGGCTTGCGCGGGAGCACAGCGCCGTTCGTCGAGAGTTTCTCCAGAAGGCGATAGACGCGGTGAGCCAGCTTGGTGCAGAGCTCGCAGACGAGGATGCGTGGCTTGAAGCTGAAGGCCTGCGGCTGATCGAGGAATGACACAAGCTGAAGGCAGCTGTCGGTCTCGCGTGCCATGAGCATGATCTCGACAATGCCAAGGCCGAAGCATCTCTGGTGTCCTAGCGGGAGGCCTGCTCCCGAGCCATCGAGGAGGCTCAGGAAGCAGACCGGCAACGCGAAGCCGTGGAGGAACGCACGTGGGAGCTCCAAGACTGGTGAAATTCCCTGGAGCGGCAAGTGGAGCTGCACCGAGCTGCCCTTGCATCGTTGAAAGGGGAGCCTGCCGAAGAGGAGGAACTCTAGAGGCATGAGGGGGCGCTGACACTGGAGGCTAACGAGCGCAACCTCGATCTTGAGAGGTTGGAGACGAGGGAGCGCTAGGTTACCCAGGAGGAGGACGATGTCGGCGCGCGGGGGGTCCAGGTCCAAGAAGAGATCGACCGCTGCGTGGCGGAAGCCCGCTCGGGTCTTGAGGCGAATGTGAAGAGAGGCTGGAGCTGATCAAGGCCGAGGTTGCGGGCAGGACTGCCGCTCTTAGGACCAAGCTGACTGAAGCAACGCAGTGTGCCGAGGCCACCACAACCTCCTTAGGCACGACGCATGCTGATCTGGCCTCTTCCCGCAGTGGCAGACGCTGGAGCACATGCATCGCCCCATGCTCCGAACACTCAAGGAGAAGGCCAACGCGGCCTTGGGCAACACCTGTGAAGCGGCTCCTGAGGAGCCTCATGTGACCAACTACGCAGGTAATCTCCAGTTCTTCACTGACGTGGTGATGCATCTGGAGAGCCGCTCTGAGAGGGCTTGCCAGCTTGTTGAGGATAGGAGCCGCGGCCTCCTCGCGAGGGCTTTCTCCCGTGTCTTTAGCCATCTTCAAAACGTCGACCCCCTCTCTGACTTCGACGCCACCATCGCTCTAGTGCCCGAGGCCATTCGGGGCGACATGGTACCGTGGGTGGAGGACAACATGGATGCACTCGTCTGGGCCTTCACTTCTGATGATGACGGGGTAGTCGTTGCTGCTGATGAAGGCGACGTGGTGAACAGCGGTGAAGATGGTGCCAACGACGGCGAGGGTGAGGCCAGCGACAGTGATGGTGGCGCCAGCGACGCCTCTGGGGGCGACCAAGAGGATGCGGTGAGTGACATGTCTTATTGATCCTACGCCCCCCTGCTGTTTACCCTGTGCAGAAAAAGCTCGGGCGTGGCCCTAAAGGTTGTAAGAGCATTTTGGGAGGGGAAGCCATCATGTAAAAAGTATTATTGTCCACGCGTTATTAAGGACGGCACCGAACAGGCTCCCGTATGATGCCTTGGCTTCCGCGATGAGTTGGTCGCCATGATTTTACCTTTATCTTGGCGAGCTTTGGGTAGGCTCGCGGTGACTTCCCGAGGGTCCCTTGGGAGACCCATTGACCATACGGCGAGAGCGAGCGCCAGCCGCAGGATGGAAGGCGCATGTGCAGGGCCCGACCCTGCTTGCTAGGGGCTCGTGAGAGGGAGGCAGCTAGTGCGAATTCCAACTTGAGTAGAAACCAGAACACGAGAAAGCATGTGAACAAGACAAGACACCCCTCCACGCATATGCAAACAGAAATTCAACTTCAACTTGGATCTGAACGAGAAAGCTTGACCACACAAAAGGAAGCAAAAGCAAAAGGCCGTGTTCGACACCTAGTCTAGTCTTCGACGTCTTCTCACCAGTGCGGAGCTAAGTGCTGCCACTGGGCGTGGGAGGGAGCCCTCGAGGCCCGAGGGCGGCTCTCCGGAGACTCCGGGGCGTGTACCACCCCAACTCATTATTACGTGAGAGTGTCACGGGCGGCGAGCTTCACAGGCACTGGGCCTTCTTCACAGGAACCGGACTTGCTTCATATCGCCAGATGAGGGCCCCGCCTTGCGCCACCCTTGACCACCATTGACGGCGACCGGAAACCGGGGCGACGCCAACGGGGAAAAGGGGACGCCAGCGGCTCCCCCGACAACCACGGGTCCTCAGCCGGCGGCAGGCCTTGCGGCACCTCCCCGGTAGAGGGCCTACCTCCGGGTAATGCCTTGCTCAATGCGTTGTGGGGGCTAGCCTGGCTCCCAGCCCCTCTACTATAGCCCCCAGTGCCCTCCTCCCGAGGGGACAGAGGCTGCAGCACTCGGGCAGCCATCCGCTGTAGCGACCTGGACTTCCTGGGACCCATGGTTAGCATAAGCTTGCTCCTGAGGGATTAGCGGTACCCGATAACTGCTGCCGCCGGCACGGTTGTCGAGGCTTCCATGGGGTTCCTGAAAGGGCTCGGCTGCTGGCATCTCTTCCTCCCATCCTAGCCCGAGGAACGAGCCATGGTCTTCTTCCAGTGCGTACTCCTGATCCACCATCTGGGGCACATAAGCCTCCGGGGTCGCCGCCCCAAAGGCCTCGCCGTAGTGCCCCATGCGCTATGAAGTTCGGCTTGAAGCACCATCTTGGGGGTGGTAGGGCGGCGGCCCGCTTGGGCCGTGGGCAGCGATGCGCATGCCCTCGCTTACCAGGGGAGGTGCCGGTGCAGCTTGTCGCCCGGCGCTGACGGCCAAGCTGGTGTTGATGAAGCCTGGTGGTATGCCCGGGGGCACGTGGGCGCGGATGGGCCCATCGTGTGATCCGCCCGGAGCCTGGGGTGGAAGATGGACGCAGAATGGAGGTGCCCTTGAAGCAGTGACATCCAGGAGCTCAGCGACGCGCTCCAGCAACACATCGCGACCGCTTTCTTGCAGTCTGCACTGCAGCAGTTCTCGAGCCACCGTAAGTGCGACCAACATGTTCGCCTGCTCCCGCCGGGTTTGCGGCGATGTGTCCGCGGCATGCTTTGAGGCCCTTGCTGTTGATCGTACCTACCACGGGGTAAGGGCAGGCGGCGCTTGGCCGCGTCGCTCGCGCCCCGCAGCGTTCTGCGGAGCGCGGGCTGCCTGAGGCGCGGGGTTGAGGTCACCTTGTGCCGGCGGCGCGGCGTGAGCAGACCATGCCACCTAGCGGTCGGCGTTTGCCGTCGGGTCGCCAGACATGGAGACGATGAAGCGGTGGAACACGGGATGGTGGCAGAAAGATTCTGGCACACCCCTACATGGCGCGCCAAATGTTGGATATCGGGTTCCGGCAAAACCCTTAAGGTTCGAATTCTGGGGTGCGTGCGAAGATCTCTTCCCTACCGATCCACATCCA
The DNA here is from genome assembly GCF_018294505.1 of Triticum aestivum. Lineage (NCBI taxonomy): Eukaryota > Viridiplantae > Streptophyta > Magnoliopsida > Poales > Poaceae > Triticum > Triticum aestivum. Next base: position 299,394,368 of record NC_057798.1, on the reverse strand, counting down.
AATGCCTTGCTGAGAATCTAAGCTAAACGATGGACAACACGAGGGGCACAAGATTTATACTGGTTCGGGCCACCATTGTGGTGTAATACCCTACTCTAGTGTGTGGTGTGGTGGATTGCCTCAGGGGATGATGATGAACAGTACAAAGGAAGAACAACCTCGCAAGAGGTGTTCTTGAGCTGGTGCGATGAACTACTTGGGTGAGTTCGATCACCTCCGGATTTGCTGAGAACTATATGCCCTCTACTATGGTGGCTATCCCTATATATAGAGGCCATGACCCTCTTCCCCAATATTGAGCAGGAAGGGCGCCAACCACGGCCATTTTGAAGGGGAACATCTAGTACAAGTTATCCTAACTAAAGTTGGTCTTCAGCTGCTAAAGGCACTGGCGATGACGCCGTCTTGGGCACCACGGTGACCTCCATCTTGCTGCTCTGCTGGTCTTGTTCTTGTTGCACCGAAACGGTATCCTTTGCCTGATGCCTCGGTACTCTGCGCCTGTGCTTGCCCCCTTTGCACCAAAGAGGAAACAAGGACACTGCGTAGGCCGGCGCCCGCCTGGTCTCGATCGTCATGGCTTGCGTCACGAGCACCTCGCGAGGTACCCTTGCCTTGATCTCTCCGCCTCCTCGTGAGCCTGCCTGGCGAGGCCGCTCCTGAGGAAGCCTTGCGTCGTCCGGCCTGCGAGGCTTGGGCCCTCGCGAGGATCTTGAGCTTGAGTCGATGAAGATGGGCCGTACTGGGCCACCACTTGAGCCACGCCGCAGGCCGCAAGCAGGCAAGTCTGGGGACCCCTGTTGCCAGAACACCGACAGAGGCATTCATCTGCACTCTTGTTCTCCTCTACCTTGCCCTGTCTTGGATATGCTAGAAGGGAGAGCCTAGGGCTGGGCCTCGGGCTTTAGCTTAGAACTTTTAGTGGTCGTGAGGATGCTCGGGCGGTGCGGCGGTAACGCCGGAGGTGGCAACTGCAGTGCGCCTATCGTTGTGCCGCCCGTAGCACTGATCCTGGTGGGAGGGGATGCGAATGATACCATGCCAAAGCCCACGGAGGGCGCGAGGCGTGGTAGTCGGTCACTCCTCATTCTTCGCTCCTGCGCGACACAGAGGAAGAGGCTTGGGGGAGGTCTGCCATTGGCAAGGGCGGATTTGGCTCTTCCGGGCGTCTCCTTCTGTTTTTGGAGGAGGGCTTCTTGTCTTCGTACACGTCTTCGGAATGAGCGGTGATTTCTTACGTCAGGGCCGTTTGGGACGACCATTCTCTCAGTGGGGTAAGCCAAAGAGCATGGCATTCGGTATGGCTGACAATCTGAGGTCTTTGGGTGGTAGTGATGCGGACGGCGGTGGCAACCCACGACGCGTCAAGAACGGGGCGACCGTTTCGACGAGTCGTGTTTGCCGGTGATTCCGTGTCTTCCATCTGGTCCTCCGGCAGCGTCACCTTCCGCGTTTGCCCCTCGGTTCGTTCTTCCTAGCCGAGAAGCGGCGCCATCCTTATCCTAGGAAGGCGCCGAATCCAGCTAGGTTGGCCTTGTGCCTCTTCAACCTCGTCCTATAGGAGATGGACAAGCGCCAATGCATTACGGGGCACTTATCTTTTTGCAATCTTAAATCTATAGGCACTTGACAAATTTTAGTTCAAACAATGTAATCTTTCGAGTCCATGTTTGTGTTCTGTAATTCTTGTACTTGTATCAGCATGTTAATGAAAAAGATGAACCTTGCCAGGGACCCATGCATTTATATGCACATGTAGAGGCGAGATGCCTCTTTAATGTAAATAGACGAGTTTTTCCCGGCAGGCTATCTTGCCGGCACCCTTTTTCCCTGGCAGAGAGCAACATCTGTCGGGTTACAGACAAAGGGACCAACCCCCATCAACTTCCTTTTACCAAAGGCCATTGCGACCATTCTAACTGAAGCAACGTTCGAGTCCGGAATGGGAGCACCTAAGTCTAAAAAAGAGTGGTGATGTTTTCTAATGCATAAGTTATAGATTACAGAACACGACTGGAGAAGATGTAGAACTTATCTATTTGGCTTCCCAAGGATCACAGTGTCGGGCAATCTTCTCAGCTCCTTGTCGAAGCCAAGTTTGCAGCAAGAACCTGTAGCTTCATGCAAATGATAATGAAATACAGGATGTGATCATATCTATATGCATATGCAAATGCTCATGAAATGCTTATGCAGTGATCTGGAATGCTCATGCATGCATGCAGTCTGGGTTGGGGGCCCCCTGCAGCGCTTCTTTATTTTCTCTTGCACGGGGTCATCGCCCCGACATTTTACAAGGGGCTAGATGCAGCTAAGGCAAGGCCTTTACAAATGGGTGGCTACCGGGTAGGGCCCGGCAGCCTTGTGCCTTACCGGTAGAACTTGCGGAGATGCTCAATATTCCATGAATTTTGTAACTGAGCGCCATCTCCGGTCTCCAGATGGACTATGCCCTGTCTGGAGACTAGTACTACCCGGTAAGGGCCTTCCCACTTTGGTGATAACTTGTTTGTACCCTTGGTGGACTGAACCCTCCCAAGGACAAGGTCACATTCCTCAAAACACGGGGCATGAACGCTGCGGCTATGATAGCGACGCAGGGCTTGGTGCTAGCGTGCAACACGTGTAGCAGCCCGGAGACAGTTCTCCTCGAGTAGCATAGCATCGTCATGCCTGTGCTGATCTTGCACTACTTCATCATTGGCAAGCACTCGAGGCAACCCAAAAATGAGTTCTGTGGTGATACCTGCTTCTACCCTGTAAACCAGGGAGAAGGGAGTCTGCCCGGTAGCTCGGTTTGGTGTCGTTCTGAGGGGCCCAAGAACGACGGACAGGTCCTCGATCCACCGCCTGCCGTGATTCTGTAGCGTATCAAAGGTTCTTGTCTTGAGTCCATGCAACACTTCAACATTCGCGCTCTCAGCTTGTGCATTGCTCCGGGGGTGTGCCATAGAAGCGAATGAGAGCTTGCATCCGTGGGCATGAACATATTGCATGAAGGCACGACTAGTGATCTGGGTGGTATTGTCGGTGATGATCCTTGCCAGAACTCCAAAACAACACACCGGATCTTTCAAGAACTTGATAGCTGACTGGGCAATCACCTTTCACACGGCAGTCACGTCCGGCCACTTTGTAAACTTGTCGATGGCAACAAACAAGAATTCAAAGCCCCAATTTCTTGGGGAAAGGGGCCGAGGATATCGAGCCCCTAGATCGTAAATGGCCATGATAGAGGGATTGTTTGAAGAGCTAGGGCAGGGAGGTGGGTTTTCTTGGAATGGAACTGGCAGGCTCCACAATTAGTAACTAGCTCGTCCTCATCTTGGAGGGTTGTGGGCTAATAGAATCCTTGTCGGAATGCTTTCCCAACTAATGCAATTGATCCTATGTGGGAGCCGCACATTCCTCTGTGTATCTCAGCCAGCGGTTCCATTCCTTTTTCCCGGCAGACGCACTTCAATTTCACGATGTTGGGCCTCCTTCTTTACAGAGTGTCATCAACAAACTGATACATGCTGGCCCTCTAGGCTACTTTTTCAGCTTTGTCTTGATTGCTGCGAAGCTCTCCGATTTGGAGGAAGCGGACAATGTGCCTTGCTCAAGTTGCAGCCTGGGCTCGGCAAGGACTAGCGGCACGTCCTCTACTACAGGAGCACCAGCCTCTTACGCGGGGTCCATGGGCTCGACTGGAGGGGGGCGGTCCGGCAGGCTGCGAGGAGTTGTTTCCGACAGGGTCTTTGCTGGGAGCGGACGACTCTACCGGGAGAGGCTTACCGGTGTCCAACTTTATCCTTTTCCGGGCCATTGTTGCTGGGGATACGAAGGGCTGAATAAGATGGAGAAAAAAAGTTCCTGGTTCCACAGGAAGCTTATGCGCAACACACTTTGACAGATGATCAGCTATGTTGTTTTCTGCACGGGGCACGTGCTCTATTTACAATCCATCAAAGTGCTCCTCCAATCTTCTCACTTCCTTGACGTATGCCTCCATCAATGGACTTTGATAATCCTTGTTGACTTGTCTCACCACAAGCTATGAATCTCCTCGAATGATCAGCTTCTTAATTCCCAATTCTGCTGCAATGCTGAGCTTGGCAAGGAGCCCTTCATACTCTGATGTATTGTTAGTTGCTTCTTCCCGGGCAAAATGCATTTGGATGACTTACTTCAAGTGCTCCCCAGAGGGGTAACAAGAAGCACGCCAGCCCCTACACCTTGTAGGGAGAAAGCACCATCAAAGTACATAATCCATTCTATGGGTGATTCCTTGCTGGGGATAACTGTCTCGATCACCTCTTCATAAGGGGTAGGCGTCCATTCTGCAATAAACTCTGGCAACTCCAGCTCTGGACAGTTGATGTTCTCTCAATCTTTAAACCAAAGCTGGATAGCTCCAAATCCCACTCCACTATTCTGTCGGTGGCCTCGGGTTTTGGAGTATTCGTTGCAACGGGAAATGAGTGACAACTGTGATCTCATGGGCTTGAAAGTAGTGGCACAGTTTCCTTGACGCCATGATGAGACCAAAAATCAACTTTTGCAGACCAGAGTACCTCAATCTAGCCCCCTGTAACAAGGAGCTGACTAAGTACACTAGGCATTGCACCACTTTCTTCCTCGCCACATCCTTGGGGTTTCCCTCGTTGTCGTGCTCACTGCTGGCCTGATCCTTGTTTGACTCTATCGGTCTCTGCTCACTCTCTTCCTCATTCACTTCTTGCTGTGCTACCAAGGCTGCACTGACCACTTGGTTGGTTGCCGCCAAGTATAGAAGCACTGGCTCCTGGGGTTTGGGAGCAACCAGGGTAGGCACACAAGACAGGTAGGCCTTCAATTCTTGCAAAGCTCCATCAGCTTCCGGGGTCCACTTCATAGGACCTGCCTTCTTCAAAATTTGGAAGAATGGCAGGGCACGGTCGGCAGACTTGGAGATGAACCTTCTTAGCGCGGCATCACACCCCATCAGGTACCTCACATCTTTAACTGTCCTTGGCGCTTGGATCTGCTCAATGGCCTCGATCTTGTCGGGATTAGTTTTGATCCCCCTGTGGGACACAAAGTACCCAAGTAGCTTGCCGGAGGGAACACCAAATACTTCTCCGGATTCAGCTTCAAGTTGATTTTGCGCAAATTTGCAAATGTCTCCTCCAAATCCTGGATAAGAGTTCCTATGTCCTTGGTTTTGGCCACAATGTCATCCATATAAGCTTCAATGTTACTGTGCAGCTAAGTCCCAAAACCAATCTGGACTGCCCTTGAAACAGTAGACCCATCACTCTTTAATCGGAATGGCATGCATATAAAGCAGTATGTACCACACGGGGTGATGAACGAGGTCTTCTCTTCGTCTTCTTTGGACATGAAGATCTGGTGATATCCAGAATAGGCATCCAGGAATGAGAGCAAATCACAGACTGAAGTGGAATCCATATTCTGATCAATACGCGGCAAGGGATACGGGTCCTTCGGGCAGGCATTGTTGAGATCTGTAAAATCAATGCACATCCTCCACTTCTTGTTTGCCTTCCCAACCACCACTGGGTTTGCTAGACAAGTGGGATGTAGCACTCCTGTGACCAAACCAGCTACCTCATGCTTCTTGATCTCTTCTGCAATAAACTGCTGGCTCTCCAAGGCCTGCTTCCAGACTTTCTGTTTAACAGGTCTGGCGTGTGGGCAGACAACAAGCTGGTGCTCGATTACCTCCCTGGGAACACCGGGGATGTCATATGGTTGCCATGCAAACACATCAATATTATCCCACAGGAAGGTAACGAGAACGCTTTCCTATTTGTCATCGAGGGTGGCACTGAAAGTGAAAGTACCATCAACGCCAGCCAGCCCTGCCGGGACATTTTTCACTTGTGAAGCAGCAACCTTGAACCTCTTGCTATTGGAACCCTCCGACACGTCATCAACGGGTGTCGTGCACTCGGTGGGGGCATGCTTCCCAGACTCTTTGCCGGAGGTCCTACAATCCTTCTTCTTTCCTTTACTTTCCTTGGTGAGAACTATTGCCGGCGCTTCCTCTGCCGCGACCACGTCCCGGTACATCTTGTCTACACAAATGATGTCATCCTTCTCATCCGATGGGATGGTGATAACCCCAGTGGCCCAGGCATCTTCAGGGTGTTGTAGGCATAGTGGGATGCCGCCATGAATTTAGCCAGATCCGGGCGTCCAACGATCCCATTGTACGGCAGGGGAGATCAACCACGTCAAACACAATCTTCTCGGCCGGGTAGTTCAGTCCCCCCCCCAAATGTTACTAGCAACGTGATCTTCACCTTAGGATAACTCCTGCCGGGATTAACTCCTTGAAACGTGCCGACAACCTCTAGCTCTTCCTCTACTATCTGAAGCTTGCTGACAACTGCTAGGGAAATTAGATTATGTCCGGCCCCACTATCCACCAACATCTTTGTGACCTTGAGGTTGCGAATTGTTGGAGAGACCAACAACGGCAGGCACCCTACCGCAGTGGTACGGCTACGATGATCCTCCTCATCAAAGATGATGGGTGTACAGGACTATTTGAGCAGCTTCCGGGCCTCTGGCACTGGTTCCACGACATTGACTTGTCGCGCCCACCACTTGATCTGGTGGTGGGAGATGTGCAGAGATGCACCCCCGTCAACCCACAGGACATCAATGGCCTTCTGAAACTATTGCTCACTGGTTCCCTCTTCATCCCCTTCATTAGTCTAATCGTCATAGGCTTCTTTCTCCTCACCCCTGGCAGGTTTTCCTTTGCTCCGAAAGGGTTTGCCTAGGCAATTTGCTTCACCGCCTCGGCCCTTGTCGCCAGCGACATTCTGACCTTTGTCCTTGTCATGCTTGTTGTACTCAACTCTTTGTCTCTTGACCAGCTGCTCAACCCGATAGCACTCTTGAAGGTCGTGGCCCTTGGTCCGATGGATTTTGCAGTACAGCCCATCACCCTTTCCGGCTTTCTCAGCAGCCACAACTTCCCGGCAATCAGCGCACACATCAGCCTCCTTGCCGAGGACCTCAGCCTTGGTGATCTTGCTGGTATTTGGGGCGCCTGACCCTTCAACAGTCATCATTGCCTTATACTTTCACTTCTTACTACACTTCTTGCTCCTCTTCCGACTGGTTGATTCATCGTCATGCTCTGAATCAACGTTGATGCAATCTTCCTCTCCGGGCAACTTCCTTCCCTCCTCCATCAGAGCACACTTATCCCTTAGAGTGTACAACTCCTTCACAGTCTTGGGCAACCGCACGTTCATCTTAGAATGAACCCAAAGGTTGTGTACATTGGACTAGAAGGCAGCTATCACAGCTACTGGATGGATATTTGCAATATTTCTATTAACTTTGCTGAATCTCTGTAAATACTTATGGAGGGTTTCTCCTTCCTTTTGTTGGAGAAGCTACAGGTCGCTGGGACGGCCCGACTCCTGGTGGCCGCCGGTGAAGGCACCGACGAAATCATGGCACATGTCTGCCCATGATGAAATGGAGTTCTTCGGCAGGTGCATGAACCAAGACCACACATTCGACTTGAGGGCCAGAGGGAAGTAGTTGGCGAACACCTTCTCATCTCTTCCCCCAGCACCCTGAACAGCGATGGTGTAGCTGCTCAGTAACTCTGTCGGGTCCAGCCTCCCGTCGTACTTCTCAGGTATTTTCTGGCTTGAATGTGTGAACGGATGGCCAACGGACTTGCCACAGCTCATAGGTAAAGGCAGGGCAGCCAACCTCAAAAGGTAGGGGCCCGCCAAGACCGAGCGCGGGCTGGTCGACATTCAGGCGTCACACCCATTGGTCTGGCGGAGGTCGCCGTGGCGCTGCTCAACAACACACATGTCTCCTCTCCGCCTATCCTTCGGGGTTCGTCATTGGCCTGGACGTGCCCGAGGGTCAGAGCAGGCCATCAAGACGTCGTCGCGGTCTTGATTTGGCCGCGCTCGTGCTGGCTTTCGTGGTGGGGGCTGGACCATGGGGATGGCCCCCTCCGTTTGAGTTGTAGCATGAGCCGTCGCCGTCGCTTGGTGACGCCGTGGTGGGTTAGATCATCGTGTGTCCTCGGCTTCAGCAAAACCGAGCAGAATTTGGATGGTGGCATGCCATTCGTCCATCTGCTCACCCACCGGCGGAAACCTCAACAGCAGTTGAGCCTGTGCCATGGCCTCCGAGGGTGTGCTGGCCATAGACGATGATGAAGTCGATCGTGTCATCGCTAGGCTCCGGACGGAGCCAGAGGCGATAGCGCCGCGCCCCCGCTATTGCGGTGCAACCACCTGGATGGCAGGGGCGTGAGGCGAAGGCGCTCGAGGGCCAGCGGCTCCGTTCGGTGTAGCGGCCTGGTTGACTCGTACGGGGGAAGTGCACGCACAGCGGTCGCTCCTGTGACAGGGGCGACCGGAGGGCGGCGGTTCGCCCCAGACCGGGCGCCGTCACTGCGGCTATCCCCATCGTTGACCAGAGCATGGATATCAAGTTGTTTTTGGCGTTGTTCTCCTCTGGTGCCTCTTGTTCCTGCATTGGCCGCAGGGGAAGTGGTGGCGGTGCCGCTTGCTCTAACCACACCCCCAACAGCATCCGCATCCTCGTGTGGCCCCACGGAGCCTTCGAGGTGGATGGATGAGCTGAAGCTTCTTCTTCGGAGCCATGGTCGATGGCGCCGTCAAAGATGTAGATGGCGATGAAGGTGACGCGTTGCTCACGTCTTCAGGTTCGTGCAGGCGAGCCCCCTGCCTAGCGTGCCAAAGATGTCTGGGAAACCACAGCCACCTATGGGACCAAGATGGCCCCTGTTTGGTTCGGCAGGAGGACATCGCATTGCACAAAGAGCAGAGCAACGTGGGGCAGCATGACAAAGATCACACGGGCAGTTTTGCCGAGGTTCGGGTCGCCGCGAGGCGTAAAACCCTACTCCTGCTTTGGTGGATTGATGGTGGAAATGTGGTGCCGGGGCGCAGCACACTTTCCCGACAAGGGTTGCCTCAGGGCAGCAGCGACTACGCACGTATGGGGGTGTGAGTTCTCCAACTTTCCAACCTCATGAATCATTGCCATGGGCCTCCTTTTATAGGTTAAGGTGTCACCATAGTGGCAAATCAGTCATTAGACACTGATAGGATAGCAAATAGTGCTATCATACCTAACTCTACATGCTGACTGTGCACATTTAATGCACCGCTCAATGTTATGTCATTGGTTGTCCGGAAAGGCTTGCCAGGCTATCTTGCCAGCGCCACGCCTGCTCGTCTGACATGTCATAGGACTGGTGTCGTCTGTGGTTTTTCTGGTAGTAAGGGGCTGCCATGTGGCGAATGGCTGCCACCTAATCACTCTGCGGCTTGACACCGCACTGATCGACGACGTGAGTCATGGTGGGGTGCTTGGTGAGGTGTTTCAGCCTCCGCAAGCCCCAGCAGGCCCTGCCGGGACACCTTGGTCATCTTCATCTGGGGATGGACTTGCCCCTTGCCGGGCTCGCCTGTCCAGCAAGGGAAGCTTCTTTCTTGATGATATCTTGCTTCTTTGGCTCGGTCTTGGTCCCTCTTGTTTGCTTTTTGGTTCTTCGAGTCTCTTGATTTCTTGTACTATGTCTGGGACTGGTGCTTAAATCTTGATCATGTGCCTGTACACAGTCAGGGCAACCCGGGGTTTGTTGCACCGGCAGTCTCCAAGAAAGGTGATAAAAACGATCATGTAGAAAGTGAGACAACCCCATAGTCCTGCGTTGATGTAGTGTTTGAGTTACTGGACAGTACCGCTGGCACAAGCTCTTCGAGCTTGCTACCTGAATCACTTCAGGTTCTTTAGTCTTAGCATTAGTCAGTTGTGCAGCAGCAAGAAGCTGAAGGACTAAGGAAGTCCCTGCAGAATTCAGATGCATACTTTCTGGTGCAACAACAAATGTTGGAGGATTTAAGCGCCAAACAAGAGAAAGTTAATAAGCTTGCTAAGCATCGTGCCAGCATTATGGGTACCCAGGATATTGTTTCTTGAGCTCTTCTGAAGTGATTTCAGTTCTGGACTTGTTTTGCTGCAGCGTTTATTTGCACTGGTCTCCAGCTTTGGCAACTAGTGTATGTGATATGCTGCTTTGTTCCCTAATTTGCACTGGTGGCGAATTTTGATGCCTAGTGGATGTAATATGTGTAATAGCCGTGATAGCCTAGCGTAAGTTGCTTGCTTATTTATTTCCTTGTTGTCTTATTTATTTGTTTGCTTGTAGTCAGTGAAGTTCTTTTTCCGCAATTTGCTAGTGGCCGCGATAACCTAACTTTTGAAACTAGGCCACAGTAACCATGGGCTACATATTTACTTTAGTGACCATGCACCTTCTATGGGTCGTAGAAACAATGGGACTTCTATGGGCCATAGAAACAATCGGCCTTCTATGGGGCGTAGCATCAATGGGCCTTCTACGGGTCGAACGATCGATTGGCCAAACATGGGCCAATAACGGACCACATTATGGGTCGTGAACAAGCTAGAGTTGGAATCGTCTGTTCATGGGCTGACCATAACGGGCCATCATTAATTGTCCGTATTTGATGACGCTATGAAAACGGCCCAAGGGATTAACGGGCCACAAACAAGCCGACTGTAACCACGGGCTGAATTTGGCCCACAAGCAGAAAAGGCCAGTAACGGGCCGTAAGTAACCGAATGATGGAAAGGAGCCCAAGAATAAATGGGCCCTTAGAAGGCCGAAAGATAACATGGGCTGGAAAGGGCCCAATCGAATAATGGGCTGTTAATGGGTATAAAGTGACTCACTGTTCATTACGGGCCAGTTTCACCATAGGCTGTTAATGTGCCAAGAGTTAGAAAGGGCCTCATATGGGCTGAAAGACATCATGGGCCATACATGGGCCGAAGGTTACAACGTGCTGGAATCATATTGGACGGCCCAGATGATGCTACTGTGCCTTATTCGGATAGGTCGTAATAGGCCGTGAGTTAGCGGGCTTGAAAGTGCTAGTTATCGACTAGAGGGGGGGTGAATAGGCGATATTTATCAAAGTCTTCAAAATGTGGAAGTTTCGAAGACAAACAATAGAAATAACCTAATTGATATGCAGCGGAAGATAAACTACAACAAACAAGCCATAGTCAAGTAAGCAATAGCGTTAACGTACGAAGACTAATAGCAGCTAGGTAGTAGGATCAGGATGGAAGATAGTATGAAACCAATCAACAATAGTAGTCAAGCAATGAAGTCAATCAGATAAGACAGATAAGCAACGTCTTCACGAAGACAAACTCAAGGTAAAGGAGGGAAGAGATAGAACCAGTCACTTGTTGAAGACACAGGATTTGTTGGACCAGTTCCAGTTGCTGTGACAACTGTACGTCTGGTTGGGGAGGCTGAGATTCAACTCAGAAGACCGTGTCTTCACCTTATTCCCGTTGAGCTAAGGTCACTTAGTCCTCGCCCAATCACTCCGGTAAGTCTTCAAGGTAGACTTCCAAACCTTCACAGACTTCGTTCACCTGGCAATCCACAATGACTCTTGGATGCTCAGAATGCGACGCCTAATCGGCTGGAGGATGCACAGTCCTCAAGTGTAATAAGTCTTTAGGTCACACAGATAGAAAGACTTCAGTGATGCCTAACACTCTTTGGCTCTGGGTGTTTGGGCTTTGTCCTCGCAAGGATTTCTCTCTCTCAAATGCTTCGAGGTGGGTTGCTCTCAAACGACAAAAGCCGTATACTAACTCTGAGCAGCCACCAATTTATGGTGTAGGGGGTGGGCTATTTATAGCCACAAGGCAACCCGACCTGATTTGTCCGAAATGACCCTGGGTCACTAAGGAACTGACACGTGTTCCAACGGTCAGATTTCAAACACACGCAGCAACTTTACTTGGGCTACAAGCAAAGCTGACTTATCCAACTCTGGATAAGATTTGCTCTCATTGTCTTCGCTCGAAGACATAGGATTTGGGTTGAGCATCACTTCAGTCACTCTGACTTAGTTCACTTGGACCCCTCTTAACAGTACGGTGGTTCCTATGACTCAACACAGAAGAAGAGGAAACAACGAAACAACTCAGTCTTCGCGCTCCATAGTCTTCACTCAATGTCTTCTCATGTCATAGTCTTCAATGTGAACCTCTTCACATACTACCATTGTCTTCAATGTCTTCATACATTTTTAGGGGTCATCTCCGGTAGGTAAACCGAATCAATGAGGGACACTACCTGCGTTATCCTGCAATTCTCACGAACGCATTAGTCCCTCAACCAACTTTGTCATCAATACTCCAAAACCAACTAGGGGTGGCACTAGATTCACTTACAATCTCCCCCTTTTTGGTGATTGATGACAAACTGGTTGAAGTTTTCAACGGGGATAAAGTATGTGAAATTGTAAAGGGTAGGAAATTTTCTTCATAAGTAGCAAGGGCTCCCCCTGAAGATGTGCATATAAGTAATTTTGCTTTTGGAATGCAAATGCACATGGCAGGTTGTACTTGTGGAGATCCACTTCAACTTATGAATATAATTCATCATGCATGAAATGATATAGCATATAGGATGACATGGATAATGAAAAATGGACGTCTGCAGGATGATCTAAGTGCGGAGTTTATCATCGCACATGCGGAATTTATCATCAATCACCAAGTTTAGGTGTTACAACTCAAAGAACCAATGTTTTTTAAAAAGCAAGAGTTGTAAGCACGAGGCAAAAATATAATGCAACCGCCCATATGAACCCGCTTGAAGACTATCTTAAAGTCATATGCTTCTCCCCCTTTTGTCAGTAATGACCAAAAAGGTTTGAAGACATAGAGCATCAACTCGTCCTCATGAGGAGTAGGTGAAGCAGCAGGGTTGTCGTTGTCGTTTGGCGGTGCAGACGAACTTGGTGCAGTGTTGATGCGTGGAGAAGTAGGAGGTGGTGAAGTAGCATCATCTTCGTCATCGATCACTCTGGCATTGGCAGTTGCCACGGAGGATGAATATTCAGAGTCTTCAAGAGATGGAGTACGCCGTAGGATAGCAGTTCGTGGAGGAGTGGAGTCAAACTGGAATCGTTCATTGAAGCCATCGTCTTGAAGATCTGATTCAGCACTAAGCAGGGTCAGGGTCTTCCATGATCGCCGGCAAGTTTCATGAGCAACAAAGGCATTCTTGGTGGCAAGGTTACGAATGCGATTGACATCCACCAAGAGACTTTGCATCTGTCTTTTGAGCCAAAAGTGATGTTTATCCTGTTTCTGATGAAGGGCCACAAGAAGTTCTTGGTCGTTGAGAACTCGAGAACGCTTCCGAGGCCTTTGGGCAATGGTGCTTTCAGTGGCTTCAGTAGGTGCTCGATGAGGCAGACGAGTATTTCCATCCAATGGATAGATTCGTGTTGCTTCTTGAACACCTTCAATGGGTTGAGTGAAGCTTTGGTGCTCGGCATTCTGAATACAAAGAGGCTTCTTGGCAGGTTCAGGGTATATAGCTTCAACTGACATATCAACCTCTGGTAGGAAAATCACATGATTGCGAGCAGAAGGTTGATAGTTGACAGATGAGTGTCGCTTGATGAGGCGCATGACCCATGGAGCATAAAACTTCAGACCAAACAGATCAGATCTAGATGCAGCCAGTTGCCTAATGAAGAAGTCTTGCGCATTGAAGCTGATGCCATTGAGAATGTAGAAGACCAAAGTCTTCATAGCTCCTTCAAGCTTTGCCGCTGATGAATGCCCTTTAATAGGCCATAGAGTTCGCCTGATGATGTGATATATGGTGCGTGGCAGATACTCAAGGTCTTCAACAAAGAACTCTGTTGGATATTCAGCATCACGTGGCAAAGGCTTCATCATGCTCAACATCTGACTCATATTGGGTTCAGGCTTATGGAAGATGCTTTCCAAAGCATTGCGGTGATTCTGACAACCAGGTTTATAGAGTTCTCCGGGAGTGGATAGGCATGTAAGCTCAATGATGTCGAGAGCTTTGGCTTCATGATGAACATTTCCTGTCATCCACTCTAGAATCCATGTCTTGATATCTCTGTTGTAGCCGCGAATATGCAGAGTAGCATAGAATTGAAGCAATAGCTCTTCATTCCAGTGTTCTTTATCTGTGACAAAACTGAGCAGCCCAGCATCACGAAAGCAGTCAAGTGCTTCTTCTAAGCAGGGCAGTCCAATAATGGCTTCAGTGTCGAGGCGCATATGAGGGAAAATGCGCCCTTGATCATACAGAACACAGGAGTAATAGCTTCGCTGCTGATGACTCCAGAACCGATCTGATGATATTCTTGGCTTCGTGTAGGGGTTCTTCGAGCTGTCAAAGAATGTGTTGTGGCTCTTGAAGCCATTTGCATTGAAAGACCCTTGTGAGTTTGCAGTACCTGGAAACCTTGGCAGTCTTGGCTTGGGCTTCTAGACCAGAGGCCTATGCTCAATGTGATAGTCAAATTGAGGACCAGAGACATTAGGCAGAGGGACCAGAACGGGCCATCTTACTGTGATTAGCTCGCCATGGTTGTATGCTTGCTCGATTGTATAGGGCTGTGGTGGCGGAACAGGAGCAGTGGCAGCAACTGAGGCTTTAGGCTGCACAACAGGTGCTTCAGGAGCAGTTGCCTCATTAGCTTCAGGTGAAGTGGCCTCATTAGCTTCAGGCATACTGGTTGGTTCAAGCTCCACATTAGCCATGACAACGTCATTGGCTTCACTTGCGTTGGTTGTGGCAGCTTCTGGATTTTCAACCTCCACTTCAGGAGCTGGAGGGTCAGGCACACACACGTTCACTTCATGAACTGTTTCTTTAGGCATGGGGGGCGTTTGGACACGTTATTCTTGACGTTCCTCATCGGCTGATGCAGCCGGATTGTCTTCAGCAGCTTGTGCTTCAGACACAGAGACATTCACAGTTGGAGTGGCTTCAGAGAACACTTGACGTGCAACAGGTTAACGCTGCACTTCTCCTTCTGGAACGCTCGGAAGAGAGACTTGAGGCCTTGGTCCTTTGCGAAGCCTTTGTAGTACAGGCGACACTTTGGGAGATGGAGTGGGAGGGTCCTCATCCTCTTCAACTTGGACGGATGGTGTGGTTTGTTGTTGTTGGGGAGTACTGGGGGAGTCTTGTTGCTGTGGGTGATCAGCCCACGATGCATCCTGAGCAATTGGCGTCAGAGGACGACCAATGCTGATGATTTCGCTGTTCGTACGAACAGGCGATGATACCACATTGTATTCGATCTAAGGAAGAACTTCATCATCTTCAACATTGTCATGATGACCAATGTCTTCAGCAGCGGTGGGTTCAGCTGCTGGTATATCTTCAGCTTCAGGAGCCTCTGTGGAAACAGGCTCATGAACAGTCATTCGAAGTTCTTGGGATGAAGATGCAGGACGAACCACTAAGATGGGTTCAACAATAAAGGGCTCTATGGGAGCAGCCCGACTCTTCTTGGTCTTGCGCTTCTTCTTGGAGGGAGCGGGATCAGAGGCTTCAGTGTTCTTCCTTTTTCTGGCTTCAGCCTCGGCAGCCCTCGTCTTCTTCTGTTTTGAAGCGGTTGTGGTGACCTTTGGCTTCAAGCCAGTCATGCTGCTCGGAAAGATAATGCGAGGGGCTTCTTGGCTTGAAGGTGCAGGCTGGTCAGCAGGAAGCTTCTTCTCTTTCTTTGCTGCCATCCTGGGGTCAATGCCAGGACGGCCAAGTGACTTGCGCTTCTCAGCCTCATTGTAGGCAAGCACACACTTATCAGCCAAACTCTTCATGCGCTCACGAGAGCCTTGAGATTCTTGGCGCTTTTTCAGAAAAGCTTCTTTAAGCTCATGCAGCATGACCTTGAAGTTTCTGACGTCTTGAACACTGAGCTTCGCCACATGCTTCTTGAATTGAGCCTTCTCATAATCAATTTTGTTCTTCAGCTCAACGATGCGCTGAGCAAGAGCTAGCTCAGAAGCAATGGCGCCATTGAAAGCAACGCTGAGGCCAATGGGAAGTTGCAAATCTTCAAAGCTGAGATTTGGTGTGTCGAACCATTCATCAATGAAGTTATGGAGAACGGCCACATCAAAGAGAGGAAAGTTGTTGAAGATTTCTGCTTCTTCCTTGCTCTTTATCAGCTGCTCAAGGGCATCATCAGCAAGATCTTCATCGCTGTACAGATCAATGGGCTCTTCACGCAAAATAGCAGCAAGAGTCAGAGCTTGATCAGTACGCCTGACAAGTTGCTTTTTCTGCTCCGTCTTCTTGGAGATGCGGGATTGATCTTCAGACTGCACACTGGCTTTAGGAGGTGCAGAGGCCAGTGGCTTCACACGAGAAGCTTTTGTAGGTGCAGCTGATGATGAAGCCTTAATTTTCTTTGGCTTCTGCGGCCTTGGAGTAGGAGCTGGGGCTTCATCAGAATCAGCATCATTGTCAGAATGATCCACTTTGGCACCTTGTACCTTGATGTAGGTCATGAGACCATCAAGGTTTGCAAAGGGGCCGATTCTGTTTTCTTCAGCTTCACGTGTGCCATCATCACGGGGAGCAGAGGGGCCAGGATTGAAGTCTAATCCCCATGACTTCTTGTTTTCCTTTGCCGAAGCCTTAGCAAACTAGAGGTTGCGCTTGAAGAGATTGTCGTCACGACACCAGAGCAATGATGATGGGTCGGCTTCTTCAGGATGTGGTCCACGGACCATGCAAGGATAGAATTCTTGCGCAATGGCTTCAGGTTTGTTCTTGGGGGGAAGGCCTCGATAGAGAATATCACCACAAGGGCTTCTGATAGCATTTTTCTCTGTGTACTCCTGGGTGACGAACTTGTACTTGTACCACTGTTCAGCCCAATAGCGTCGAATCCATTGGATTCGAGTCTTGCGCTGATTGTAATCTTCTTCAGGATCTGTTTTATACATTTCTGCCAGATCATCAGGCAGATCCTTTGAAGTTCCCCCACTATGCTATCTGCCACCCTTCCTGACAGATTTCTCCGTAGCCATGAACTTCAAACTGAACGATTTCAATATGTTCAAAGGCTTCAAAGGCTTTCGCTTGCTGGTCAGACAGGAACTGGCTTCAGGAGAATCAATGTGTTGCTGTAAGAATTCTGCAAACGAATGCAGACTATGAGAACCTAGGGATTCTCCCACGGACATGTACCTGTGACAGCATTAGAGATGCGAGGGAAGGGGAAGAGGTCATATGCATTCTCAGAAGATTTTGAAGATAAATCAGTTTGAAGACATTGACCTCATGATGCGAAGACATTCACTTATATGAGGTGAGTTGGTTCCAGATTTGTACCAATCCGTGAATAAGTACAAGTGAGGAATCAAACTAGATAGGAAATCTAAGTGAATAGACTAGGCATAATGGGATGCAGACAGAATAGATCTAACATTGAGTAGGGAGAAACCACTTTCGGTAAATAGGATGAATCTATGAAGATCAAAAAGGTGGTAAAAATAGAGTTATAATTACCGCACGAAGAACTGCTAGATTGGATGAATAGGAGACCGAGCAGTTCCGCCCACCGTGCCCTAACTTGGCGACGGAGGACACTACGGCGACGACGGAGAGGACGATGTCCGCGGCCGGCGTGACGACGGTGTCGGAGAAGTCGCGGCAGCTAAGCGCTTCGTCACCAGCGTCGTCGAGAGCTAGCGGTGGCGCTAGGCTTTTAACGAGGTGGAGAGGTGGAAGAAGGTTTTCTTGACTGCAGGGGACACGTATTTATAAGTAGGTGTGCAGCACAGCGCAATTATGCTGGTACCCCTATCTGTTCACATCCGTGGAACACGTGGCAAGCATGCAACATACTTAGAGTTGTCCCACGTTCCCACGCCCGCCAAGTTTGTCGGATGTTCGTTCCGGCTTCTCCGGATATTGACAATAAAAATGAATCATTTAAATAAGACTTGATGTTTGTTTCTGTGTCTTCTGCTGACTAGGACACAGAGAAGACATTCGACAGTTTCAATAGAATGCATATGATTTGGACAGATTGAGTTTGAGATAGAAAGCATAGAGGGGTTAGGGTCCGATCACATTCACTTAGTTCAAAAGATTCAACTTGAAGACATAGCTATAAGTGAATGTTGTAGAGGACAGAACACTAGTATATGTACATGCAATCAAATTATCATAGCGCAGAAAATCATAAGATAAATTGAAACTAAAGACAAACCAAATGTGAAGTCTTTGCAAAAGTAACGCCATGAGTGAAACACTTCAAACAGAGAAATTTGGTGGTGGCGTTACCCACCGTATAGGAAGTATTAGACCCAGACACGGTGCACAATTATCGTGGCGCTCCGAAGTCAAATTCCATGTTAATGTATTCACACTCAGAGTGTAAGTCTTCATTGATTGAAGATATACCTTACTTCGTGTGTTGCACATCTAAGTCATCAACATGCATAAGTGTTAGGATGTGTGCCTGATCACAGGACATTAGAGGATTCCAAGATATTTAGCTCACACCGTAACTTGCAAAACCTTTTCTCATCCAAGGGCTTTGTGAAGATATCTGCAAGTTTTTATTCTGTGTTGACGTGAATGATGTCAATATCTTTCTTCATGACATGATCTCTGAGAAAATGATGACGAATTTCAATGTGCTTTGTCTTCGAGTGCTGAACTGGATTGTTGGCTATCTTGATGGCACTCTCGTTGTCGCAGAAGAGAGGTACTTGTTTCAGGTTGATGCCATAGTCCTGGAGAGTTTGCTTCATCCACAGAAGCTGAGCACAACAGGATCCAGCAGCAATGTATTCGGATTCAGCAGTTGAGAGTGATACACAATTCTGCTTCTTTGAAGACCAACAGACAAGTGATCGACCAAGAAAATGACATGTGCCTGATGTAGACTTGCGATCCACCTTGTCACTAGCATAATCAGCATCCGAGAATCCAACTAGGTCAAACCTTGAGCCCTTTGGATACCATAATCCGAGTGTTGGGGTGTAAGCCAAATATCGAAGAATTCGCTTCACAGCTAAGTGATGTGATTCCTTTCGTGTCGCTTGGAATCGAGCACACATGCAAACACTAAGCATAATATCTGGCCTAGATGCACATAAATAAAGTAAAGAACCATCATGGAGCGGTATACCTTTTGATCGAACTCTTTACCATTGTCGTCGGGACCAAGATGATGTTTGGCTGGCATTGGCATCGTGTAGCCTTTGCAATCTTGCATGCCGAACTTCTTCAGGCAGTCTTTGAGATATTTTTCTTGAGATATGAAGACGCCATTTCATTGATGACGAATTTGAAGACCAAGGAAGAACTTCAGCTCACCCATCATGGACATCTGATATTGCTCTTGCATCATGTATCTAAACTCATCACTATACTTCTGGTTGGTGCAGCCGAAGATTATGTCATCCACATATATTTGGCACACAAACAGTTCACCATCATATGTCTTCGTGAAGAGTGTGGGATCTAGAGATCCTGGTTTGAAGCCTTTGCTCTTCAGGAAGTCTTTGATCGTATCATACCATGCGCGAGGAGCTTGTTTGAGGCCATACAGTGCTTTGTTTAGTTTGTACACCATATCAGGATGTTTTGGATCTTCAAAGCCAGGTGGTTGAGCAACATACACTTCTTCTTCAATCTTGCCATTGAGAAATGCACTCTTCACATCCATTTTATATAGCAAGATGTTGTGGTTATTTGCATAGGCTAGCAGTATGCGAATAGCTTCAAGCCTAGCAACAGGAGCAAATGTTTCATCGAAGTCAATTCCTTCAACTTGAGTATATCCTTGAGCCACAAGACATGCTTTGTTTCTGACGACTTGACCATGCTCATCTTGCTTGTTTCGATATATCCATTCGTTCCAATAATGTTATGCTTGCGAGGGTCAGGTCGCTTGACAAGTTCCCAAACATTATTCAGCTTGAACTATTGAAGTTCTTCTTGCATGGCTTGAATCCATTCAGGTTCCATAAAAGCTTCAGCAACTTTCTTGGGTTCTGATATTGACACAAATGAAAAGTGCCCACAGAAGTTTGCTAACTGTGTTGCTCTTGAGCGAGTAAGCGGACCAGGCGCATTGATGCTGTCAATTATCTTCTCAATTTGTACTTCATTTGCAACACGAGGATGAACTGGAGGAAGACCTTGCTCATGCCGATCATTGTCATCATTGGAAGTATTGTCTTCGGTCTGAGCATTGTCTTCAGGTTGGTTTGGTGCAGAAATGATAAGTTCCTCTTCAGGCTGTGCTTCAGAGGGCATGATCTCACCAGTTCCCATCAGCTTGATAGATTCACTAGAAGGAGCTTCATCAAGTGTGCTTGGCAGGAGCTCTCGTTGTGAACCATTGGTTTCATCAAATCGCACATCCACTGTTTCAACGATTTTGTAGTGGAAGAGGTTGAAGACTCTGTAAGAGTGCGAATCCTTTCCATAGCCAAGCATGAAGCCTTCGTGAGCTTTGGGTTCAAATTTTGACTTGTGATGGGGATCCTTGATCCAGCACCTAGCACCAAAGACTCTGAAGTAGCTGACATTTGGCTTCTAGCCAGTAAGGAGCTCATAGGATGTTTTGCCCAGAAGCTTATGGATGTAGACACGGTTGATGATGTGACAAGCTGTATCAATGGCTTCAGGCCAGAACTTTCTTGGTGTCTTGTACTTGTCAAGCATTGTTCGAGCCATCTTGATGAGGGTTCTGTTCTTGCGCTCTACAATGCCGTTTTGCTGAGGTGTGTATGGAGCAGAAAATTCATGAGTGATTCCCATTGTATCCAGATAAAGATCAAACCCGGTGTTCTTGAATTCAGTGCCGTTATCACTTCTGATATGCTTGATCTTGACGCCATAATTGTTCATTGCTCGATTGGCGAATCGTCTGAAGACATCTTGTACTTCAGTCTTGTAGAGAATTATGTGCACCCATGTATATCTTGAGTAGTCATCAACAATGACGAAGCCATAGAGACACGTCGTTGTTGTGAGGGTGGAGTAGTGAGTAGGGCCAAATAAGTCCATGTGCAACAGCTCAAAGGGTTGAGATGTCGTCATGATTGTCTTCGAGGGGTGCTTGGCCCTTGTCATCTTCCCAGCTTCGCAAGCACCACACAAATTATCTTTCTTGAATTTGACACCTTCGATCCCTATGACATGCTTCTTCTTGACGAGAGTGTGCAAGTTCCTCATGCCAGCATTCTGAAGCTTTTGCAAGAAGACATACGACAAGCTGTGGACCTGCTGAGAAATCTACCATGTATAGATCACCTTTCCTATACCCTTCAAAGACTAGAGACTTGTCAGATTCCATTAGTACAAGGCAATGATATTTTCCAAATATCACAATCATGTTTAAGTCACAAAGCATTGAGACAGACATTAAGTTGAATCCAAGGGATTCAACAAGCATCACTTTATCCATGTGTTGATCCTTTGAGATTGCAACTCTACCCAGACCCAATACCTTTCCTTTACTAGTGTCAGCAAATGTGATTTGACTCTTGTCGGATGAACGTAAGGTTGAGTCCATGAGAAGACTTCGATCACCAGTCATATGATTAGTGTATCCGCTGTCAATAATCCATTCTGAAGCTTTTGGTGACATGCCCTACAGTGCAGTTAGGAGGATAGGCTTCACAAGGTATGTTGTGAAGCATAAGCATTTGATGCACATTTGGATTATCACAGCATAGATGAAAGTTAGCACATAGTATGACAGGTAAGCGATTTATATGTGGAATACATAGTAAGTCATTTTATCATGCGTCCCTTTGTGTTTTAGGTCCCAACAATAATATCGGACGCCTTTGATTGCTGGCTGGAGACCATGTTCTGCAAAAGAGAGTTAGTTCTTCTTCACCACCCACATCTTTAGGGGTGGCTTAGAAGCAATGAGTCTAAGTGCAGCATCTGAGAATTTCAGCTTTGGAGCCCTAGTAAATACCCTTGCAGGTGATGAATGATACTCGTATGAATAAGCAGAAAAGTTCTTAGTATTGTGAACATTGCGGTTTGAAGACACACGCTCATATTCATAAGTTTGAGTGTGATTTCCCTGCAAAACATTGGCATTAGGGTGACTCAGGTGAGTCCTGTTTCCGTATGAAGCCATTGGACCATGTGACACCTTTGATCTGGGGTTTGTCTTCTTCCCTGGTGGTGTCATGACAACATTTACAGGAAGATTCTCAAGACAACTTTTGGGAACCCAGATCTTCTTCATTGGCGGTCCATTCCTGCAGTTAATACCAATATACCTGGCAAACACTTCACCATTCTGATTTTTTTGAACAGTTTATAGTTTGCATCAAAGGATTCATCAATGATAATAGGATTAGCACAGGTAAAGCCAGATAAAGTGGATGGATCCACTGAAGGTTCCTTTGCAGCAACCCATGTGGTTTTGGGATACTGCTCAGGCTTCCAGTAGGAACATCAGCATTCATTTTCCTCTCGAACCCAACACCCTCTTTCCTAGGGTTTCAGTTCAGAATCTGCTTTTTGAGGACATCACAAAGTGTCTGATGCCCTTTCAGACTTTTATACATCCCTGTTTCAAGCAATGTCTTCAACCTAGCATTTTCATCAGCAATAGTAGTGGTATCCTCAGAAGAGGGGTTAGTTACCACATCAGTAGTTGAAGACAGAGCAACAATAGCAGCAATGGAACATTCAGCAACAGAGGCAGCATTAACACGCTCAATGCATTTTAAGCATGGTGGTTCAAATTCATCCTGAGCGGGACTGATCTGTTGAGCGCGAAGTGACTCATTCTCTTTTTGAAGATCTTCATGAGTCGCTTTCAATTTCTTAAGCTCTTGCTTCCTTTGAAGATAATCATAGGAGAGCTTTTCATAAGTGGTTGAGAGCGTCTCATGAAGACTTTCAAGTTCTTGATACTTAGCATGAAGATTTTTTAATGCCTTCAACTAAGGACTGTGAACGTGTCATTTCCGCGTCCAACAGGTCATCGCTTTTGTCTAATAGTTTTTGAGTATGTTCCATAGCTCTTTGTTGTTCAGTAGCAATTTTAGCAAGTGTTTTGTAGCTGGGTTTAGATTCACAATCAGAGTCATCCTCACTTGATGTTTGAAAGTAAGCATCACGTGATTTTACCTTGGCACCGCATGCCATGAAGCAGTAGGTGGGAGCAGGATCGTCCTTGTCATCATAAGCGTTGGTGTTGGAGTCATTGTCTTCAATGTTGAAGATGGACTTGGCAACGTAGGCTATGGCTAGAGCCAGACTTGCAACGCCAGAGTCGGACTCAGCTTCAGATTCCACCTCTGCCTCCTCAGAAGCAGACTCCTCCTCTGAATCCATTTCCTTGCCAACAAAAGCACGAGCCTTGCCAGATGAGCTCTTCTTGTGAGATGAAGACCTTGATGAGGACTTGGAAGAAGACTTCGACGATTTCTTCTTCTTCTTGTCATCGGAGTCATATTCCTTGCTCTTCTTCTTCTTCTTCTTCTCGTTGTCCCACTGAGGACACTCAGAGATGTAGTGCCCAGGCTTCTTACACTTGTGACATGTTCTCTTCTTGTTGTCTTGAGTGGAAGATTTATCATTTCTTGAACTGGATCGTGAAGACTTTCTGAAGCCCTTCTTCTTGGTGAATTTCTGGAACTTCTTCCCAAGCATAGCAAGCTCCCTTCCAATGTCTTCAGGATCGTCAGAACCGCAGTCAGATTCTTCTTCTTCAGATGAGGAAACAACTTTTGCCTTCAAAGCACGAGTTCGGCCATAGTTGGGGCCATAGATATCTCTTTTCTCAGAAAGCTGGAACTCATGTGTGTTGAGCCTCTCAAGTATATCAGACGGATCGAGTGACTTGAAGTCAGGACGTTCTTGAATCATGAGGGAAAGGGTGTCAGAGGAGGTGTCAAGTGATCTCGGCAGTGTCTTGACAATTTCATGCTTGGTGATCTCAGTGGCGCCGAGAGCCTGAAGCTCATTTGTGATGTCGGTGAGGCGATCAAACGTGAGCTGGACATTTTCATTGTCGTTTCTCTTGAAGCGATTGAAGAGATTGCGAAGAACATTGATCCTCTGGTCTCTCTGTGTAGAGACGCCTTCATTGACCTTGGACAGCCAGTCCCAGACTAGCTTTGACGTTTCCAGAGCACTCACACGGCCATACTGTCCTTTGGTCAGATGACCACAGATGATGTTCTTTGCAGTCGAGTCCAGTTGAATGAACTTCTTGACATCAGTAGGGGTGACACCTTCACCAGTTTTGGGAACGCCATTCTTGACGACATACCAGAGGTCGACATCAATGGCTTCAAGATGCATGCGCATCTTATTCTTCCAGTAGGGATATTCTGTTCCATCGAACCTGGGGCAAGCAGCGGAGACTTTGATTATCCCTGCAGTCGACATAGCTAAACTCCAGGTGGTTAAACCGAATCACACAGAACAAGGGAGTACCTTGCTCTGATACCAATTGAAAGTGCTAGTTATCGACTAGAGGGGGGTGAATAGGCGATATTTATCAAAGTCTTCAAAACGTGGAAGTTTCAAAGACAAACAATAGAAATAACCTAATTGATATGCAGAAGAAGATAAACTACAACAAGCAAGCCATAGTCAAGTAAGCAATAGCGTTAACGTACGAAGACTAATAGCAGCTAGGTAGTGGGATCAGGATGGAAGATAGTATGAAACCAATCAACAATAGTAGTCAAGCAATGAAGTCAATCAGATAAGACAGATAAGCAACGACTTCACGAAGATAAACTCAAGGTAAAGGAGGGAAGAGATAGAACCAGTCACTTGTTGAAGACACAGGATTTGTTGGACCAGTTCCAGTTGCTGTGACAACTGTACGTCTGGTTGGGGAGGCTGAGATTCAACTCAGAAGACCGTGTCTTCACCTTATTCCCCTTGAGCTAAGGTGACTTATTCCTCGCCCAATCACTCTGGTAAGTCTTCAAGGTAGACTTCCAAACCTTTTGACCAAGTGACAGGCTTCGGATAGGTCGTAACAGGCCATGAGTTAGCGGGCTGTAAATGGGCTATATGCGAACATGTCGTTAACAGGCTTTCCGTGGGCCGGATCGCTACCTTTTGACCAAGTGAAACGGGCTGGCCTTTTCACAGGAATGGTCCTTTGTTGGACCGTGCCACGTGTCGACGTATCATAGGCGCCTTAGGTCCAATGAGTGGATGACATCTATCCCAACGCTGAGCCGACACGCGGTTCCTCTCGCTATTGAGAATTTTACAGGTGGAAAATCCCCATTGGTCCGGGCTGTTAACGGGTTATCGGATCCAAACTGAAACCTGATAGCTTAATGGCGACCCCTTATGGTGGATGCCACGTGTCGGTTACCCTTGATGAAAGCAATTCTATGACGGGTGATTTATTGTGATGGAAGTGGACACTTCCATCATGATAATTTTGGTAATGTCATGTAACACTTGTACGACAACACATGTATGGCTATCTTGATTTTGTCATAAAATCATCATGGATGTACATGCATGACAGAAAACGTGACCTCCTGTGACAAACACGTATCATCACATAAGTGGTTTTTTTGGTAGTGGTTATGGGAGAAACCGAACTATGATCCATGGATCGCCCATGTCCAACGATCATGGGGATCTTATCTTTTTTCAATCTTAAATATTTGGGCACTTGCGAAATTTTAGTTCAAATGATGTAATCTCTCGAGTCCATGTTTGTGTCCTGTAAGGTCTATACTTGTTGGATCTACATATTAATGAAAAGATGAACCTTGCCGAGGACTCGTGCATGTGTCACTACTGGAAACAGGGAATTTACCATCAGCTAGCTCTTTGCCATCTGCTAGCAAGTGGCAAAGAACGTCTTTGCCATCTGCTTATAAAAAACAGATGGCAAAGAACTGACAGACGGCAAAGAACATGGTTGCCATCAGCCAATTCTTTGACATCTGCTAGTGGATGGCAAATAATCTTTGCCATCTGCCAGCAGATGGCAAAGAGGTTGGAAAATCCTGTGGCCGTCAAGAGTGTAACGGTGTACCAGCACCACCTCATTGCCATCTACCAGCAGACGGCAAAGATTCTCTGCTGGCAGATGGCAAAGAGATGGGGTTATTTTTTTCCATGTAAAAAAAACTGTGGGGTTATCCCCTCCCTCTCTCCCCACCCATCTAGGTAAAAAACCGATGTTTGCATCTCATCCACACACCGAACAGCCCCCGTCGATTGCGCTCTAGGCTCGCCCCCCGCCACCCTGTCGCTGGCCCCGTCGCTCCCCCGCCCTGTCGCCCGCCGTGTCACTACCCCGCCCCGTCGCCATCACTCCCCCGCCCCGTCACCGGCCCTCCCCTGCCCCGTCACCGGCCCTCCCCCGCCATCCTGCGCAAGCCCCGTCGCTCCCCCGTCCTGTCGCTGGCCACGCCGCTCCCCCGCCCCGGCGCTGTCGCTCCCCCACCCTGTCGCCGACCCTCCCCGCCCCATCGCCGTTGCTCCCCCACCCCGTCGCCGGCCCTCCCCCTCGTCCACGGCCCGCCCCGTGGAGGTCCAGGTCCACGATGGATCCGCGTACGCCGGCGTCTTCCACACCGCCTCCCTCGACGTCGGATACGGTGCATGCCCCCTCTCCTCCCTCTCTATCATAGATTTCCTTTGGTCTGGTTCGGGGTTGGCGTCGGGCCCTGGGATCATGCGAATGGTGCTCAGGACGTGATCCGGCTACTGGGTGGAGATAGTGGATGTCGCGTGCCTTGTGCCTAGTGACGCGACTTGGTTCGTCTCTGTTTTGCTGAGATATCAACACTGGCAGTACTATATCATCACAGCTTGAGTGGGAATGAGCTAGTGGAAGAAGTAAGGAAGATTGAGAAGAACATCAACGCTGGCAGTACTATACCATCACAGCTTGAGTTGAGTGTGGCTGAGATATCCATTGAAACATGTGAGGTTCCAACATCCTTACATTTAGCTGAGCAAGATAGCGAGAGCCCAGTGGAAGAGATACCTCAGATTGAAGATGTACTCGTAGCCAAGGCACAAGATGATCCAGAGCTCAAATGCCCAAGTGATAAAGTTGAAGATCCAATGTCTATCTCTCCTGAAGAAGTAAAAGAAGCTGCTATAGATGAAGATGAAGAACCTGAGATTCATTTTCCTATTGTCATACCAGAGCATGATGTGTCAGGTTTATCTAAACCTCTTAATGACATGTCTTCATAAGATTTGTTTGCTACTACCTTGCATTGCATGATGCCATCACTTAAGGTAGATTTGAAAAACTATTTGCTTGGACATGATCATACACACCCTGTTAGTGGCATTGCTCATATCGCTGTTCATGATACTTATGTTCCTAATGCTATACCCGTGCTTAATGAAACGTGTGATTCTAATACTAGAATCGAGCTTATTGATTTGTACCATCCTAAACATGTGCTTTATATCTATGCTTATGTAATTGGATATTCGATTGATGACTTGGAGGGTATTATCCCTACCACTTGCATTGTCTCATTCGTTGAGTGCTTTTTCAGGTTCTTGCTTGTGCACGAATCACTACATGCTGACCAAGTTCGAGATGATTCCCTGGGACACCGGTGGACCCATGGCATGGGGATGAGGAGAAGCAAGGAGCACACATGAAGAGAGAAGCTGGAGCAGGCATGAGGATAGGGAAGCAAAAGTAGAGGAGTCACAATGCACGAGGAAGCAAAGGAGAAGAGTTGTAGTTTAGAGAGTGTCGAGCGAGTGCTACTTCCTATAAAAACCCGGTGAGCTGTATCATGACCCATTCCGAGTATATCATCCATTGATAGATGCTGAAATCAAATGTTATTTGGGTTGCTTAAGCCATGCCTTAAATGTTGCCCCACTGAATTTTATTTGACATATGGTGCTTGATGTGAATATGTGTAGTGAGTGTTGAATGCCTTGTAACCTAGTGATCTACACAATGCTTGCTTTGCTGAAATTAGTGAAAGCTATTAGTTTTGAGTCCTCAAATTCCTAGTACACTAGAAAACTTAATCATTTTCTGCTTTTACCTCGTTACACCTAGATCATTAAGTGTCAGATGCTGAGTTGGTGCCTAATGTGTTCCCATTGAGAGGAATCACCTAACCATTATGGATTAGCATGCTATGTTCCCTGGATCGGTAGCATGTGAACCTGACATGGAGAAGTGATGATTCCTATTTTTGTGCTTATGCGTTGTTCATTTAGGATAAGTAATAATGAATACATAAGGCTGACTACATACAGTAGTATGTCATGTTCCCGGGATCAGTGGCATGTGAAATCGGGTTAGCTTGGGCAGTAATTAATAATAAAAAATGTAAGTGTCGAACCAGGTGTATCCCATGTTGTCGGGATCGGTGGTATGTTCCTTTGGGGAGACAAACAAAAAAACTAATAATTGGTCGATCCAGGTGTATACCATGTTCTCGGGATCGGTGGTATGTTCCTTTGGTGAGATCGATAAAATATTATCATTGCTTTACTTCTGTAAATAAGTGAACTGATCACAAGTTTATGTTCTTTTTTGTGCTCTGGATCATGCTCTCTTTAGGAACCTTTGGCACAATCATCATTTGAACTTGTTGATCCACTTCTACCATTGTAAAAGTTTAAAATGATTGAGTCTACTAGTATACTATTGCTTTGTAGCACTCTTGACCGTTGATTTGCACTAGCTAAGTCCAAAACATGCATTGTTTAGAGATCTACTTCACTTGGCATTCTCTAGTCAGCTCACTATTCACTATCTTGCTCTTGTCATATGCCTTTACTTGAGGACAAGTAAAGATTTAAGTGTGGGGGAACTTGATAAGTGCATTTCATATATATAATTTGGCACTCAAATTTAGCATCTATCGTGATATATCCATCCATTCTTGCTATGACTTGTGATATATTTGAATGAAAATCATATAAAAGATCATTTACTCGTTACTTGTTTCTTTTGCAGAAAAGTGCGATGAGGCACTATAATCGTCAAGAGTCCATCCATGTGGCTATTGAGAAGAGAGAAGGGCGGGAAAGAAGTGAAGAAAGGGACATGAGCATCAAAGAAAGAACAAACCGGGGGCCAAAACTCAAGATGGAGGGGATCTACTTGGGAAGAAAGAAGGAAATGAGAAGAGCCAAATCAGAAAAGTGGCAGACTAGAGGAGGGGTCAAAATCCCTAGCAGCAGCCCTGATCCCCTTTGGGCCTGGCATATCTATCTCTCCCTCATCCCACCTTCTCCACCACCAACCGCCGCCATGGCTAGGCCGGCGTGGCGGCACTCCACCACGCCAACAACACCCCCCACCACTAAGCGCTGCTCCACCACTTCACCATCGCCATCCACCACTTCCACTCCTCCCTCTTGCTTCGCCCCTGCTGCTTCTCTTCTTCCCCATGCCTCTACTACCGCATCTCCCTTGCCACGTCCCTAGCCCTTCTTCTCTTCCTACTGCTGCTTCTCCCTTCTCCAACCTCCTACTGCTGCCTCCTTCATCTCTTGCCCTGCTTCTCTTCTCCCGCTCCTTCCGCTGCTTGCTGCTTCTTCTTCCTCCCTTCTCAATCTGTTGCTACTACTCTTCTCCTTACCTCGCTGCTGCACTTCTCCTTCTCCTAACCTTGCTGTTGTTCATCTCTGAATCCTCACCATGCTGCTGCTCTCTCCTGCTCTATTGCTCTTCTCTGAATCCCGTACTGCTGCTGCTGCTTTCTCCATGACCCAGTTGCTGCTTCTTCTTTCTCTAATCTCCTGCTACCATCTCTCTTTCTCCTTTTCTTCTCTGAATGTTCTGTAGTTTGAGAAATCTAGTCTGTAACATTCAGATTCTAAGAGTACTTGCTTCCTGTACTAGTTACTTCTACTGTCTATTTTTAGTTGTTCAATACTACTTTGTTGATCTGTGATACTAGTCAAGTGGCTTGTTTAATTTGTTTACTTGTGTAACCTAAATCATGGTGTAGTACCTTGTTCGCATATGTGTGCTTATGTGTGTTCTGTAATCCATGTGTTAATTACGTTCATGTGAAAATATATATGTTTGTGTTGTGATATATTTCTGTCTCTGTCATAGCATTCTTTCTTCCCCTTTGTTACTTGTATGATACTAATATATGTGTTCGTGTTGCAGGCTGCTATTGAGGCAGAGAGAGCGAAGACCCAGGCTGCTTTTGAGGAGAGGGACCGGTAGTTGGCGGAGAGGGACCGACAGGTGGCGGAGAGGACGGCTAGGCTGTTGGAGGAGGAGAGGAATCGGAATGACTCGGCTAACCGGGCCATGTACGATCTCTTCGTGGTAAGTTTCTTCTGCATATTAGCTAAATCTTGCACGCAATGTTCCTTTCATTAGTAACTAATATGACTGACTCGTCAAAACCAAATGTGCAGTCCATGTGCGAGAAGAACGGCCAGACCCCTCCGCCGATGCTAGTCATTGCTCCGGCGGGCATGGTGAGTTTCATTTGAATGGTCATTAGTTACTAGTCTTCACATTTGAGTTGCATCATGCTAACGATACATTGGAAATAATCTTTGGTGCAGTGTAACTCCCGACAAGCATCGACCGATCCTTCTCCGTCTGCCACTGGCGCGACCGGTCCTACACCTACACCTACACCTACACCTCCGTGATGACGGTAAGTTTCCCAAGTGTTTTGCTTAATAGAGTTTTGTTGTGATGCCATGTTGTATCTACACATATCGTGCATAATGTGTGTATGTTTGAAATGCATTGTATGTGTGGGATTCGACACCTAGTCGTGTGCCTTTGGTAGCCTTCCATACAGGGAAATGCCTCCTAGTGCTTCCAGTGAGCCATGGTAGTTCGCTACTGCTCCAGAACACATGGATTGACCAGCATGTGTCCTTCTTTGCTCCTGTGTCTGTCCCTAAGGGGAAATGTCACGCAGTGTATCACCAAAGTCCTTGTAGCTTGCTACGACTTGGTTGCACTCGCTGATGACCGACACGTGCATTGCTGGGTCATGTATGCATGTCCCTGTACGTTTGTGCCACCTTGGTTCTATGACTAGTCATGTTGGCCCGGGTTCTCTACCATGTGGATACTAGCGACATAATCATGTACTTAGCATTTTTTCCTCCAAAATGACGCAATATGCTTAGCTAGCTCAAAAATGACATAATAAGCTTAATTATCTCCAAAATGACATATTTAACCTAGGATAGCTCAATGACCTGTACTTAGCACTTTTCCTCCAAAATGACTTAATATGCTTAGCTATCTTGAAAATGACATATTTAACCTAGGATAGCTCTGAAATGACCTATACTTAGCATCTTTTCCTCCAAAATGACTTAATATGCTTAGCTAGCTCTAAAATGATATAATATGCTTAAGAAATGACATATTTTAGGTCCTAAATGACTTCATATGCTTAGCTAGCTCCAAAATGACATAATAACCTTACTTAGCTCCAAAATGACCTATTTAACCTAGGCTAGCTCTAAAATGACCTATACTTAGCATTTTTTCCTCCAAAATGACTTAATATGCTTAGCTAGCTCAAAAATTACATAATAAGCTTAATTAGCTCCAAAATGACCTATTTAACCTAGGATAGCTCTAAAATGACCTATACTTAGCATTTTTTCCTCCAAAATGACTCAATATGCTTAGCTAGCTCAAAAATGACATAATAAGCTTAATTATCTCCAAAATGACATATTTAACCTAGGATAGCTCAATGACCTGTACTTAGCATTTTTCCTCCAAAATGACTTAATATGCTTAGCTAGCTTGAAAATGACATATTTAACCTAGGATAGCTCTGAAATAACCTATACTTAGCATCTTTTCCTCCAAAATTACTTAATATGCTTAACTAGCTCTAAAATGACATAATATGCTTAAGAGATGACATAGTTTAGCTCCTAAATGACTTCACATGCTTAGCTAGCTCTAAAATGACATAATAATCTTACTTAGCTCTCAAATGACCTATTTAACCTAGGATAGCTCTAAAATGACCTATACTTAGCATTTTTTCCTCCAAAATGACTCAATATGCTTAGCTAGCTCAAAAATTACATAATAAGCTTAATTAGCTCCAAAATGACCTATTTAACCTAGGATAGCTCTAAAATGACCTATACTTAGCATCTTTTCCTCCAAAATGACTTAATATGCTTAGCTAACTCTAAAATGACATAATATGCTTAAGAAATGACATATTTTAGGTCCTAAATGACTTCATATGCTTAGTTAGCTCCAAAATGACATAATAACCTTACTTAGCTCCAAAATGACCTATTTAACCTAGGCTAGCTCTAAAATGACATATACTTAGCATTTTTTCCTCCTAATGACTCATTATGCTTAGCTAGCTCAAAAATGACATAATAAGCTTAATTAGCTCCAAAACGACCTATTTAACCTAGGATAGCTCTAAAATGACCTATACTTAGCATCTTTTCCTCCAAAATGACTTAATATGCTTAACTAGCTCTAAAATGACATAATATGTTTAAGAAATGACATATTTTAGCTCCTAAATGACTTCATAGGCTTATCTAGCTCCAAAATGACATAATAACCTTACTTAGCTCCAAAATGACCTATTTAACCTAGGATGACTCTAAAATGACCTATACTTAGCATCTTTTTCCTCCAAAATGACTCAATATGCTTAGCTAGCTCAAAAATTACATAATAAGCTTAATTAGCTCCTAAATGACCTATTTAACCTAGGATAGCTCTAAAATGACCTATGCTTAGCAGTTTTTCCTCCAAAATGACTTAATATGCTTAGCTAGCTTAAAATGACCTATTTAACCAAGGATAGCTCTAATATGACCTATACTTAGCATCTTTTCCTCCAAAATGGCTTAATATGCTTAGCTAACTCTGAAATGACATAATATGCTTAAGAAATGACTTATTTTAGCTCCTAAATGACTTCACATGCTTAGCTAGCTCCAAAATGACATAATAACCTTACTTAGCTCTAGAATGACCTTAGCATGTTTTACACCAAAATGACTTAGTATGCTTAGCTAGCCCAATAATGACATAATAACCATACTTAGCTCCAAAATGACCTATTTTACAGATATAAGTTGCTTCATAATAATCTTCACATTTTAGTTGCATCATAATAATCTTATTCTTCTAGTCTTCTTCTTCTAACTTTCTTCTTTCCCATTTTACAGATTTGCTTAAGATCACGGAAGCTTGGGTTGATGGAGTGCTTGTATTTAGTTTTGTTTTGACCTTGTGAAACTTGCTACCTATGGATGAAACTGTGTAATATTGATGAAACTATGTATATGTACGGATGAAACTTGCTACTATTGGTAACATGTGTTGGATATATATGTGTTCATGACTATTGGTAATATGTGTTGAATATGCTATATTGGTCATATTAATATATTTGTGTTTGATTTTCTGTGAAAATGAATTGATATAAGAAAAAACAAAATTAAATGGGGCAATATAGTCACTTTGCCATCAGCTGGCAGATGGCAAAGAGGCCACGTGTCATCTACATGTACAATTTGGGCTGGCCTATTTGGGCTCTTTGCCATCTGCCAGCAGATGGCAAAGCTCTTCGCCATGTGCTAGTAGACGGCAAAGCATGCAGCGTTTGCCATCTGCTGGCATATGGCAAACAGCCTGCAGCTTTTGCCATCTGCCGGCACACGGCAAAGAGCCTGCAGCCTTTGCCATCTACTGGCAGACGGCAAAGTATGCCGTTAGCCTTCTAACGGGGCTAACCTCGTCAAGAGGCTTTGACCTCTGCCAGCTGATGGCAAAGCCACAGGCTCTTTGCCATCAACCAGCAGATGGCAAAGAAGCCTTTGCCAGCATGGTTTCAGACAAACTATTTGCCATTTGCTGGCAGATGGCAAAGCCTTTGCCATCCACCGACCATGCCTTTGCCATCTGCCACGGCAGATGGCAAAGTGCCAGATTCTAGTAGTGTGTATGTCCATGAAGAGGTGGGATGCCTCGATATTTTTAAATAAACGAGTTCCCCTGGCAGGCTATCCTGCCGGTACAATTTGTTTTGTTTATTTCTCTATTGCTCAGGGTCCGCGCCTGACTTTGTACAAGGGGTTACATGCAACTGAGGCAAGGACTGTACAAAAGGGTGGCTGCCGGGCAGGGCCTGACAGCTGCGCCTTATGGGTAGAACTTGGGGAGATGATTAATATTCCATGAGTTTCACAATTGAATGCCATCTCCAGTCTCTAGATGCACAGCGCAACGTCTGGTGACTCGCACTACCTGGTAAGGGCCTTCCCACTTCGGAGACAGCTTTTTTTTACCCTTGGCAGACTAAACGCGCCTAAGGAAAAGGTCGCCTTCCTCAAAACATCGGGCTTGATCCCTGTGGCTATGATAGCGACGCAGGGCTTGCTGGTAGCGTGCAGCACGTGTAGCACCCGAAGACGGTTTTCCTCGAGAAGCATAGCAACATCACGCCGGTATTGTTCCTTTGCTACTTCATCATAGGCAAGTACTTGAGGTGACCCATAAATGAGTTCCATGGGGATAACTTCTTCTACCCCATATAATAGGGAGAAGGGAGTCTGCCCAGTAGCTTGATTTGTTGTCATTTTGAGGGACCAAAGAACCACCGGCAGCTCATGGCTCCATCGTCTGGCACACTTCAGGAGCTTATCAAATGTTCTTGTCTAGAGGCCCCGCAACATGTCAGCATTCTCCCTCTAAGCTTGTCCATTGCTTTTGGGATGTGCAACAGAGGCAAATGAGATCTTGCTTCCGAGGGTACAAACATATTGCTTGAAGGTGCGGCTCGTGAATTGGGTGCCGTTGTTAGTGATGGTCCGAGCAGGGACCCCAAAATGCCACACCAAATCTTTCAAGAACTTGATAGCTGACTGAGTAGTCACCTTTCTCACCGCAGCTACTTCCAGCCACTTTGTAAACTTGTCAATTGCAATGAACAAGAATTCAAAGCCCCCGACAGCTTGGGGGAAAGGGCCGAGGATATCGAGACCCCAGACCGAAAACAACCACGACAAATGTATTGTGTGAAGAGCTTGGGTGGGAAGATGGATATTCTTGGAATGGAACTGGCAGGCTTCACACTTTGCAACTTGCTCGATCGCTTCTTGGAGGATGTAAACCATCGACCGATGCACCTGCCAAAAAACTCCATTTCAACCTGGGCTGACCTGTGCCATGAGTTCATTGGTGCCTTCACTAGCAGTCATCAAGAACTAGGGCGGTCGAGCGACTTGCTGCTTCTCCAGCAGAAAGAAGGAGAGACTCTTCGAAAGTAGTTCCAGAGATTCACCTGAGTCCACAGAAATATCCCAGATATCCACCCAGCAGCTGTGGTAGCTTCCTTCCAATCCAATGTGTGCAACCGCAGGATACATTCCAAGATGAACATTCGGTTGCCAAAGACTGTGAAGGAGCAGTATACCTTGGTGGACAAGTGTGCTCGGGTACAAGAGGGGAGGAAACTCCCAAGAGAGGAAGATTGCATCGACAGAGACTTAGAGGATGACGACAAGACCACCAGTTAGAAGAAGAATAACAAGAAGTGCAACAAGAAGCGAAAGGATAAGGCAGTGATGATTGTTGAGAGATCGGGCACGCCTAGTACCAGTAAGAAGGCCAAAGCTGAGGCCCTTGCCAAGGAAGCTGCTATGTGCGCTGACTACGGGGAAGCTACGGCTGCCGAGAAAGCTGGGAAAAGTGATGGACCGTCCTGCAAAATTCATCGAACCAAGGGCCACGATCTCTAGGAGTGTCATCAGGTGCAACTCGTCAAGAAGCAGAGGGTTGAGTATGAAAAGCACGATGAAGAAAAAGGTCAGGATGGTACTGGCAGAAAGGGTTGGGGCGGTGAAGAAAATCACCCCGGCAAGGCACCTCGGAAACAAGGGCATCCCACCAGGGGTCGAGATAAGAGGATTGCAATTTTGAAAGTGATGGAGGGAATGAAGAGGAAACCAGTGAGCAGGAATTCTAGAAGGCTAGTGACACCCTATGCATTGACGGGGGTGCATCTTTGCACTCCTCTCGCCTCCAACTAAAACAGTGGGCGCGTGAGGTCAATGCCATGGAGCCAACGGTAGGGTCTCGGAAGCCGCTCAAGTGGTCATGCATGCCCATCATCTTCGAAGAAAAGGATCACCCCGACCACACAACTGCGGTAGGGTGCTTGCCGTTATTGGTCTCACCAACGATCTGCAACCTCAAGGTCATAAATATGTTGGTTAACGGTGGGGCTGAGTTGAATCTGATTTCCCCATAGGTTATCAGCAAACTCCAGATGGCAAAGGAAGAGATTAAGGCCACGAGCATGTTTCAAGGAGTAATCCCAGTATGAGTCGTCCTAAGGGAAAGATCCAGTGACATTTGGGGGAGAGCTAAACTACCGGACTAAGAAGATTGTGTCGACTTTCTCGGAACTAGGGTACCCAGACTTGCCTGACTACAACCCACAGCGTGGCTCCATCAGTAGCCTGGTGCGGCCCATCTTCAGCATCGACAAGGCAATACCCTCGCAAGGGGCAAAGCCTCGCAAGGCGGATGACACCAAGACCACCGGAAGGAGCGGCCTCCCCAGGCGGCCTTCTAAGGAGCGGAGATAACTATGCAAGCACTGACCTCATGAGGTGGAGGTGACGCCAGCCATGAAAACCAAGGCCAGGCGCATGCCAGCGGGCACAGAGTGGCAGGTTTACACTTTGGTGCTAAGGAGGCTAGCGCAGGCGCAGAGTCCCGAGGAATCAACCAATGGTTACCGTTTACGTCCAACAAGACCAAGACCGCTAAGACGACAGGACGTATGTAATCACCAAGCCCACCACGACATCACACCCAGAAGCTTTGCATG
The DNA here is from genome assembly GCF_018294505.1 of Triticum aestivum. Lineage (NCBI taxonomy): Eukaryota > Viridiplantae > Streptophyta > Magnoliopsida > Poales > Poaceae > Triticum > Triticum aestivum. The sequence continues at coordinate 299,357,636 of NC_057798.1, read as the reverse complement.
CGAAGACCACCTTCGTCAGGATAAGCTGTACTACTTGTCCCCCTTCAAAATTGGACACTGTGGGATCCCTTCCCGCCTAAGTGTGGGGGGAAGAGGACCGAGGCCTCTGTAAGTATAGCCTAGCCACCACCATAGCAGGGGATGGCCGAATCCCGTGAGCTAATATCCACCCTAGAGCAGACCTCATGCGGCTGTTCTTCCTTGTACTAGTTCATCCTCAGCCCCTCGTGAGGCTAATCCACCAGAAAGCCGGAGTAGGGTTTTACAGCGTAAGGTGGCCCAAACCTAGGTAAGCTGCCGTGTCCATTTCCTTTCCTGTTCATCAAGCTAGGCCATGAAAGCAGCGAGTCGGCTGGCTGGAGAGGTTAAGTTCTTCGCAAACGCCCCAGAATTCAAACCTTTCTTAGGTGTGTGGAGCCCTGAATCTGACATTTGGTGTGCTAGGTAGGGGCATGTTGAGGTTCCCCCCTCTGTCCTTGCCCAGCGTCAGTTGTTCCCAAGGCAGAAGATCCTCGAGCCGGCACCGAGCGTTGGGCCGCTCACACCACCCAGGCGGCACTTCTCGGACATGAAGTTCGTCATCACCCCTTGCTCCTCGCAGTTGGAGTGGGCACTGGCGACAACCATCAACGGCGCCGTGGGCCGTTTCCGCCCCATCCCACTCAGCGTCGCGACCGAGTTGCCGCGAGATCCTCCAGCTATGCCGCAGCGTCGTCCCTGCACACTCCCGGAGAGTAGCTGAACATGCGGGCCGTGCTCATCATGGCGCGCGAGTTGCTACGATGCAGGCTAGCTGAGGGTGGCTGTGATGCCATGATCTCCCGCATCGCTGAGCTGCTCACGCTTCTTGAGAGGGTGCAACACGTTTCCGCATCACACCAACCTCGCGGGAGCCTCAGAGGGCTCGCTCCCATCTCGGCCACGTCTACCCGCCCCTTCGAGAGCAGCCTGGCGGGGCCCGTGGAGGCAGCTCGGCGTATGGCGTCGCCCGCCTGACTCAAGCGGCACGCCCCTAGGGAGCAGTCAGGGCAGGCAGTTTCCACCTCGACAACAACAAGGAGTCGCTCTCGGGCAAGCAAGACAGGACGTCGGAGGTGGTGGGCAACGGAGCACGAGGCCCTGGGGGCTGGTCTCCGGATAATGACTCTTGGATCTTGGTACCACCGATGGCAGGTGCCCTGCACGAGCAACGAAGAAGCCCATTCACGCTTCCCCCGCTGGCCCGGACATCAGGATCACCAAGGTCGCGAGAGATGGGGACCCCTTACAAGACGGCTCAGCGCCCCACCAGCACCTTCCACGTTAATAATTGCCACTTATGTCGGATATCGGGTTCCGGCAAAACCCTTAAGGTTCGAACACTGGGGTGCGCACGAAGATTTCCCCCTACCGAAACACGCCCCCATCCTTGACACGATTTATAAACTAGCACGATGAACTCACAACATGTAACGCCCCGGATTCGATGCGCCAGGTGTCTGCCAGTTATTCGCCGTTGTTGCCATGTCATTCGCTTGCGTGTTGCATTTTGCCATGTCATCATCTGCATTTCATCTGCATGTTTTTCAGAACTTGCATCTGTTCGGGTCCCGCCGGTTCTCTCTGTTGTCCGTTCGGAGTCCGGACACACTCGCACGCGCCCGCGGCACCTCCAAAAAATTATTTTATAAGTGGCATAAAAATGTTCTTGGAATGGGTTGCAACTTGTCGTGTGGTCGTATTATAGTGTAGACAGGCCGCCTGCCAAGTTTCGTCGCATTCGGAGTCCATTTGACTGCACAACCGTTATATATACAACCGCGATATAGTCGGTCTAGCGTCAGACGTTTTCGATTCGGGAACAGTTGCCGGGCTGCCTCCTCTTCTCTCTTCTCAGCCCAACCCGCCCTCCGGACAGCCCATCTAACCCAGCTTAAACCCCCCTCCGATCGGTGCCGTTGGATCGTCATCGGAGGCTCCGAAACCCCTCCTAAACCCTAACCCTAGCCCCTAGCCTATTTAAACACCTCCCCATGCCATTTTTGGCCTTCTCCTCCCTCCTCCTCATTTTCCGCGCCCCCAACCTGCAGCCACCACCTCACACCTCCATTTCCGCGCCCCCAGCCTCCTCCCGCCACTTGGCACCGCCGCCGCCATGCCCCTGGCCAACCAGAGCGCGACACGTCGCCTCCCAGGACCCCGCGGCCAACCCCAGCGCGCCATGTGTCCTCCCCTCGCCTCTCCACCGCCGCGGCCCGCCAGGAACCCAGATCGGGCCCTGGGAAGCCCATCTGGGCACGAGGCGCCCCAGCCTCCCGCGCCCGTCCGCTCGCCTGGCTCCTCCACGAGCATCCGGATCTGCGCCGCCGGAGTTCTCCGTCACCGGCGAGCCTCGTCGCCGCCGCCAGGTCGCCGAGTCCACCAGTAGGCCAGGTGCCGCCGCCCCTGCCCTCCTTCTCTCCTCCTCGCCCCGTTCTTCCCTCTGCTCGGTCCTCTCACCTCTCTCTCTCCCTTCACAGGCCGCCATGGACGCCGATCCCGTCGAGGTCTCGTCGCCCCGAGCTCGGCCTCGGGTCAGATTCGGCCGGAAACGGGGCCCCGCCTCCTCCCGTGGCTGGATCCGCCCGTCTCCGTCCTCTCCTCGTGCTGCCGGCGGCCCCCGTCGCTGCCCCGCCGCCGTCTGTGTCCTCTGCTTCCAGGACGAGGTGCCCGCTCGTCCGCTCATCGCGCGTTGACCGGCCCCCAGCCCCCCCTCGTTCGGCCCAGCAAGGCCCAACGGCGACCGGCCCAGCCGTGCCCAACGCAGCTCCGCCTGCCCCAAGCCTCCTCACCGACCGGGCCATGGCCCATGGTGAGCGCCAGATCCAGCGCCCCCTTTTTTTTCCTGTGCTGTTGGCCCAGCCAGTTTCGGCCCGTGATGTTTTTTTCCCTGCCAGGACGATTTTATCTATTTTTCCAGGATTTACAGATTTGCAGAAAAGTCCCTAGAGTTCATGCATTTAATAACTCACAAACCGTGCATCACATGTAAATAATTTATATATGTAAAATGCTCAGAAAATTGTGTAGATTAATAATATGCCACTTTCATCTATGTTAAAAATGTTTAACTTGCTGTTTGTTTAAATTTTCTTATATGCCATGTTAAAATGCTTTAATTCATAACTAAATAACCGTAGCTCGGTTTCTAATAAACTTTATATGTAAATGGGGTGGAAAAATGCCTAGTTTAACATGATCCACTTTATTTTTCCTGTTTAACAACAATAAAATATGTTTTAGGACAGAACAGTACCAAATTCATAAATTGCACATGAGGATTTTCCGGAATTGTTGTTTGATGTTTCCGGCCACATTTAAACTTCCATAGATAGGTAGTTTCCATATGCTTCACCTCTTGCCATGTTTAACAACATTTAATATTGTTGGGTAGCTTAAACGAGACAGAACTAAATATTTGAAAGTGGTATTTCGTCAATATGCAACTCGTTGCGTATTGAGCTCCACTTAACTTGTAGTATTGTTTGTTGCACTTTGCCATGCCATGCCTCATTAAACCGGACATGCATCATACTTGTTTGTGCATCATGCCATGTTTATGCTTGTGCATTTACCATGTTGTTTGTTTCTTTCCGGTGTTGCTTCTTAGTTCCGGTAATGTTGCGATTGTGAGGATTCGTTCGACTACTCCCGTTCGTCTTCTTCATGGACTCGTTCTTCTTCCTAGCGGGATTTCAGGCAAGATGACCGTTACCCTGGATCTCACTACTATCATTGCTATGCTAGTTGCTTCGTTCTATCGCTATGTTGCGTTACCTATCACCTGTTTATCAAGCCATCCCATATTGCCATGAACCTCTAACCTTTGACACCTTTCCTATGCAAACCATTGATTGGCTATGTTACCGCTTTTGCTCAGCCCCTCTTATAGTGTTGCTAGTTGCAGGTGAAGTTGAAGATTTCTCCATGGTGGATAGGATTTTGGTTGGGATATCATAATATCTCTTATTTTATTAATGCATCTATATACTTGGTAAAGGGTGGAAGACTCGGTCTTTTGCCTAGTGTTTTGTTCCACTCTTGCCGCCCTAGTTTCCGTCATATCGGAGTTATGTTCCCGGATTTTGCGTTCCTTACGTGGTCGGGTGATTTATGGTACCCCCTCGACAGTTTGCTTTGAATAAAACTCCTCAGGCAAGGCCCAACCTTGGTTTTACCATTTGCCTCACCACCACCTACCCTTTCCCTTGGGTCGGCCAACCCGAGGGTCATCTTTATTTTAGCCCCCCCGGGCCAGTGCTTGTCTAAGTGTTGGTCCGTACCGAGTAGACTGCGGGGCCACCTCGGGGCAACTCGAGGGCTGGTTTTACTCGTAGGATGTCTCATCCGGTGTTGCCCTGAGAACGAGATATGTGCAACTCCTATCGAGATTGTCCGTGCATCGGGCGGCTTTGCTAGTCTTGTTTTCCCATTGTCGAAATGTCTTGTAAACTGGGATTCCGAGTCTGATCGGGTCTTCCTGGGAGAAGGTCTATTCCTTCGTTGATCGCGAGAGCTTGTCATGGGCTAAGTTGGGACACCCCTGCAGGGTATAATCTTTCGAAAGCCGTGCCTGCTGTTATAGGTAGATGGGAATTTGTTAATGTCCGGTTGTAGATAACTTGACACCAGACGTGATGGTCTCTTCTCGGTGGAGTCCGGGAAGTGAACACAGTTTCTGAGTTATGTTTGACATAAGTAGGAGTTCAGGATCACTTCTTGATCATTGCTAGCTTTACAACCATTCCGCTTGCTCTCGTCTCGCTCTTATTTGCGTATGTTAGCCACCATATCATGCGTAGTCGCTGCTGCAGCCTCACCACTTTACCCCTTCCATTCCCTTTAAGCTTTGCTAGTCTTGATACCCATGGTAATGGGATTGCTGAGTCCTCGTGGCTCACAGATTACTACAACAACAGTTGCAGGTACAGGTTATGCGATGATCATGACGCGAGAGCGATGCTTGCTTGCGTTGAGTTCTTCTTCTGCTTCTTCAATCAGGGATAGGTTCCAGGTCGGCAGCCTGTGCTAGCAGGGTGGATGTCGTTTGAGTTTCTGTTTGTGTTTCATCCGTAGTCGGATGATGCTCTTATGTATTGTGATGTTGTATTCATGTGGCATTGTATGCCTTATGTATGTATCCCCATCTATTATGTAATGTTGATGTAATGATATCCACCTTGCAAAAGCGTTTCAATATGCGGGTCTATCCTTGGTGGGACCGTCGAGTTCCTTTTGGATAGGGTCGCATATTGGGCGTGACACAACACAAGAGACACGAGATTTATATAGGTTTGGGCCAAAATTGTGGTGTAATATCCTACTCCTGTGTGTGGTGGTGGATTGCCTCTTAGGCAGATGATGAACAGTACAAGGGAAGAACAGTCGCGCGAGGAGAGGTGTTCTTGAGCTGGTGTGGTGTGTAGATTGACTTAACTTCTCCCTTCTACTGTGGTGGCTAGCCCTATTTATAGAGGCCTTGGTCCTCTTATCAAATATTGAGCAGGAAGGGATCCAACAACGGCCATTTTCAAGGGGAACAGCTAGTACAGGCTATCCTGACTAAAGGTGGTCTTCGCCTGCCAAAGGCGCTGGTGGTGACGCCGTCTTGGGCTCCATGGTGACCTCCGTTCTACCATCCTACAGGTCTTGGTCTTGTTGCACTGATATGGAAACCTTTGCCTGACGCCTCAGTACTCCACGCCTACGCTTGCCCCTTAGCAACAAAGGGGAAACAAGGACACTGCACATGCTCGCGCCCACCTGGCGCCCGCCTGGCCTTGATCGTCATGGCTTGCGTCACGGGAACCTCGTGAAGTACCCCTTGCCTTGATTTCTCGGCCTCCCTCGTGATCTTGCCTGGTGAGGACGCCCCCAAGGAGGCCTTGCGTCATCAGCCCCGTGAGGCTTGGCCCCTCGTGAGGGTCTTGAATGTTTGGTTGATGAAGACGGGCCGTACTGGGCTGCTGGTTGAGCCACGCCGCGGGCCACAGGCAGGCAAGTCTGGGGACCCCCGTTCCAGAATGCTGACAGTAGCCCTCGGTCCCAAGGCACGCTCGGGCTTGGCTTAGAGGCAAAGCCAAATGGCAAGGGCGGAGTGCCGCGGGCCCCAATAGCCTGCGGCCTTGGTCGACGCGTGGCGACTAATTGGACGTGGGCGTCTCCGCTTCCCCACGCTGCCTCGGCAACTGCCGACCGACAAAAATCCGTAACGGGCAAGGCTTGCTTTCATTGCTTTCCTTCGTCTTGCTCCAGATCCCCTTCCGGGCTCCTTGCTCCTTCAATATCCAGATATTCTCCAATCCTTCCCTTTCGGTGAGAGATGGCTCCCCGCAAAGCCAAGGCTAATGCGCTGCCGCCTTGGTATGCGCTGGCCCTGGGCGCCCCCGATATATTGGTGAAGAATCTGGCCGCCGCACGCCTGATGACGGCGGCGGAGGGCAACGAAAAGGGGGAGACCGAACTCTGGGCTGGCTCCGCCGAGCCGGAGGCTAAGGGGAGCACTTTCTACCCCTTCTTCATGAACGCCATTGTCGCAGCCCTGGTTCCTGCCTTCTCCGACTTCTTATACATCGTCCTCAGCCATTACAGGTTGCAGGCCCTTCATCTCAATCCTAATTCCGTTCTCCACTTGTCGATTTTCGCCTACTACTGCGAGGTGCATGTTGGGGTGATGCCGTTCGTGGCTGTGCTACGCCACTTCTTCTCTTCTCGAACCAACAACGACCACACCTTGGCGTGCGCCAACTTCGTCATGTATGGCAAGGCCAACGCAATCTCGAAGGCCGGGAAGAGGGCCGACAACTTCCGGAGCAAGTGGGTCATGGTGAACGCCAAGTGTCTCCACCCCCGGTTGGTGTTGCCAATGGAGATGCCCCAGCCTGACGAAGGGTGGTCTCTCACGAAGCTCGCTGACGATCAGGCGAAGTTGGTGCTAGATAAGATGAACGTCGACTTGAAGCTGGGCAACGAGAAGGCGGCAAAGCTAACAGGGGCTGCGCTCCTGAGGGAGTTCCTGGCGCAGCGGGTGGCTCCGCTTCAGGTGCACTCGCGCCCCTTATGGATGCTTGTGGACGCAGACGACGAGCTTCGCCTGAATCCGGCGGCTTTGGCCGATGATGAGCTAGCCTCAGCTCTCTGCCTCTTGGTTGGAGACGACCAGGAGTGTCCGGCGGGGGCCCCTACCCCCTTATTCCTCCGCGAGGATAGGGCACAGGTGGTGGCTGCTACGCCCACCTTTGACAGACGTGGCCTAGTGCCGGCGGTGCTCCCTGTGGTCCAGGGGGCGACAACGCCGGTGGACGTGTCCTTGGGCGACTCCCGTAAAGGAGGAGAGGAAGAAGAAGAAGAAGAGGAGCGCGACTCGGAGGCGACCTTTGAGGGGACGGGGAGACCTCTCCCCCGTGCAGGGCCGACATCCTCCGCACCTTCCCAGACGACGACGAGGCTGGCACAAAAGAGGAGGAGGAGGACCCTCCTGCGATCCCGAAGAAGGGCAGGTCGGTGCTAATCACCCGAGGGGCCACTTATGCCCAGGCGCCGCTTGGAGCCACCTCCAGCCCCTCTGCTACGCCTTCCCCTGCCCATGGGGCCCTTGCGGCTGTGCCCCGAGCCTCGAGGCTCTCGGGTTTCAAAATCGGCAAGAGGGCAGTGAACTACGCTGCAGTAGACCAGTAAGTGTTCGTACTCCATCTTGTTCTTGATTTTGCTGCCTGAGCTTGATGTCCTCCATCAGTTGGATAGGCCGCCGCCTGCGGCAAAGAAGAGGTAGGGGGACGTGGTGAATCCCTCTGGGGCAGACTCATCAGCCGCGGCCGCTCCTTCATCCATGGGGAGGGGAGGCGATGACGTTCGCACCTCCCCTATCCGGTCATCCTTGCGAGGCCTGGAGGTGCGCCCCGGTGGTGCGCCAGCCCCCAAGGCCCCGCTGGCTCCGGACGTGCCGATACCAGATGCCATTGCTGAGGTAGCGAAGGCTCGGGTGCCCCCTGTCTCCCAAGCCGTGGTTACGCTGCTGGCTCCTCCTTCTACTCCATCGCTGGTTCTAGGTCCTTCTGCCTCCTCAGATATCTTAGATCGCGCCCTCTCCGGGATGGCCCAGCTGCGAGAAGACCTCCAAGGCACCGACTCCCATCCGGTAGCCGGGCGCCTGGAGCTGGTCTCCGGTTGGCTTCATTCGGACGCCTTTGTCCGAGCGGCGCTGAGGCGGGCTGCAGCAGCTTCTGTGGAGAAGCAGGCTGCCACCCAGGCTGCAGCTACTCGCGAGGCGACAATGAAGTATGCCGCGGCCGCCCAGGACCACTGCAAGGTACTAGAGGCCGAGCTGAAGGATCTGCGTGACAATCACGCCGAAGAAGCTCGTGGCCGCCGAACGGAGGAGGAGAAGATGAAGGCTCGGGAGGACGACGTCTGGGACCACGACACCGAGCTTATGTAGTTGGCGGAGGCGCAGACCACTGAGCACGGCCGGCTGGAAATGCTGGAGCAGAAGTTGAAGGCGGTGAGGGCCAAGCTGGACGCCAAGGCGACGGTCCTGGCCAAGGACCGCGTGGCCTTTGCACTCCTCGAGGAGTGGTCTTGCGCGGCGCTGAAGACGCCCTATGAGAAGGGCTTGGAGAAGCCGCTGGCTACCTACGAGGACGGCCCCGCCCAGCTACTTCCCTTCTTGGTCGAGGCGCTTGAGGAAGTCATGAGCGGCATCGGCCCCATGGCCGAGGTAGAAGCTCGCGTCCTTTCTTCTGTGGCGCTGACGCACGTCTTCACCCACCTCCACCTTCGCGACCCTGACGCCAATCTTGACAAGCTACTGGAGCCTGTGGATAGCGAGCGCTTTGCCGTTGCTGCTGAAGCCATGAAGGGCCAGGTGGAGGCCTTGCTGGGGAAGTTCCACGCCTTCGCTCCAGTGCCCACAGCAGGCGGTGTTGCCCATCCTGTGGCCCCGAATGGCGCCACCACAGGGGTGGAGTCTCCAGTGGGTGACATCGGTGTCCAAGGGTGATGACTTATTTCCTGCTTAATTCCTACAACATGCACCATACCTCGTGGAGGCATTTAAACTTCCATCTGGTATTGTGAAGACAATTATGGCTTGTAATATTTTCTCCGAGATTTGCTTCCAGATTTTGCGGATTCCATCCTATTTGCTTTATGTTTTACGCAGAGCCTGGCACCGCGCATACCTCAGCCGCCGTTGGCCCCGACCAGATCACCAGGACGGGACCAAGGAGTGAGGGGCTACGTGACAAGTTAGGCTCCAGAGTCACGATGCTCAGGAGTACCCCTTGACGCGCAAACATCAGTTAGGGAGGGAACGTAGGAGCAGATTTGGCGTTCTACATCGGCAGAGCCCGGCCCCGCGCATACCTCAACCACCGTTAGCCCCGACCGGATCACCAGGACGGGACTAAGGAGTGAGGGGCTACGTGACTAGTTAGGCTCCTGATTCGCGATGCTCAGGAGACCCCCTTGACGTTCAAACAATCTTCATACCTTGGATCTGCTCGGGAAGGGCGCGCGACGACTAGGTCCGGGGTACCTGGCTGGGTGGCATACGCTTGGGCGTGACCCGGGCGCATCCCCCTGTCCAGCCCCCTCACGCGATGCTCCCGGGGGGAGGTGTTGTGATGAGGCTAGATACTGAGCTTTGGGCTCCCTGAGGTTGATACGGCCGTGGGCCGCCCTCAGTTTTTGACCACCAGCGCGGAGCATAGCGCTTACGTATGTGTACGGGCATAGCCACTCCTCGGTAGTGTCGTCAGCTAGCGCGGAGCATGGTGCTTCCACTGGTATGTGGGAGGGGGGGGGGCTCCGGGAGGAGCCCCGGGGCGTGTACAGCCCCGCCCTGACACGTGGCTTGCATGGCAGGGCTAGACGAGGTGTATCTCGGTACTCATGAGCTAACGCGGGACTCACGAGGCCCTACTTCAAGGCGCATTGCGCCTTGTCTTGGATCTTTGATAGCCGTGTGTTTCTATGAGATGGTTAGATACAAATGCTCTGCGTCCTCAGATCCCGGCCCTCGAGCGATCTCAGCTGCCGCTGGTATGTGAGGCGCGATGCCATTGTCAAGGCCAAGGGGTGAGGGCTGGAGAGATAGTAAGAGCTCCTGAGTCGCGATGCTTAGGAGACCCCCTTTTAACATGCAAGCGATTTGCATGAGAGAGAGGAGGTACATGGTAGGTGGCAGGTGATAATCACAGGCAGGTTAGGCATGAAAGGCAAATCAACTTAAGTAGACGCAGAATGGATACATGCCACTGGGTTGGACCCGAGCAGCCTGGGGATGATGCAGCCCGAGGTGCACCCACAACAAGGTAAGCTAAAGACATAAGAAAAGGAATACATGCCGCACGGACGGACCCACACGACCTGGGAATGATGCAGCCATGAGGGCTCTCCCAGCTGAAACGAACTTGGAAGATGTCAGCTGGTTCCATTGTAGAGGGGGTGTTGGAGTACCTGAAGATGTGCAGTGAAGAGGCCATCCCTCACGAGCCACCGGGGACCTGAGCCTCGGGAGGCTTTGGGGGTCCAGGTGGTTCCTTGAGGACTGCCTCCATCTCCGCCAGGACCGCGTGATGCCTGGCCTCCTGAGCCGCCAGAATGCTCCGCAGGTGACGCTGGTAGGTGGAAGCAAGTGACATGGTTGTGCGGAGGACCCTCGCAGCGTCCCACGCGCAAAAGCCAAAGGCACTCCTGCGATGCGGCTCGGTTGAGCCCTGGGACATCGATGCAGATGCGCAGCCCACCATCCTCGACTAGATGGGGAGCTGTGCCAGGCAAGCGGCGATCGCCGCGCATGGCTCTTGCTTCCTGAAGCTCCCGAGTGGTCTTGGTGATGAACTCTTGAACGTTGGAAATTCCATGCCATGTGCCTTCCTGAGAGAAATGTGCCGCAAGGCACGCCTCCAAGTGGTGCCCGAGCGCTATCATTGCTATGCTAGTTCTTCTTCCTAGCGGGATTTCAGGCAAGATGACCGTTAAACCTGGATCTCACTACTATCATTGCTATGCTAGTTGTTTTGATGCTATTGCTATGTTGCGCTTCCTACCACTTGTTTATCAAGCCTCCCAAATTGCCATGATAGCCTCTAAGCTTTGTCACCCTTCCTAGCAAACCGTTGTTTGGCTATGTCACCGCTTTGCTCAGCCCCTCTTATAGCGTTGTTAGTTGCAGGTGAAGTTGAAGATTGCTCCATGATGCACATGATTATGTTGGGATATCACAATGTCTCTTATTTAATTAATGCATCTATATACCTTGTCAAGGGTGGAAGGATCGGCCTTATGCCTGGTGTTTTGTTCCACTTTTGCCGCCCTAGTTTCAGTCATACCGGTGTTGTCTCCTTGATTTTGCGTTCCTTACGCGGTTGGGTGATTTATGGGACCCCCTTGACAGTTCACTTTGAATAAAACTCCTCCAGCAAGGACCAACCTTGGTTTTAGCATTTGCCTACCTCAGCCTTTTTCCCTTGGGTTTCCGGAGCCCGAGGGTCATCTTTATTTAACCACCCCGGGCCAGTGCTCCTTCGAGTGTTGGTCCGAACCGAGTAGACTGTGAGGCCACCTCGGGGAAACTTGAGGGATGGTTTCACTCGTAGTATGTCTCATCCGGTGTGCCCTGAGAATGAGATATGTGCAGCTCCTATCGGGATTTGTCAGCACATCGGGCGGCTTTGCTGGTCTTGTTTTACCATTGTCGAAATGTCTTGTAAACCGGGATTCCGAGACTGATCGGGTCTTCCTGGGAGAAGGAATATCCTTCGTTGACCGTGAGAGCTTATGATGGGCTAAGTTGGGACACCCTTGCAGGGTATAAACTTTCGAGAGACGTGCCCGTGGTTATGTGTCAGATGGGAATTTGTTAATATACGGTTGTAGAGAACTTTACACCAGATTCAAATTAAAATGCATCAACGGTGTGTGTAGCCGTGATGGTCTCTTTTCAGCGGAGTCCGGGAAGTGAATATGGTCTTTCTGTTATGATTGTGCGTAAGGAGTTTCAGGATCACTTCTTGATCACCTCTAGCTTCTCGACCGTTCCGTTTGCTTCTCTTCTCACCCTTATTTGCGTATGTTAGCCACCATATATGCTTAGTCACTGCTGCAACCTCACCACTTTTCCTTTTCCATACCCACTAAGCTTTGCTAGTCTTGATACCCATGGTAATGGGATTGCTGAGTCCTTGTTGCTCACATATTACTACAACAATAGTTGCAGGTGAAGGTTATGTGATGATCATGACATGAGAGCGATGTTTGCTTGTTTTGGAGTTCTTCTTCTGCTTCTTCTTCGATCAGGGGATAGGTTCCAGGTCGGCAGCCTGGGCTAGCAGGGTGGATGTCATTTGAGTTTCTGTTTGTGTTTCCTCCTTTGTCGGATGGTGCTCTTATGTATGATGTTGTTGTATTCATGTGGCATAGTTTGGGTGAGATATATTGCTTCCCCTGTATCCCCAACACCAGATTGCATAACCAGAAATTTTCGGGAGTTTATAGGTGGGAATTCAGGTAGCTCCTAGAATATCTTTCCGACAGATGCTTGATATGGGATTGGGGAAATCTCTATCATATGTATTTGTTCCGGCTTATTCTGCAAGTCAAATCCTTTGTTTTGCTTTTATTTGTGGTATTCGAGTTGCTTCCATGTCAAGTGTTGATCCATACCTTTCCTAAATGGTGTTCTCATATTTGTATGGGAGTGTTAATCCTTCTTGATCATTGAGGTTGTCATGTTAATTCTTTTCCAACCACTACTAGGGAAAAGCCTATACACAGAATCTTACCAGCAGCGCTCCTCAAAATACCACGCTACTGCTATTTAGCAGCAGCGCGTGTTATCAAAACACGCTGCTGACAAGAAAATAGCAGTAGCGCGTCCACCACAAACCGCGCTACTGCTATAATTGACATGACCTCGCTCCCCCGCTAGTTATAGCAGTAGCGCACTATACTGAACAGCACTACTGCTATAGAAGTTAGCAGCAGCGCGCTTCTAGGAAAACCGCTACTGCTAAGATCAGCCCACAAGTTTAGTCCCACCTCGCTCCGTGAACAGGGTGTTTACCACCTTAAATATGTTATTTCCGAAACTACCACAACCAGTTGGTCTTCACTGAACTCTATGTGTAAAGTTTGTGGCCGCAATATGAGTCCTCTTCGGTTCTACCGGAGAGGACTCATATTGACAATTCAGATTGTACACAAAAAGATCATTGATGGCCAATGTATTTTTGCATTTACGTATTTTTTGTATAGTTACACTTAGCAGTAGCGGTTTATATGCAAAGTGCTACTGCTATTCAGATTAGCTGTAGCGCGTTTTGGCAAACGCGCTACAACTATCCCTACCTTATCCCCACACGCACGACCGGCCCTCACTCACACTCTCACTCTCGCCCCCGTGCCGATAACTGTCGTCGTGCGTCGCCGCCGCCGCCGCCTTCGTCCGTCCGCCGCCGAGGTACTCCCCTCCTTCCGTCCCTCCTCCCTCCTCCTTGCACATCCTCCCTCCACATGCGGCCGCCCCTCCCTCCTCTGCCGCCGCCCTCCTCCCTCCGCCTGTGGCCACCCCTCCTCCCTCCTCCGCCGGCAGCCCTCCTCCCACCGCCCTCGACCTCGCCGCCCCTAGCTACCTCTCCATCGCCCCCACCCCCTGCCACTAGTTAGTACTAGATTTAGTAGTTGTAGATGTTAATTTAGGGTTCATAGCTAGTACTAGATGTTGCTTAGTTAGTACTAGATTCTTAGTAGTAGTAGATGTTAATTACTAGTAGTGATGGTACTAGTTAACTAGGGCAGTATGATTAATAATAGTTGTAGTTGAACTACTTCAGTTGTAGTTGAACTAGTTTAGTAAGTAAATTAATAAACTAGTTGAACTAGTTGAATTAATAGAACTAATGTATTTTTAGTAAGATAATTAATATAACTAGTTGAACTACTTTATTTTTAGAAAGAACTAGTTTTTTTCTATTTATAGTAAGTTGGTATTTAGTAAGAACTAGTTGAATTAATAAAACTAGTTGAACATGTCATATTTGTTGTTATTTTTTAGTTTAAGCAATTATTCGGGATGTATTAGTGATAACTTATATGGTTTCAGGTGACCACCGTCGCCCCGTCACCGAACCCCTCCGATATCCCCGCCGTCGTCCCAGTCACCGACCCCCTTCGACATCAAGGTGAGACCAGCCAAATATCCTTGTATATCTTGTGTTGTTGCTCAAATAGGATATGTGGTTGCCCAAGTGGCCGTTCATGTTCAGCTTACATCTTCGAGTGGCCTATGTTTTGCCGGAGTGTTGATTAATTTCCATTCCGGCAAATTTCAGGCGCTCGATATGTCCTTTTTTAGCAAAGGTCATGCCGGATTTTTTCGTGAATTCTGGCATGACTTGTGCTAGAATATGTACAAGTTTAATCTTTGAATTATGAACATAGGAAATGTCGTACTCGGACGATGACAGTCTCCCGGGGGAGTGTAGCTGGTGCCACGACGATTGAGGTATGTGCGACAGGTTCGTTGAGCTGGACAAAGATCGGCGCTTCAGCATTAAGCTCGAGGAGACCTTCGATTGTGAAACGGTACGCAACAACGACAAGTGTTTTTTTCGTAATTAAGCATGACTTTAACTATTTCAACGTCTAATTTTCATATTTTACAATTCGACTAGCTTATCCCATGCCATGCAAGACGCTATGTCTTGGAGAGGATGGGTTTTGAAGACCATGAAAATTTCTAAACAAAGAAAATACACCTAAGGACCCATCATGATATGGATTTTGAAGTAAATCTGTGCAATGCTCAGAGCGTAAGCCATTTTGGTTGCCAAAATTGGGAAGCACTTTGCAAAATGTATGGTTTTTATGAGGGTATGATTGTCACCATGGATCTTTGTGATCCTGACATCGAGCAAGACAATATGGACATTTGGGTCCTTGTTGATACGCTTCCGATTGTACCGCTATATGAGTTTCTCAAACATAGTTATTAACTAATTTATATTGTTTATTTCAAAATAGTTGATAGCTTATTTCCATTGACAGCTTATTTTGATTCTTCAAAGACTGTGCGGAAGATGGTAGATAAAACCCACTACACCGATGGCACCGAATTAACGTATAAGGAGAAAAATCATCTGATCGCATTTTGTACTCTTCTTGAGAATTACAATAACTATTATCGAACTCCTCCAAATTATGGTGAATACGTGCCACTAGTGCATGTGTTGAACCACGGTAACTTCTCTGGAGATACCCTGGTAAGATTTTTTACTATTACGACATCCGTGCATCTTTTGCCATACTTCTAAAACTAGTACATCATTGCTAACTACGAAGTTATTATTATGTTTTTCAACAGAAACTCCCGATGGATTGTGTGCCTCATCTGATGTCTCTGCATGGTCGCCTCTCAGTTCTGAACATACTGCCAGGTAAATCTACGGAGCTCACCTGTGCATATCAGATTTCTAAAACCCGTGAACACATGTTCATCAAAGAATGGAAGAAATGTATGGACATTCGCAAGGAGGTTCTTGGAAGTAACATTCAGCGAAAGGCAAGAATTGGAGATAGGCTAATCTCCATTCTCCATAATGGAGAGTCAGGGGCTATCTTGTTTTTTGCTATTTTACCTTAGAAAATGTAGTAGGTCTTAATCGAATGTAATAGGTCCTATGAGGTACAATATGTTTATTATGTGGTAATGTGTTAGAGTTGATAATGAGGAGTACTTGTGATTACGACTAGTGACCAATTTGCTATGTGATGTCATTGATGAAAACGATGATCTTGAGGAGGTGTTATATGACAATGATGTATTATGATGATAAGTTGTTAATGATATGATGATGATGATGATATTATTATATCATTGGGTGAAAGAACCGCGGATTAGTTTCAAGTGGATGGACATCCACTTGAAACTAGTCCACGGTTCTTTCACCCCGTGATGTAATAACTCATTATGATGTAAAAACAATCTCTAAATTCCTGTTGTATGAAAACTTGTGTAAAGGTGTATGAATACAACATGAAATAAAAAAGAAATAGAATACTAAATAATAGTAGTAGCGCGGGAAAGGAGAAGCGCTACTACTAATTACCAGTAGCGTTGTTCTGAAGAACTGCTACTACTAAGTCAATTTAGCAGTAGCGTGGATCTAGGCGCGCTATTGCTAAGCATTAGCTGTAGCGCCTTATCAGTAGCGCTCCTGCCCGCGCCACTGATAGGCCTAAAACCCGCGCTGCTGCTAGGCTTTTCCCTAGTAGTAAACCGGTGTGTTTCTCTTCAAGTGGATCCGATCATTTTCAACATCCGCAAGATCAATTCTAAGTTTTCTCAATGGTGTTTGTTCCATCTTTCCCAAGTTGACTTTGTTTTCCCGCCCTCCCACCCTTTTCTTCAAGGACTCAGATATCTTAATCAAGTATCCATCTTATGGATGTGAAGTTTCTCCATTCTTTTCCGTCAATGTTCTTATCCGGTGATTCTCAGGAAGATACTAACAGAGCTTTGAGTTCATCATTCTTCGTTATTTTTCTTCTCCAGTGGATTTAATTCAAGCTTTCCGTGTTGATCATATCCCTTTCCTCGTTTCAAATGTTTTTCCATGTCGGTGCACCTCTTAATTGTTCACCTATCTCTATTCTTATCCGGAGTGCTCAAGATATCTGAGAAGAATCATGTTTCCATTCTTAATCCGTTTGAGTCACTTCAAGTTTTTTCTCTCATTCAAGCTATTTCATTCAACCGGTGCAACCTCTCTTTAAAATTGTTCAACGGTGTTTTCTTTTGAGTGGGCCCTAACCCACATGTCTTTTCCCAGGATCTTACCTGACTCTTCTAATTTATCCGGAGCGATTCCCAAAGTCTTTCGAAGTTTGACGTCAGAATGAATTTTCATCAGTCATATTCCTTCTCCAAGATCGCTTTCAGAATATTTTCATCGTTGGTTCATCATTTCTATTCTTCTTTGTTCCGGAGTGTCTCAACAATTGGGTGGTGTTTCTCCTCGTCATTCTCGGATTTTGAAGAACGAAGAAGAGTTCCTCTTAAATCCTTACCCGTTCTTCCAAAGATGCATAGCTGAAGTTTGATGCCATCCTCTCATAATTGTTTTCAATTGTGGGAATTCTTTTCACCCCTCCGGAGCATTTCATGAGTTGTTTCCATCTCTTTCCTCCGAAGGCCATCATGTCATAATTCTTCATTCTCAGCGTGTAGCTATCGTTTTCCAAATCTTACCGGTGCATCGTTCAAACAACCTTTAATAAGTTCATGGCCTCTTTGTTCTCATGTATCTAAATCCCCTCAAGTATCTTCATTCGTTTTCCAATTCTTCCCGGTGAATTGTGCCTTTCCTACTTTCATTTTCAATTCTTACGGTGGTTCATTCAAGATTTCACTTCCTTCGTTATCATATCAAATATTCGTTGTTTCTAAATCCCACCGGTGGTTCCATCAATACCTTCTCAAGTTCGCGCTATATCTCTTTTAATCCTGTCTACGCGAATAAGTAGTATGCAAATACATTGTTGCTCATCAATTTAATTGGTGAAGGATACACATACCGTAATTCTTATTATTGTTTCATCCAAGTGATCTAGTTTCTTCTTTCCAGAGTTGTTGATCATGTCACATTTCTCGGTTCGAGATGTTTCATGTTTTCTTTTTTGGAGTTCCAAGTTTTTCGCATTATCTCGTCGCGAAGCTCCATCTAAATCATCGCAAGGCTTCACCTTATGTTTTCAAGTTCTCTTTCTTTTTATTATCCTTTTATTACCGAAGTTCTTCATGGAGGCTCTACATGGTGGTGCATCAAGGATTCTTTTCATTCTTTAAGTGATCTTCAAGATTTCTCTCGAAGTTATGAACCGCCAAGCTATAGTTAAATTTAAACATGGTGCTCGACACATGTTTTGGAGGCATTCAAGTATTGTTCTTCTTGCATTTCGAAGTGCAATTCTTTCTACCTTAGCTTTTGAGATGATGTTATATCATTCTTGGCAATTTCCATTCAGGTTTTGCGATTCACATGTTGTCAAGAATGAGGTATTTTAAATCCATCAATCTCTTCTTTGGAGTTATCTTGGTATAGATTTCACCTAAAGCCTTCCCTAAGGAATGTTGCTAATTGTGGTGTCTATCGGTAATCCAAGTTTCCTCCTATTCTCGCGGTGAAAGAAGTTTTTCATCTCTTTGGTGCTCTCAGTCAAATCAATGGTCTTCGTTAGTGGCCGTTTGTCACCTCATAATGTTGAGATGTTTCCATAAGCCCACTACAAGCTTATTCTTTTCGTTGTTGGTTTTCCAATAACCCCGTTGTAACCTTCTTGGAAGGGTGCTTTCCAAGCTCATTTGTGGCAGAAGTTGGCATTTTCTTCTCCATTCTGTTATTCCAATGATCCATCTTCTATTTTTTTTCCGGAGGCATTGTGATGTTGCTCTTTTCACTCATCATCTCGAATTGTGAGGATCGTGTTCTTTTTGTGCTTATCCATTTAACCAGAGTGTTGTGTCATCTCTTCAAGTTCTTTTCATCTTATCAAGTCTTGCATCCCTTTTCAACCGGAGTGCTGTCCGAATTTGTTCTTCCTTGTTCCTTGTTTATCTCGTTTCAACCAGAGTTGTTCCAATGCCTTCTTGTCCTTTGTACTTGTCATTCATAGCTTTGCAACCTCCAAGGTTCACATGGTGTTCCTTGTTTCTATTTTCTAATGCAGTGCTCTCAATTGTGTTCAACTCTGTTGTGTTCTTTCTTTCAACTTTTCAACCTCTCAAAGTTCTTTGGTTTCACACATTTGTCAAAGAAGCAACTTAGTTTTACCTCTTCTCTTCCTCTTCCGTTTCTCTTCGGTGCCATCCTAGATCTCGGGACGACATCCTCTTGTAGTGGTGGAGTGTTTTAACGCCCCGGATGTAACTTTCCATATTTGTAACTCCAACTCTTGCTATTTCCGGCTATGTGATATATTATTTCCTTCGTGGTTGGGCTTTTGTCTTTTGTTTTGCATTTTGTTCATGTCATGCATCTCATCTCATAGCATCATGCGCATTGCATCTGCATGTTTTCATAAAGCTTGCATCCGTTCATAGTTGTAGTGTTCCCCCCTTGCCTTTGTGATCCCTTTGGAGACCAACCGTTCATTTGTTGTCCGACCATTGGAGCCTCTCTTCACAACCACCGACCACCTCCACAACCTAGCCCGAAAACTTCTCCCGGACCCGACCCGGGCTGTCATGACCCTGGGTCCGGATCATGTCCTAACATATATAAAACTTCTTCGTTTTCTTATTTGGACTTCCTAACTTACTTATTCTCGACCGTCCAATTTTGATCGGAGGGTCCAAACCTACTCCTCTTGTCCCTATAAATAGACCACCTCTATCCAAATCAGATCAAAACCTAATTTCTAGGGATGCTCCCCTGTCAAATCCCCGCCGCCGCCCACCCCTCTTCTTCCTCGGGATCCATTCCGATCCACTCACTGCCTTCTCCTCGAATCCCCATCCATCCGGTCCAAATCCTTTGAGCAACCCACTTCCTCCATCGATCCTCCGTAGGAGGGCGATTCTCTCCAGCCTCCCATGATCCCTGCTCATCCCGACCGCCGGCCATGCCTGACCTCGACCTCCAGGCCAGCCCTCTGCGCCCCGCCTCCTCTACTACTTCGCGTCGCTGCCTCGTTAGCTCTGCTGCCGGTGTCCAGGGCCAGCAGGCTGCCGTCCCTCTCCGCCTTCTCCTTCCTTCTCTCCTCACGCTGCTCCTCCCTGACCGTGCCTCCCTCATCTCGTTGTTCCTCGTAGGGAACCATGACTGCCGCCCCGGAGGAGCAGTAGCACCATCGGAGACCCCTGGTCGGTGAGCATCCAGTCACCCCGTCGCGCCCTGCAATCTCTTTCACTGTCTCTTTCATCTTCACTTCCTCGTTTTCTTCTCTAAATCCCCCTCTGTCTTTGTTCTAGGCTACAGCCAATGGCGTTACCGCTGCCTTGCATGGTAACTGCGACCCTCCAGCCGCCCGCCACGGCCTTCTTCATGCCCGCAAGCTTCGCCCGCACCTTGCCCTACAGCATCTCCAGCAGGATCCCGACCAGTCGGAACTTGCCTGCTTCGCCAAGTCCATCATGTCGCTGGTGTCCCCTGCATTGCACGAGTCGCCGAGCCCCTGCCTCCTCGCTCGCTCCACATTTACCAGCTCGTCTGGCCGCCATGCCTCCTCCTCCCATCCTTCTCCTGCTCGCCTCCCTCTGTCTCTCATCCCTCTCATTTTCTCTCTGACTAGGAGCACCAACTGCCGCCACCATCGCCGGAGATGGGCTACTGACGCCCAGATCTGCTTGCCTCCGCTGCTTCCACGCCATCCCTGTCGCCGGAGGACGCAGCCCCGCCGCCTCCAAGTCCTCTGCTACGACCCTGGTCGAGCGAGATGACCGCAAGCGCAGCCGGTCGCCCCGTTGACCGCGCCCCTCGCCCGCTTGGGCCAGATCTGGACGCTAGGTGAGCAGCCCAGTTCCAGTGCCCTGCCCCTATGCTAATGGGCCGGCCAGTTTCAGCCTGTGACGTTTTTTTTCCTGGACGATTTTGCTAAATAACCTATGCATGCATAATTACAGAAAAATGCCATCGTATTAAAGTGTTAATAAGTAACTATCCATGCATCCAAATTAAACATGTCATATATGTAAAATGATTAGAATCTTATCTAGTTTCATAATATGCAAATTTTATCCATGTTAAAAATGTTTAAAATGTTGTTTGTTTAAATTTGCTTAAATGCCATCCTAAAATGATTTATTTCATAACTAAATAACCATAGCTCGGTTTTAAATAAACATTATATGTAAATGGGGTGGAAAATGCATAGATTAACTTGTTTCACTTACTTTGCATGTTTAACAACTCTAAAATTATGTAATAGGCAGAACAGTACCAAATTCGAAATATGCATATGGGGATTTTTAAGAATTGTTGTTTGTTGTTCCGGCCTCATTTAAACTTGCCTAGAAAGGTAGTTTTCATATGCTTCACCCCTTGCCATGTTTAATAACATTTAATATTGTTGTATACCTAAACGAGAGCAAACTAAATAACTCGAAATTGGTGTTTCGTCAATATGCAACTCATTGCATATTGAGCTCCACTTAATTTGTAGTGTCGTTTATTGCACTTTGCCATGCCATGCGCCTTTAAACCAGACATGCATCATACTTGATTGTGCATCATGCCATGTTTATGTGATGTTTGTTTACCATGTGGTTTGCTTCTTTCTAGTTGTGCTTCTTCTCAATAGTTCCTGTTTCGTTGCGATCGTGAGGATTCGTTCATCTATGCTTGGTTCGTCTTCGCCCGTTCGTCTTCTTCATGGACTCGTTCTTCTTCCTAGCAGGGTTTCAGGCAAGATGACTGTTACCCTGGATCTCACTACTATCATTGCTATGCTAGTTGTTTTGATGCTATCTCTATGTCGCGCTTCCTACCACTTGTTTATCAAGCCTCCTAAATTGCCATGATAGCCTCTAACCTTTGTCACCCTTCCTAGCAAACCGTTGTTTGGCTATGTCACTGCTTTGCTCAGCCTCTCTTATAGAGTTGTTAGTGGCAGGTGAAGTTGAAGATTGCTCCATGATGCACAGGATTATGTTGGGATATCACAATATCTCTTATTTCATTAATGCACCTATATACTTGGTAAAGGTTGGAAGGCTCGGCCTTATGCCTGGTGTTTTGTTCCACTCTTGCCGCCCTAGTTTTCGTCATACCGGTGTTATGTTCCTTGATTTTGCGTTCCTTACGCGGTTGGGTGATTTATGGGACCCCCTTGACAGTTCGCTTTGAATAAAACTCCTCCAGCAAGGCCCAACCTTGGTTTTACCATTTGCCTACCTAAGCCTTTTTCCGTTGGGTTTCCGGAGCCTGAGGGTCATATTTATTTAACCCCCGGGTCAGTGCTCCTTCGAGTGTTGGTCCGAACCGAGTAGACTGCGGGGCCACCTCGGCGAAACTTGAGGACTGGTTTTACTCATAGGAGGTCTCATCCGTTGTGCCCTGAGAACAAGATATGTGCAGCTCCTATCGGAATTTGTCGGCACATCGGACGGCTTTGCTGGTCTTGTTTTACCATTGTCGAAATGTCTTGTGAACTGGGATTCTTAGACTGGTCGGGTCTTCCTGGGAGAAGTAATATCCTTTTTTGACCGTGAGAGCTTGTGATGGGCTAAGTTGGGACACCACTGCAGGGTATAAACTTTCCAGAGCCGTGCCCGCGGTTATGTGGCAGATGGGAATTTGTTAATATCCGGTTGTAGAGAACATGACACCAGATTTGAATTAAAATGCATCAACCGCATGTGTAGCCGTGATGGTCTCTTTTTGGCGGAGTCCGGGAAGTGAACACGGTCTTTGTGTTATGATTGTGCGTAAGAAGTTTCAGGATCACTTCTTGATCACTTCTAGATTCTCGACCGTTCCGTTTGCTTCTCTTCTCGCTCTTATTTGCGTATGTTAGCCACCATATATGCTTAGTCGCCGCTGCAACCTAACCACTTATCCTTTTCCATACCCATTAAGCTTTGCTAGTCTTGATACCCATGGTAATGGGATTGCTGAGTCCTCGTGGCTCACATATTACTACAACAATAGTTGCAGGTGCAGGTTATGTTATGATAATGACGCGAGAGCAATGTTTGCTTGTTTTGGAGTTCTTCTTCTGCTTCTTCTTCGATCAGGGGATAGGTTCCAGGTCGGCAGCCTGGGCTAGCAGGGTGGATGTCATTTGAGTTTCTATTTGTGTTTCCTCCGTAGTCGGATGGTGCTCTTATGTATGATGTTGTTGTATTCATGTGGCATTGTCTACCTCTTGTATGTATCCCCATCTATTATGTAATGTTGATGTAATGATATCCACCTTGCAAAAGCGTATCAATATGCGGTTCTATCCTTGGTGGGACCTTCGAGTCTCTTTAGGATAGTATCGCATATTGGGCGTGACAGGCCACTTATGCCCATGCGCCGCCAGGAGCCACCTCCAGCCCCTCTACTGCGCCTTCCCCTGCCCCTTGGGCCCTTGCGGCTGCACCCTGAGCCTCGAGGCTCTCGGGTTTCAAGCTCGGCAAGAGGGCGGTGAACTACACCGCAGTAGACCAGTAAGTGTTTGTACTCCATCTTGTTCTTGATTATGTTGCCTGAGCTTGACGTCCTCCATCAGTTGGATAGGCCGCCACCTGCGGCAAAGAAGAGGTAGGGGGATGCGGTGACTCCGTCTGGGGCAGACTCATCAGCCACGGCTGCTCCTTCATCCGTTGGGATGGGAGATGACGACGTCCGCACCTCCCCTGCCCGGTCATCCTCGCGAGGCCTGGAGGTGCGCCCTGGTGGTGCGCCAGCCCCCATGGCCCTGCTGGCTCCGGACATGCTGATACCAGATGCCGTTGCTGAGGTAGCCAAGGCTCCGGAGCCCCCTGTCTCCTAAGTCGTGGTTATGCTGCCGGCTCCTCCTTCTACTGCGTCACTGGTTCCAGGTCCTTCTGCCACCTCAGATGTCTTGGATCGCGCCCTCTCCAGGATGGCCCAGCTGCGAGAAGACCTCCAAGGCACCGACTCCCAGCTGGTAGCCGGGCGCCTGGAGCTGGTCTCCGGTTGGCTTCATTCTGGAGCCTTTGTCCGAGCGGCGCTGACGCGGGCCGCGGCAGCTTCTGAGGAGGAGAAGCAGGCCGTTCTGAGGAGGAGAAGCAGGCTGCCACCCAGGCCGCAGCTACTCGCGAGGCGGCATTGAAGTATGCCAAAGCCGCCCAGGACCGCTGCAAGGTACTGGAGGCCGAGCTGAAGGATCTGCACGACAATCACGCCGAAGAAGCACGTGGCCACCGAGCAGACGAGGAGAAGATGAAGGCTTGGAAGGACGAAGTCAGGGATCGCGACACCGAGCTTATGCAGTTGGCGGAGGCGCAGACCACTGAGCGCGGCCGGCTGGAAACGCTAGAGCAGAAGTTGAGGGCGGAGAGGTCCGAGCTGGATGCCAAGGCGAAGGTCCTGGCCGAGGACCGCGTGGCCTTTGCACTCCTCAAGGAGTGGTCTTGCGCGGTGCTGAAGACACCCTATGACAAGGGCTTGGAGAAGACGATGGCTACAAACGAGGACGGCCCCACCGAGCTGCTTCCCTTCTTGGTCGAGGCGCTTGAGGAAGTCGTGAGCGGCGTCAGCCCCATGGCCGAGGTAGAAGCTCGCGTCCTTTCTTCTGCGGTGCTGAAGCACGTCTTCACCCACCTCCACCTTCGCGACCCTGACGCCAATCTTGATGAGCTACTAGAGCCTGTGGACAGCGAGCGCTTTGCCGTTGCTGCTGAAGCCATGAAGGGCCAGGTGGAGGCCTTGCTGGGGAAGTTCCGCGCCTTCGCTCCAGCGCCCACGGTAGGCGGTGTTGCTGATCCTGCGGTCCCGAATGGTGCCACCACATGGGTGTAGTCTCCGGCGGGTGACGGCGGTGGCCAAGGGTGACGCCTTATTTCCTTCTTAATTCCTACAACATGCACCATACCTCGTGGAGGCATTTAAACTTGCGTTTGGTATTGTGAAGACAATTATGGCTTGTAATATTTGCTCCGAGATTTGCTTCGAGATTTTGCGGTTTCCTTCCTATTTGCTTTATGTTTTACTCAGCAGGGCCTGGCCTCGCGCATACCTCAGCCGCCGTTGGCCCCGACTAGATGACCAGGAAGGGACCAACGAGTGAGGGGCTACATGACAAGTAGGCTCCTGAGTTGTGATGCTCAGGAGACCCCCTTGACGCGCAAAAAACAATTAGGGAGGGAACGTAGGAGTAGATTTGGCGTTCTACGTCAGCAGGGCCCGGCCCTGCGCATACCTCAACCACCGTTAGCCCTGACCGGATCACGAGGACGGGACTAAGGATGCGTGAACAGTTTGGCTCCTGAGTCACGATGCTCAGGAGTCCCCCTTGACGTTCAAACAATCTTCATACCTTGGCCCCGCTCGGGGAGGGGCGCACGATGACCAGGTCCGGGGTACCTGGCTAGGTGGCATACGCTTGGGTGTGACCCTGGCGCAAACCCCTATCCAGCCCCCTCGTGCGATGCTCCCGGGGGGAGGTGTTGCGATGAGGCTAGACACTAGCTCTAGGCTCCTTGAGGTTGATACGGCCGTGGGCCGCCCTCAGTTGTTTACCACCAGCGTGGAGCATAGCGCTTCCGTATGTGTACGGGCATAGCCACTCCTCGGTAGTGTCGTCAGCTAGCACGGAGCATGGTGCTTCCATTGGTACATGGGAGGGAGGCCCCGTCTGGGAGGAGCCCTGGGGCGTGTACAGCGCCGCCCTGACACGTGGCTTGCATGGCAGGGCAAGACGAGGTGTATCTGGGCACTCGTGAGCCAACGCGGGACTCACGAGGGCCTACCTCAAGGCGCATTGCACCTTGTCTTGGATCTTTGACAACTGTGTGTTCCTGCGAGATGGTTAGATACAAATGCGCTACGTCCTTAGGTCCCGGCCCTTGAGCGAGCTCAGCCGCCACTGGTATGCCAGGTCCCGATGCCGTGGTCAAGGCCATGGGGTGACGGCTGGAGAGCCAATAAGAGCTCCTGAGCCGCGATGCTCAGGAGACCCCCTTTTAACGCGCAAGCGATTTGCATGAGAGAGAGGAGGCCCGTGGTAGGCGGCATGTGATAATCACAGGCAAGTTAGGCATGAAAGGCAAATCAGCTTAAGTAGATGCGGAATGGATACATGTCACTGGGTTGGACCCGAGCGTCCTGGGGATGATGCAGCCCGAGGGGCGCCAACAATAAGGTAAGCTAAAGACATAAGAAAAGGGATACATGCCGCAGGGACGGACCCAAGCGGCCTGGGAATGATGTAGCCCTGAGGGTGCTCCTAGCTGAAACGAACTTCGAAGATGTCACTTGGTTCCATTGTAGAGGGGGTGTTGGAGTACCTGAATATGCGCTGTGAAGAGGCCATCCCTCACGAGCCGCCGGGGCCCTGAGCCTCGGGAGGCTCTGGGGGTCCAGGTGGTTCCTTGAGGATTGCCTCCATCTCCACTAGGACCGCGTGTTGCCTGGCCTCCTGAGCCGCCAGAATGCCCTGCAGGTGACGCTGGTAGGTGGCAGCCATGTTCGGCAGGCCGAAGGGCATGCGAACATGGCTGTGCGGAGGACCCTCACAGCTTCCCACGCGCGAAGGCTAGAGGCGCTCCTGAGATGCGGCTCGGTTGAGCCCTGGGACGTCGATGCAGACGGGCAGCCCACCATCCTCGACTGGATGGGGAGCCGTGCCAAGCAAGAGGCAGTCGCCGCGCATGGCTCTTGCTTCCTGAAGCTCCTGAGTGGTCTTGGTGATGAACTCCTGAATGTTGGGCTTTCCACACCCTATGCATTCCTGAGGGAAACGTGCCACAAGGCACGCCTCCAAGTGGTGCCCGAGCGCCTCCCTCGTGATGTTGGCAAGGTCTGAGGCCCTCCAGAAGAGAGCCTATGAGCCCTGCCCGAGGCGGGCGCCGGGCGCGCCTTCCTATGCGATGGAAGGAGGCGCCCCTTGCACGGGCGCCGATTCTGACGTGACATCACCGGAGATGCTAACCTCCTGAGGCCTCGCGCTGAGTGGTTGCTTCTTCTTCCTGGGGATGGCCTCATGAGGGTTCTCGCCCTTGCTATCCAGGTCCTCGATTGATGCAGCTTGGAAGGCACGCTCGAGGGAGCATACCGCATCCCTCTCTTCGCAGGGGACCGTAATGATTCCGCTGCTTCCTGGCATCTTGAGGACGTTTTAGCCGTGGTGGGTCACTGCCATGAACTTGGCCAGGCCTGGATACCCGAGCTCGGTGCGGAAGGTGGATGTGGGCGACGTCGAAGTCGATGAGCTCGATGCGGTAGTTGTCGTGCTTCCCGAAAGTGACAGGGAGACGGACCTTCCCTATCGGGGTGGTGGAACCGTCGGTAACTCCTGAGAAAGGCTTGGTAGGCCGGTGCTGATCATATGGTACTTGGAGGTTGTCGAACGTCTCAACGGATAGGATGTTAAGCCCTGCACCGCCATCGATGAGGATCCTGGTGACTTGCATGTTGCTAATGATTGGGGAACAAAGCATCGGGATGACGCTAGCAGTAGCCGTGCACTTCAGTTGATCTGCTGAGCTAAAGGTGATGGCGCACTTGGACCACCCGAGCGGGCGCGTGGCCTCAAGCCTGGGGAGGACTGCGTTCACCTCATGAGCAAACAGCTTGAAGATGCGCTGAGAGGCTGGGGCCTGAGCTCCACGCAAGATGCAAGCGATAGCACGTGGCTCCTGGAAGCCCCGAACCCCCTCGTCCTAATGATGGTTGTCATTCCATCTTGGCGGCGGCGGCAGAGGAGGAAGGCCTGCATGTCAGGACCCTGATTCTACGCCACACCGATCTAGCATCTAAAACCTCATATCACTTTGCGGCCTCACGCACGGTATTCCCACGGGTGTTGCCTTACCATGCCCGGGACCGTTTGTGCCTTTTGGCACACGTATATGATAGTGTTGCTAGCATCCATATGACAAAGAACCCGGGCTGACATGGCTAGTCGTGAACCCAAAGTGGCACTAACTTACAGGGCATGCATACATGACCCAGCAACGAATGTGTCGGTTATCAACGAGTGACTCTGGGCTGTAGCAGCTGGGCTAGCAGGACTCCGGAGAATCTGGGCCGTAGTAGGCTAACAGGACTCCGATAGACACCATGTGACATTTCCTCGAAGGGACAGACACATGAACAAAGAAGGACACATGAAGGCCAGCCTAAGTTTCCGGAGCAGTAGCAAGCTACCAGGGCTCAGTGGAAGCACTAGGAGACATTTCCCGGTAAGAGAGGCTACTAAGGATAAACAACAAGATAGTCAGATCCCACACATAGCAATACAAGTTACACGTACGCATAACATGCAAGTATGTGTTGTACAACATGGCATCACAACATAACTCAACAACTCATATAGGTAAAGGCTCAGAAGAGCCATCTTAGCATTTATTACAAGCAGGGGTCACATGACCCAACATTCAGAGCATACAAGCAACAATTGGAAGCATTACATGTCTGGGTACAGACATCTACAAATGAAAAAGGCTGAAGAGCCTGACTATCCACAACATTTGATCAAGAGCGTAGCTGAGGTACAAGCTACTTGTCGAAGTTCACGAGAACACTAGTAAGACCGAAGTCTCCGCTGCAAGAACATAAATAGAGCAACATGAGTACAAAGGTACTCAGCAAGACTTACATCAGATCCTATCATACATGCATTTCTATCAAGAGGGTAATGTGGGGTTTAGTTGCAGCAAGCCATCTTTGACTCAGTGGCTATCCTGTTCTACGACTACGAGAAATTTCTTTGAGGTGAGATGGCGCACACGAGTCCACTAACCACCACACGATACAGTACTATGGATTCATCCCCGTCTCCCTACGAGAAGGCCGTCCATAGCACTCACACTTGTCTTGAGCATTTTAGAGTATCCACTTCAAGTTATCTATGTAGCACGTAAGCATCCAAGAAGTCCATAACCGCGGACCCGGCTATTCGAATAGATCATGTTAAGCCTGCAGGGGTGTTGTAAGGGCATATTTATCCCCAAGATGTTTTGGTGATTGATGACAATGCTTGTGCGGACTAATCATGTGCGTTAAGTTCTTATAGAGATTCATCCATTGGCACGAGACGATTACCTCCCCTCGGTGTTTTATTCAAGACGGTGTAGCTCCTTCGTTTCGTTGTTGGTGGTCTAGTTTCGTAGGAGTCACCGTACTATCAAGAGGGGATCCGCTTTGGTAAGGCTAGGGTGGAATCAACACGTACACATCCATATCACACCCGACGTTTTCCTTCCGCTTCATTGGAGCTGCCTTTTCCCTTGTGTATGCTTTGTCCTGCCCCTACGGTAGTACTGCGGTCCACAACTGTAGTACCACCGAAGCACCCAAGCGGTAGTACCGCTCCCAGAGTGGTAGTACTGCTCCCCAAGCGGTAGTACCACTCTCCGAGCGGTAGTACCGCTTGTGGTCTTCGGCCGTAGTACCGCAGTGGTTCCGGGCTACTGCCGCCTCGATTCGAGACCGATGTTTTTCGTATCGGGTTTTACGGTGCTAAGTGCGGTAGTAGTGCCGGTAGTAGCTCTCCAAGCGGTAGTACCGTGCCTACTCCCACGGTAGTACCGCTCTGGGGCCAGGACCATGACCTCCCCGTCAGCGTGGCAGTACCACTGGGTAAGAGCGGTAGTACCGCCCTGCCCAAGCGGTAGTACCGCTCTATGCGGGGATGTTCAGTGGGGTAACAGTTGGATTGGTTCCCCCACTATATAAAGGTGTCTTCTTCCCCAAAGTTGACCTACCTCTTTCCCCCAAAGCTCCATTGTTTCTCCAAGCTCCACTTTCGCCCGATCTCTCTCCCTAGCCAATCAAACTTGTTGATTTGCTCGGGATTGGTTGAGAAGGCCCCGATCTACACTTCCACCAAGATAAATTTGATTCCCCTCACTTATCCCTAGCGGATCTTGTTACTCTTGGGTGTTGAGCACCCTAGACGGTTGAGGTCACCTCGAAGCCATCCTCCATTATGGTGAAGCTTCGTGGTGTTGTTGGGAGCCTCCAAATGTTGTGGAGATAGCCCAAATCTTGTTTGTAAAGGTTCGGTCGCCGCCTTCAAGGGCACCAATAGTGGAATCACGGAATCTCGCATTTGTGTGAGGGCGTGAGAACATTACAGTGGCCCTAGTGGCTTCTTGGGGAGCATTGTGCCTCCACACCGCTCTAACGGAGACGTACTTCCCCTTAAAAGGAACGAACTTCGGTAACACATCCTTGTCTCCACTGGCTCCACTCTTGGTTATCTTGTGCCTTTAATTTTGCAAGCTTACTTGTGTTGTATCTATTGCTTGCTTGTGTGATAGTTGTCTTTGCATCATCTAGGTTGTCCATGTAATTGCACATCTAGACAACCTATTTCGTTGCAAGGTTTAAATTGTTAAAGAAAAGTCTAAAAATTGTTAGTTGCCTATTCACCCCCCCTCTAGTCAACCATATCGATCCTTTCAATTGGTATCAGAGCCTCGTCTCTTTATTAAGGACTTTGCCGTCCGAAGAGTATGGTTGACACCAACGACGGTGCGGAGGAGCACTCCGGTGTGAATCCCATCTCGTCTTCGGCCGAAGGGGGAACCTCGGTCTCACGTGAGGAATTCAATGTGGCTTTAGACACATTGAAAACCTCCATGACGGCCGAGGTTAAAAGCATGTTTTCTGAATTCCTAGAAGGACTTAAACTATCTACCTCGCTGATGAAAGTGGGTGATCCCACTAACAAGGTGACGGATGCTACCTCCGACAAGGGGGAAGCTAACAGTGAAAAGAGTCCTTCTACTAGTGGTAGAAATGGCACTGACATCTTTGCCCATGTGGAACCCCCAGTGTATGGAGGACCAATCCCCTCTACTCATTTGAATCATGCCGGTCCTCCTCCTAAATATGAGAAACATGAAGATTTTGATTCTTGGGTTTATCGCTTCAAGCGTCATTTAAAACATGTGAATACTAACCTTTGGAGAATCATTGAAGAAGCTTTCTATCCTCATGACCCAAGCAACTTCACCTCTCGAGAAGCCGTGGACAATCAATTCAATGAGAGTGCTCTCTTCATCATCCAAGATGCAATCCTTCCCGAAGATCTCCCTCATCTTCGACCTCATGTCATGGCTAAATAAGCATGGAAATGTGTTGAGTCTCTCAATCGAGGAAGTGCTAGCATTCAACGCTCCAACTATGAAGTGGTGCAAGATGAAGCCGATGAGTTTGCAATGAAAGAAGATGAAGAACCTCGTGAGCTCATTCAAAGAGTGACCAAACTCGCGGTCGCACTCCGAGATCATGGGAGCAAGGACACGGATGACAATTGGATCAAGTGCAAGTTCCTCAAGGCCATGATGCCCTACAACAAGGCCATGTCCTCCGTCATTCGTCAAAGACCGGACTTCCACTCCATGACCTCAGGTGAAGTGTTGGATGAGTTTGTTGCAATGAGCATCTTGGACAAGACCGCCGACAATGCAGTGCTCCGTTCTCAAAGGGCAAAGAAGCCCAATCTTGCCTTCAAGGCCAAGGTTAGTGTGGAAGAATAAGAAGAAGAGGAAGATGAGGAGAGCAACCCCGAAGACACGAAGTATGATTATCATGAGCACATGGCTCTTGCCTCAAGACAATTTTGGAGTAAGAAGAATACAAGACCCAACTTCAACAAGAACAACTCAAGTGGCCTCAAGGGCAAGCAACGAGTTAGAACTTGTTTCAACTGTGGCAATGTGAGCCACTTCGTTGCGGATTGTCCTTACGAGAAGCGGGAAGACAATGGTGGCAAGTTCATCTGAAAAGACAAAGCCAAGTCCTTCCCAAACAAGAACAACTTCACCAAGAAGACTCCGACACGCAGGTTGGTAGTTCAAGAAGAATACCGTGAGGATGACGATGATGATGAAGATAGTGAATCAACGACTATGGCATCCGTTGCCATTGCCACAACTCCTTGGGTGTCTCTCTTCGATTCACCCAACGAGAACATCGCCGCCAAGTGCCTCATGGCTAAATCCACCAACAAGGTAACCCCCAACTTCAAAACCACCATTATTCCTAATCCTCCTTCAACGGATGGACTTGATAATGTTAAGGGATCTAATGAGGAGGTAAATGAATTTGAGTCATTCATGAGTAAGCTCAAGGGCAAATCCAAGAAGTACTTCGTTGCTCTCTTGGAACAACTTGGTGAAGCCAATAACATGATCGAGGCTCACGAAGAAACCATCTCTAAGATGGAAGGTCATAGTCGTGACTATGCCGATGAGATATCAGATCTCTCTAATGCTCTTGAGGAATAGCGTGGGCATCGTTTGGCTCTTGAGGAGTCACACAACGATGACCATGCCAAACTAAAGAAAGATCTTGATCATGCTCTTGTTGTGTCTCGTGTTCTAACTTCCTAGAAGGCTAAACTTGGGGTTGATCATGTTAGACTCAAGGAGGAGTTTGATGTACTTGACAAGGCCCATAAGGTCTTGAAAGGTGCTCATGCAAACCTCAAGGAGTCTCATGCTCAACTCCAAGTTAAGCTAACCAAGGAAAGGGCCAC
Organism: Triticum aestivum; assembly: GCF_018294505.1. Lineage (NCBI taxonomy): Eukaryota > Viridiplantae > Streptophyta > Magnoliopsida > Poales > Poaceae > Triticum > Triticum aestivum. Next base: position 299,325,458 of record NC_057798.1, on the reverse strand, counting down.
ATTTCCTCACATGGTCTTGATTGATAATGCAAATGCTACTAACCCATGTTGTGAGCATGTGCATCTTGTGGAGGAGAATGTCAAGTTGAAGGAACAACTCGAGAAAGGTCTTGTGTCATGCATACAAGGCGAGAAGAACCTAAATGACCTTTTGAGCAATCAAAAGGAAGTTGTGGGCAAGGAGGGAGTTGGGTTCTCACCCAAGTCCAAGAACAAGAAGAAGAACAAGGAGAAGAATAACAAGACCAATCGACCTCCCCCGCTCAAGCAAACCTTTGTGAAGGAGGGAGAGGGTGCTCCTAAGGAGAAGAAGAACAATGCGAAGAATGGTGATGCCAAAGAGTGCAAAGCCATCTCTCCCAACAAAGCCGGCGACTTTAACCCCTCTTATGTGTTGTGCCGTGCTAGTGATGGGCATGTTTATGCTAAATTTGTTGGTTCTTCTTATGAGTACATTGAATGGTCTATTTGGGTTCCTAAGACCCTTGTTACTAACATCAAAGGACCCATTACTCAATGGGTACCTAAAACCAAGCATTGATCTCTTGTAGGTGTTTGCTTCCGGTGGGGGATCATGGTTGCTCGATAGTGGAGCAACAAATCATATGACCGGGAGCAAGGACTTGGTGGTGGAAGTGCACAAGATCCCATCTATGCCCACCAATGTCGAATGGGGTGATGCCTCACATTCTAAGGTATTGGGTCTTAGCAAGGTTGTCATTTCTCATGATCTAACGATCGAGAAAGTCATGCTTGTTGAGTCCCTTGTGTTCAATTTACTTTTCGTTCGTCAACTCGCACTCATGGTCTTTGCCACATTCTTTGATATTGATATCGTGGCCCTCTTATGGAGCAAGACTCTGAAAGTAGCCTTTGTTGGGCATGTTGAGAACGGTCTTTATGTGATTAACTTTTCAGAGCAACCCACTAAGACCGCGACATGCCTAATGGCTAAAGTTGATGTGGGATGGCTTTGGCATCCCTGTTTAGCCCACGTCAATATGATATCTTGCAAAGTCTTCTCAAGGGGGACCATGTCAGTGGAGTAACGAATGTTAGTTTTGCCAAAGATCGTGCTTGCAGTGCTTGTATCGAAGGAAAGCTTCATGAAACGGCTCACCCTCCCATGACTATCATCTACTCAAAGAGACCCTTGGAGCTCCTGCACATGGACCTCTTTGGGCCTCCATCCTTTGATAGTCTTGGGGGTAGAAAGTATTGCTTGGTGATTGTGGATGATATTCAAGATACACTTGGGTATACTTCTTCGAGAGGAAGAGTGAGACTCAACAAACCGTCATCGACTTTGCAAATGAAGCTCAACATCAACATAATGCAAAGATCTTGACAATAAGAAGTGACAACGGCACCGAGTTCAAGAACTACACCTTGGATGAGTTTCTTAGTGATGAGGGGATCAAGCACCAATATTCTGCACCATATACCCCTCAACAAAATGGTGTTGCGGAGAGGAAGAACCGGACGTTGATGGATGCGGCAAGGACCATGATGGCGGAGTTCAAGTCTCCATACAACTTTTGGGCCGAAGCCATCAACACTGCATGTCATGCATCCAATCGGCTCTATCTCCGCAAAGGCTTGAACAAGACTCCGTATGAGATACTCACCGGGAACAAGCCCAATCTCAAGTACTTCCGGGTGTTCGGGTGTAAGTGTTTCATTCTCAAGAAAGGTGTTCGTTTGTCTAAATTCGAGGCTAGAGCTTATGAGGGCATATTTGTTGGTTATGCTACAAACTCTCATGCTTACCGTGTTCTCAACAAGTCCAACGGACTCATTGAGGAGACGTGTAACGTGGAGTTTGACGAAAATAACGGCTCCCAAGTGGAGCAAAGTGGTACTTGTGATGTAGGTGATGAAATTCCTCCCCAAGCCATAAGAAGAATGGGTATTGGTCATATTCTACCCATTGAGGAACCCCTTGTGGCCGAAGGAGAAGGACAATGCTCCACTCCAGTGGAGCCTTCACCTACTCAAGACCCACACGCTTCCGAAGAACAAAGTGTAGGCCCTCAACCTCGGGAACAAGACCAAGGGCAAGATCAATCTCAAGATGGTGGTGAACCTCCAAATGATGCCCAAGGTCAAGTTCTCCCCCTCGAGCAAGTTCAAGATCATGAGCAAGCTCAAGATCAAGAACAAGCTCATGACGACGCTCAAGATGATCAAGTGAACCCTCCTCCTTCCACATCCGAGGAGGAATTAGAGCGTCGTGCCGCGAAGATTGCTTCCAAACTCACCACCAAAGGTCATCTCATGGAGAATGTGGTTGGAAGCCTAAGAAAGGGGGTAAGCACTCGTAGACAATTAGCAAACTATTGTGAACATCACGCGTTTGTCTCTTGTGTTGAACCCCATAAGGTCTATGAGGCGCTCGAAGACTCGGATTGGCTCAATGCCATGCATGAAGAACTCAACAACTTCGAGTACAACAAGGTGTGGAGGTTGGTGCCAAGGCCTTCGGGGAACCATAACATCATTGGAACCAAGTGGATCTTCAAGAACAAGCAAGATGCTCATGGGAACATCATTCGCAACAAGGCAAGATTGGTAGCACAAGGCTACTCCCAAGTCGAGGGTATCGACTACGGTGAAACCTTTGCTCCCGTTGCTCGCCTTGAATCCATTCGTTTGTTGATTGCTTATGCTTCCCATCACAACTTTAAGTTGCAACAAATGGATGTGAAAAGTGCTTTTCTTAATGGTCCCATTAATGAGTTGGTTTATGTCAAGCAACCCCCCGGGTTCGAGGATCCTTCTTCCCGGATCATGTGTATCAACTCGATAAGGCACTCTATGGCCTTAAACAAGCCCCACGTGCGTGGTATGACCACCTTACCGAGTTGTTACAAGATCGTGGATTTGAAGTTGGGCTAATCGATCCCACTCTTTTTACTAAGAAGGTCAAAGGGGAGTTGTTTGTGTGCCAACTATATGTTGATGACATTATCTTTGGTTCTCCTAACAAAGCTTTCAATGAAGAATTTGCCGCTCTCATGACCTCCAAGTTCAAGATGTCTTCGATGGGAGAGTTGAAGTTCTTCCTTGGTTTTGACATCAAACAAAGAAGAGAAGGAACCTTCATCAACCAAGCCAAATACACTCAAGACATGCTAAAAAGATTCAAGCTAAGTGATGTCAAGCCGGCTACTACTCCAATGCCCACCAAGTGCCAACTTGACATTGATCCCAATGGTAAAGCGGTGGATCAAAAGGTATATCGCTCCATGATTGGCTCCTTGCTTTACCTTTGTGCATCTAGACCGGATATCATGTTGAGTGTGGGGATGTGTGCACGGTTTCAAGCCGCACCGAAGGAAAGTTACTATGTGGCGGTCAAGCGAATCTTTCGATATTTGGCTCATACCCCAAACTTTGGCTTATGGTACCCAAGAGGGGCAAACTTCAAACTTTAAGGATTTACGGATTCCGATTGGGCGGGAGACAAAGTGGATAGGAAGTCCACTTCCGGAGGGTGCCAGTTTCTTGGGTGCTCTTTGGTGAGTTGGTCTTCCAAAAAGCAAAGTTGTGTGTCTCTCTCGTCCACCGAAGCGGAATATGTGGCGGCCGGTAGTTGTTGTGCACAACTTTTATGGATGAGGCAAACTTTAAAGGAGTACGGTGTCATTTGTGACAAAGTGCCTCTTTGGTGTGACAATGAAAGTGCCATCAAGATTTCTCTCAACCCGGTGCAACACTTCAAGACGAAGCATATTGAGATTCGGTATCATTTCATCCGGGATCACATTAGGCGAGGGGAGATCGAGCTCAAGTATGTCAACACTCATGATAACCTTGCAGATATTTTCACGAAGCCCTTGGATGAAGCAAGATTTCGCGAGTTAAGGCATGAGCTAAATATCATTGATTCGAGCAATGTGACTTGAACCCTTGAACACCCCACCTCACTCAACTTTGTGTCTAGTTTAGATGTAGGCATGGACATAGGGCGAGTGTTGTTCTCTCAATGAACTCTCCCACCCCCATTATGCATAAAACGATCAACTCTTTCACATTAGCCATTTTTGATGGTACTTGTGCTTCAAAGACGAGTTTTGGTCATGGGCCCAAGGATAATTCTTCGCGGTGCCATACCAATTGACTCAAACATAGGTGGCTCCGGCCACCGCCCTCTCTTGAGAGAGGCCAGAGCTTGCTCTGGTTCATGGGGTTGTTTTGAAAGAGTGGGTTCTGGACCATTGTTAGTGTGTGTGTTGCCTTGTTGGTCTTTTCTTTCTCTTGGCCTTGCTTTCTCGTCTCTTTGGTGCTTTAGCCGCTTGTCTAGAAGCCATTTGGTTGCTGAGCGGTACTACCGCTGGTGGCGAGTGGTACTACCGCCCTCCAGCGCTGTACTACCGCTGTGAGGCGTGGGCAGGGGGAGTTTCTTCTCCCCCATACCCATTCGCACACCCCCTTGCTCTGTTCCTCTCTCTTCAGCAACCGGCGCCGCGGGAGGGCTCTGGCGGATCTCCCTCTCCGGGGCGTTCCTCTCCATTTCCTTCGGTGGAGACGATCCCCACCTTGTCCTCTTGCCATGAATGCCGGTATTGCCCCCCTCCCTATTTCCTCTTGTCTAGATTTCCAATCTAGCATCTTAGGGGCAATAGCACTTGCATCTCTAGATTTTTGGCCAGATCTAGGCTTTAGTAGGATGGAGAATGCTTCTAGACAGTTTGGATTGGTGTTTGCTTGGAGTATTTTTGAATTTGGTAGGACAGTAGTGCCGGATCTGACCATGGCAGTAGGAAACTACTATTTCCCCGTCTCGAGGGGTACTATCGCTCCCTCCAGAGCGGTACTACCGCTTGGAGCAGTACTACCGCTCGAGGGTCGCGGTACTACCGCCATCTACCAGTTTCCACCATGCTCTTACCTCTCAGTGATCTTTTGCTCGTGTTTTGTGGCTTATGCTCGTTCTTTCTGGTTGTTTGCGTGTTCTTGTGTGTGGTTCCAGGTGATGAGGTTCATGAGCATCAGGCTCGTCGTGTCAACCCCGGTCGTGCCACGTCCAAGCGCTACCGCACCACTGAGTCTGCCGGAGGTTCTTCAAGTGCTCCACCTCCACCTCAACTCTAGAAGAAGCCTGGTGTCATGCCGAAGCCAGGCAAAACCGTGCCAGAAATGCCGCCCAAGGAGTTCTGGGCAAGGCGTCGCCGCAACCCGTATGAGGAAGACCAAGATCCACTTTGGTCAACCGTCCGTTCTGGAACAGGTTCCAGTTTGCCATCTTCTTTGATGTTCTCAAAGCCAAGAAGAACCTCTTTGTCAACGTGCACTCCATCGACACCGACCATATGGAGAAGGATCCTGAATACTTTGGTGAAGCTCTTCAGATGTGCACTCAACTGAACATTCTTGGGGTCATGCAATTCAACAAAGATTATGATGCTGATATTGTGGCCCAATTCTATGCCACGGTTCATCTCGGGACTGATGAGGACAGGACACTGACTTGGATGACCAATGGCAAGTTGCTTTTAGTCAAGTGGAAAGCTTTCATGGAGTTGATTGGGGTGCAAGATCTAGGTCTTGAGTCTCCTGTTGGCTTTCGCCCCCACCGCCGCACCAACGCCACTCACAAGCAAGCTCTATGGCCCTACTGCACTTTGAGGATCAACCCTGAGACGAAGAAGGAAACTTATGAGCAGCCTACCTATCTGGATATCCTTCACCGTATCTTCAGAGAGACTCTTTTCCCTCGTATCGGGAATCTGGATATGGTTCACTCCTATCTCGTGGACATGCTTCTCTTCTGCCAGCGTGAGAAGGGACAGAACACCGGAGAGTCCCTGGATATCTCTCATGTTATGTGGTTTGAGCTGTTATCTGCTATCTCCGAGCGCAAGTGCCCGATTTATGGTCCGTTCATCATGCTGCTTATTGAGAAGGCCTGGGATCGTGTCTATCCCCAGGTGATACTGGAGACTGGAGAGTTGGTCTCTCACGATGTCAAGCGTCTGAGGAACAAGGATAACGGGGGCACTCAGGCCCCTAAGACTGGAGTTCCTTCGTCTGCTACTGCCATGGAGACCGAGGAGGAGACTGGGGCTGAGGCTGAGGATGATGATGATGACTACGTGCCTTCTGAGGCAGAGCCCTCTTGGGCAAAGAAGCTCAAGCTCAAGATGAAGAAGCTGTTCTGCATGGAGTCTCACGGTCAGTACATGACTCATGTGGCTGAGAAGAAGGCCCGAGGTCGCCACAAGGAGCTCATGCGTCAGTTGGGAGCTATAGTTATTAGTTGATCTGAGGACCAGCTTACCGAGGAGGAGGAGGAGTGGATTTAGCAGCACTGCCCGTGGACCGATTCTGATACCGAGCACTTCCCGACTGACGACGGTGGCGCAGATGATCCCGCTGAGCTCTGATATGTCTGTCCCTCTTTCGCTATCACCTGGAGCCGTAGCAACACTCCCTCTCCTTTTTGGTGTCTCGATGCCAAAGGGGGAGAGAGTTTAGGGATTTGTGCTTTGTGTCTTCCGTCTTCTGTGTTTGTGTTTTCCTCGCAATTTGCTTTGTTTGGTTTGTGTCAGTGAGACCAAAGTTCCAGCCATATGGTGTGAGACATATGCTACGTTATCTTCCAGTATCATTACCTAAGTCATTATCTAGATTATGAGTTGCATGCTTATCCTGTTAAGTTATCTATGCTACTCTCATATACCCTGCTTAGGTGGTTGGTCTCTAAAATGTAGGGGGAGCATTGATCCTATGTGTGCCGTGCAGTCCAAAGCACTTATCTAGATAGCACACATCTTGGGGGAGCTCATCCACATTTTAGGACGGTGGGGTTTTTGCGCTTGTCCTATATCTCTCATGTTGTGCAAATCCCGTATTGTCATCAATCCACCAAAAAGGGGGAGATTGTAAGGGCATATTTATCCCCAAGATGTTTTGGTGATTGATGACAATGCTTGTGCGGACTAATCATGTGCGTTAAGTTCTTTCAGAGATTCATCCATTGGCACGAGACGATTACCTCCCCTCAGTGTTTTATTCAAGACGGTGTAGCTCCTTCGTTTTGTTGTTGGTGGACTAGTTTCGTAGGAGTCACCGTACTATCAAGAGGGGATCCGCTTTGGTAAGGCTAGGGTGGAATCAACACGTACACATCCATATCACACCCGACGTTTTCCTTCCGCTTCATTGGAGCTGCCTTTTCCCCTGTGTATGCTTTGTCCTGCCCCTGCGGTAGTACCGCGTCCAAACGGTAGTACCGCCGAAGCACCCAAGCGGTAGTACCGCTCCCCAAGCGGTAGTACCACTCTCTGAGCGGTAGTACCGCTTGTGGTCTTCGGCCATAGTACCGCAGTGGTTTCGGGCTACTGCCGCCTCGATTCAAGACCGATGTTTTTCGTGTCGGGTTTTACGGTACTAAGTGCGGTAGTAGTGGCTGTAGTACCGCTCCAAGCAGTAGTATCGTGCCTACTCTCACGGTAGTACCGCTCTGGGGCCAGGACCCTGACCTCCCCGTCAGCGCGGCAGTATCGCTGGGTAAGAGCGGTAGTACCGCCGTCAGCGGTAGTACCGCTCTGTGCGGGGCTGTTAAGTGGGGTAACGGTTGGATTGGTTCCCCCACTATATAAAGGTGTCTTCTTCCCCAAAGTTGACCTACCTCTTTCCCCCAAAGCTCCATTGTTGCTCCAAGCTCCATTTTCACCCGATCTCTCTCCCTAGCCAATCAAACTTGTTGATTTGCTCGGGATTGGTTGATAAGGCCCCGACCTACACTTCCACCAAGAGAAATTTGATTCCCCCCACTTATCCCGAGCGGATCTTATTACTCTTGGGTGTTGAGCACCCTAGACGGTTGAGGTCACCTCTAAGCCATACTCCATTGTGGTGAAGCTTCGTGGTGTTGTTGGGAGCCTCCAAGTGTTGTGGAGATAGCCCCAATCTTGTTTGTAAAGGTTCGGTCGCCGCCTTCAAGGGCACCAATAGTGGAATCACGACATCTCGCATTGTGTGAGGGCGTGAGGAGATTACGGTGGCCCTAGTGGCTTCTTTGGGAGCATTGTGCCTCCACACCGCTCTAACGGAGACGTACTTCCCCTTAAAAGGAAGGAACTTCGGTAACACGTCCTCGTCTCCATCGGCTCCACTCTTGGTTATCTTGTGCCTTTACTTTTGCAAGCTTACTTGTGTTGTATCTATTGCTTGCTTGTGTGCTAGTTGTCTTTGCATCATATAGGTTGTCCACGTAGTTTTACATCTAGACAACCTATTGCGTTGCAAGGTTTAAATTGTTAAAGAAAAGTCTAAAAATTGTTAGTTGCCTATTCACCCCCCTTTAGTCAACCATATCGATCCTTTCAGGTGTACTTATTCACACACCCTATCTCCACTTACGGCCATATACACGTCATGTATCTCGGCAACCTTCAAGCGGAAGCCTGGCAAGGATGTCGGCCACGACCTGACTAACCACACAAGACTCTAGTCTAGGTTTATCGCCTATTCGGGTTCCATCCGAAAGGGAGTCCGGCTGAGGTTTCCATCACGGCCCCAAACAATGTGTGCAGGGTTCCCGTGCCCATCATCCGGGTGCCACTCGGTACACCAGGCCACCTGTGGCTAGTTTGTCCCAAGCCCACCCTTCTGGGTGTCACTTGGTAGAAAAATAATACTACCTACAAACACCAGAAACTAGTTGTGACTCCTGGATAGAGATCAAGTTGGTTAATAAGTCGAGAGGGCTTGGAGCGCCCGGAGCCCAATGTGTGGTAATAACTAGTCATTGGACAACATACACAGAACTCAGCGGTTAAGGAAGGTTCCAGTGAGACAACCCACCATTTACTCCTACATGGCCTCTCACCGCTACCTTTACCAAATCGTGTTCACACACTTCACTCTCAGCATCAGAACGTAGCACTGCACTCCAATTCATTCCCAATAAATCAGACCTGACACACTCTAAGCAATAGCAGGCATGGCATGGTAGGAACACAACAATGGCTTCAATCAACTCCTACACATGCTAGTGGGTTTCAACTATTTACTGTGGCAATGACGGGTCTTGCAGAGGAATGGGTTTAACTACCGCAGCACAAATTAGCAGTTGAATCGTTGTTGTTCTAATGCAATAACTGAGCAGGAGCCAGAGAGTAGGATTGTATCGGAATGAACAAGGGGGTTTGTTTGCCTAGCACTGCTGCTCAGACAGGTACTCTGGAGCACTCTCCAAAGCAGGACCTATCGAGAAGGAATGGTGTCGGCAATCAATACACAAGCATATGCAACAATATGATGCATGAACATGGCATGAATATGTGATGTTGTTTGAGATAATGCAACTAGCATTCATTTGGATGAAATCCATTTGAACCAAGGATTCAAATGCATCTCCAAAGTAAGCTCTTATATATGCCATTTATATGTTTTCACTTATGCAGTAGGTATAAGTTGGTTTTTCATGCATGAAACTGGTACAGATGGACAAATTAAATTTTTCTGATAATTTTTCAGATATAAATTATTTCAATCTGAGCTACATTTGAATTTCTATGAATTTTTGAAGTTTATATCATTTTCTGGAATTTCCTGATTTATTTTAAAACCAGAAAATAAATAACTGCGTCAGCACTGCGTCATGCTTGCGTCAGCAAGTCAACATCACTGATTGGGTCAAACCTGACGTGTGGGGTCCACATGATAGTTCTCAGAATTAAAGGGGGGGTTTATTAGCCTAAATAAAAGATTAGGGCACCAGGACCCATCTGTCAGTGTCAGGGGGGTTAACTAGGCGGTGATTAGCGCTAACCGAATAACCTGACGGGCCGGACCCCCGTGGCAGGGCTCTGGCCGGCGCCCGCCTGGCCTCGGTCATCATGGCTTGCGTCATGGGCACCTCGTGAGGTACCCCGCCTTGATCTCTCCTCCTCCTCGCGAGCCAGCCTGACAAGGCTGTGCCCGAGGAAGCCTCCTGTCGTCCGCCTCGCGAGGCTCGGCCCCTCACGAGGGCCTTGGGCATGTGTTGATGAAGATGGGCTGTACTAGGCCACTCGCTGAGCCACGCCGTAGGCCGCAGGCAGGCAAGTCTGAGTACCCCCGTTCCCAGAACGCAGACAGGAACCTAGCCTGCTTCTTGGCGTCCGTCGACACCTCTTCTAAAGCATAGCGGGCGAGGTTCTTGAACTATCTGCTGTAAGCATCAACATCCATCTTACTCTGGGTGAAACTACAGAACTCTTCTCTCTTGTGATCTATGAGGGCCTGAGGTATGTGATGCTCGCGAAAAGCCTCAGTGAAATCTCTCCAGGTGGAAATCTGGCCAGCTGGAAGCATAGCCTCATGGTTCTGCCACCAAAGACTAGCAGGACCTTCCAGGTGATATGTGGCATAGGTGACCTTGTCATCTTCAGCTACGTTTGCGGAACGCAGCTTATGAGCGATGCTACGGAGCCAGTCATCTCCATCGAGTGGCTCAATAGAATGATTAAAGGTGGGTGGGTGCAAGCGAATGAAGTCATGAATGGTCGCGGACTCTTTGAGCTAATGTGCGGTGTTCTCCTCGATACGTGCAAATAGGCGGTTAGACTCATGCTTGTTCCTCTCCATCTCTGACATGAACTTTGTCGACGAAGGTGGGTCGGGAGGATCCTCATCCCTACCATCTCCGTGGTTCTGGCTACGAGGAACAGAACTTCACTTAACTAATGACATCCTGAGAAATGAAACCAAGGATGGAATCAGCATCAACTATAGGCTGTAGAATGTAGGACATGGAAATTAGTATCTCTCAAACTCCTCGGGCAATTCCGGCAGCATAACGACAGTAAAATGCTCAGAATGAGACATCCTGCCAAAAATGGGGTAGTACAACAACTCAACATCACCACTCAAGGTTGTGAGATAATACTAAACAGGCTACACCAGAAGTACTCGAAAACTGGGATATGACTCTGATCAACCAATCCTATGGGACTATGGAGTAGTAACACGTGATCCTGATAGACGGAAGAGAAAGCGTAGTTCCTTAACCACGTAGGAAAGGTAGGATGACTCAGATCAGAAGGCCATGAGGTAAAAGGAGTAAAAAGAGCCTTACGTTCCTTCCCACAATCAATTCCCTTACATAACTAAAGAATTTCTAGACTCAACTTCGACCAGTTTGGCTTGGCAATCCTACAGGTAGTCAGGCTCTCATACCAAAGGTGTAAGGACCCTGATTCTACGCCACACCAATCTAGCATGTAACACGTCATATCACTTTGCGGCCTCACACACGGTATTCCCACGGGTGTCGCCTTACCATGCCTGGGACCGTTTGCGCCTTTTGGCACACGTATATGATAGTGTCGCTAGCGTCCATATGACAAAGAAGCCGGGCTGACATGGCTAGTCATGAACCCAAAGTGGCACTAACTTATAGGGATAGGCATACATGACCCAGCAACGAACGTGTCGGTCATCAGCGAGTGAATCCGGGCTGTAGCAGCAGGGCTAGCAGGACTCCGGAGAATCTGGGCTGTAGCAGGCTAACAGGACTCCGATAGACACCATGTGACATTTCCTCAAAGGGAAAAACACAGGAACGAAGAAGGACACATGCCGGGCAGCCTAAGTGTTCCGGAGCAGTAGCAAGCTACCAGGGCTTAGTGGAAGCACTAGGAGACATTTCCCGGTAAGAGAGGCTACTAAGGATAAACAACTAGATAGTCAGATCCCACACATAGCAATACATGTTACACGTACGCATAACCTGCAAGTATGTGTTGTACAACATGGCATCACAACATAACTCAACAACTCATATAGGTAAAGGCTCAGAAGAGCCATCATAGCATTTATTACAAGCAGGGGTCACATGACCCAACATTTAGAGCATACAAGCAAAAAGTGGAAGCATTACATGTCTGGGGACAGACATCTACAAATGAAAAAGGCCGAAGAGCCTGACTATCCTCAACATCCGATCAAGATCGTAGCTGAGGTACAAGCTACTTGTCGAAGTTCACGAGAACACTAGTAAGACCGAAGTCTCCGCTGCAAAAACATAAATGAAGCAACATGAGTACAAAGGTACTCAGCAAGACTTACATCAGATCCTATCATACATGCATTTGTATCAAGAGGGTAATGTGGGGTTTAGTTGCAGCAAGCCAGCTTTAACTCAGTGGCTATCCTGTTCTACGACTACGAGAAATTTCTTTGAGGTGAGATGGCGCACACGGGTCCGCCAACCACCACAAAATACACTACTATGGATTCATCCCTGTCTCCCTACGAGAAGGTCATCCATAGCACTCACACTTGTCTTGAGCATTTTAGAGTATCCACTTCAAGTTATCTATGTACCACATAAGCATACAAGAAGTCCATAATTGCGGACCCAGCTATTCGAATTGATCATGTTAACCCTGCAGGGGTATACTTCTTCACACACGCTCTCGCCGCTTACCGACATATACACGTCATGTATCTCAGCAACCTTCAAGCTGAAGCCTGGCGAGGGTGTCGACCACGACGTAACTAACCACACAAGACTCTAGTCCAGGTTTATCGCCTATTCGGGTTCCTTCCGCAAGGGAGTCCGGCCGAGGTTTCCATCACGGCCCCAAACGATGTGTGCAGGGTTCCCGAGCCCACCACCCGGGTGCCACTCGGTACACCAGGCCACGTGTGCCTAGTCTATCCCAAGCCCACCCTGCCGGGTGCCACTTGGTATAAGAATAACACTACCTACAAACACCAAAAACTAGTTGCGACTCCTGGACAGAGATCAAGTTGGTTAATAAGTCGAGAGGGCTTGGAGTGCCTGGAGCCCAATGTGTGGTAGTAACTAGTCATTGGACGGTTCCAGTGAGACAACCCACCATGTACTCCTACATGGCCTCTCACCGCTACCTTTACCAAATCGTGTTCACACACTTCACTCTCAGCATCAGAATGTAGCACTGCACTCCAATTCATTCCCAATGAATCAGACCTGACACACTCTAAGCAATAGCAGGCATGGCATGGTAGGACCACACCAATGGCTTCAATCAACTCCTACACATGCTAGTGGGTTTCAACTATTTACTGTGGCAATGACAGGTCATGCAGAGGAATGGGTTCAACTACCGCAGCACAAAGTAGCAGCTGAATCGTTCTTTTCCTAATGCAATAACTGAGAGCAGGAGCCAGAGAGTAGGATTGTATCAGAATGAATAAGGGGGTTTGCTTGCCTGGTAGATCAATAAAGGCACTGCTCCTCAGACAGGTACTCTCGATCACTCTCCGAAGCAGGACCTATCGAGAAGGAACGGGGTCGGCAATCAATACACAAGCATATGCAACAATATGATGCATGAACATGGCATGAATATATGATGTTGTTTGAGCTAATGCAACTAGCATTCATTTGGATGAAATCCATTTGAACCAAAGATTCAAATGCATCTCTAAAGTAAGCTCTTATATATGCCATTTATATGTTTTCACTTATGCAGTAGGTATAAGTTGGTTTGTCATGCATGAAACTGGTACAATTGGATAGATTGAATTTTTTTGATAATTTTTCACATAAAAATTATTTCAATATGAGCTACGGTTGAATTTCTATGAATTTTTGAAATTTATACCATTTTCTAGAATTTCCTGATTTATTTTAAAACTAGAAGATAAGTAACTGCATCAACACGACATCATGCTTGCGTCAGCAAGTCAACAGCGCTGACTGGGTCAAACCTGACGTGTGGGGTCCCCACGTTAGTGTCTCTGGGTTAAACAGGGGGTTTATTAGCCTAAATAAAAGATTAGGGCACCGAGACCCATCTGTCGGTGTCAGGGGGGTTAACTAGGCAGTGATTAGCGCAAAGCTAATCACCCGATGGGCCGGACCCACGTGGCAGGGCTCCGGCGATGGGGCTCGCCGCCGGCGACCTCTGGACGTGGCGGAGTCCGCGCCACAGGCCACGGGGACGGCGTCTGAGAGAACCGAGGCGTAGCCCGGGATCGTCCGCATCCAGGGGAGCAGACGGGGGGCTGTGGGGGCGGCAGAGCACGTCGGAGCGGAGCTCGCGGCGGTGGCCAGAGCTCGGCTCGAACGGGCGCTTGGCTACGGGGTACAGAAGAGCGGGGGAGAAGTGGGAACTGATGCAGGAGCTCACGGTGGATTCGGGAGCATCGTCGGAGAGCTCGGGGTAGGGCTGGAGTTGGCGGGCGGCTATGGGGATCCATGGCGACCGGAGGCGAAGATGGCGATGGCGACAGCTCCACAGGGCGCTACGGCTTGCATGGCTCGGCGGAGGGCTTCAGCACGAGGAGGCAGAGCTCCTGGGCTTGTCTGAGAGGAGAGGCCGTGGCGGTGGGCGCGGCAATGATGAGCGGCGATGGCAGCGCTCAGGCGGGTCGAGAGAGAGAGAGAGAGAACCAGGGAAGGAGGGAGAGCAAGAGAGAGTGAGAGGGGTGCGGGCGGCGCATGGCGTCGCGCGGGGCATCCAGACGACGAGGGGGAGAAGCAGGAGGTGGCGGGGAGACGTGGCCGCGTCCGGCTGTGGCGCGGCCACGCAGCAGCTCCTACTGGAAGGAGCTTGGAGAAGCTCCTGGCAGTTGGGCTGGGCCAGCCTGCTGGGCCGCTGGGCCAGGCCAGGCTGCATAGGTAAGCGCCAGGTAAGTGGTATTATTCCAACGCGCCAGGTAAATGTTCATTTTGTTTTCTTTTCTATTTTTCTAACATTTGTTTGATTTAATAAAAATACTAAAGCAATTTATTATCTTATGGCAATTTTTGTAGGAGCTAGTGGTATTATTCCAGAGCTCCTCATCAACTAGCATAATTTTTGGACAATATTATATATATATAACAATATATATCCAAAGCAAATAATTATTGCATTAATTCCAAGTGGCCAAAACAAATACTTATGAGCTCCTTAAAATATTGGTTTGATTTTTATCTCTATCAAATATTTTCAGAGAGCAACATGAACATTTTCTTGGACCTCTTTGGAACAATTTTTATTTGGGTCATTTCCAAAAATGAATTCTGAGGGTTTTACAAATACCCATTTCAATTTAAATGGAATTGAAACATGATGCACACCTGACTAGCTAGCCTTGAGCATACCAGAACTAGGGATGTGACATTGCGTTGCCCTGCGGGCGGTCCTCGCGAGGCTGATCCCTCCAGGCGCCCTCGCGAGGCTGGTCCTTCCAACGATCCTCGGGAGGTCGGTCACGCCACTCCTGGCAAGGACCATGGTCGTCCCATCATCCTCCGCCTCGTCCTCCTCCTCGGACGTAGCCCCGGTCGTTGCGCTCGGGGTGTCGACTGAAACATCCTTCACGAACGGCCCTGAGCTCCTGGCAGTCGCTAGTGTTGTGGGTATGGAGGTTGTGGTAGGCGCAGAACGGTCGGCTGCCCATGGGCGACTCCGGCTGGTCCCTTCCGTGCTTCGTGTCTGGTTCTGCTGCAAGCACGGCTATTCCCTTGAGCTTCACGTGGCCCCGGTCTTCTTTTCTTCTGGGTCACCAGCTGGAAGCTCTAGGAGAGAGAGGCGTCCTTCCTCAGCTCTTGTGCACTTGGTCGCCAGGTTGAACAGCTCCAGGGATGTGCACAACTCCTCGTGGATGGCTTGCTCCTCCTTCATCTTGACGTCACAGAGGCCATCAGAGAACGCTGAGATGATGGCCTCGTCCGTCACCTTGGGGATCTTGAGGCGGGCGCTTCTGAAGCGCTGGATGTATTTCTGCAGGGTTTCCCCAGGCTGTTGCTTGATGCAGCGCAGGTCACCCGTGGCCGGGGCTTGGTCGCGAGTGCCCTGGAAGTTGGGGATGAAGCGGCTGTGCATCTCGTCCTAGGAGGAGATCAAGCCGGGATGCAGGTTCAGGAGCCACATGCGGGCACAGTCCTAGAGCGCCATGGGAAACCAGTTCACCATGACCTCCTCATCTCCATTGGCGACCTCGATGCTCAGCTCGTGGAGCTGCAAGAACTCCGCGGGGTCGGCGGTTTTATCATAGCGAGGAGGGAGATCTAGCTTGAACTTGCCCGGCCAGGCGACACTACGCAGCTCGATGGTGAAGGCACGACAACCTGCTGTGGTCATCACGGCCCTTTGCTGACGCGGAGCTTGCTCTTGATGGTACCCGTGCACCGCCGCCAGGGGCAGCACGCGGTCTTGTCGCACCGGTGCAGGGAGCACGGGGGCGCCTTCTTGAGGTTGAGGGATTTCATGGCAGCTTCTTTCTTGTCACGCGGGCGCTGGATGCGGTGGGTCACGTCCAGGGGCCGTGCGCCTTGGAGCCAGGGCACCGTCTTGGAGTAGAGGCGGTAGAGGCGCTCCGTGAGCCGCGTCGCGCATACCTGGCGGAGGGCTTTGCAGCAAGAGGGACGGCGTGGGAGAGCCCCCTGCCGCACTGACGAGCTGGGTGATGCAAGCGGGCCATTCTTCATAGAGGTCGTCGATGGGGTGCTAGTGGGAGGTCACGTGCCAGAAGCAGCGCAGCCTGCGCGTTCGTGGGGGCGCAACGAGCGTGGGACGATGAACCAGCTAGGGTCAGCAACGGAGTGGCATTGCGGCCTTCCCGCCGCACCGAGGGGTGCAGTGAAGATGCTTGCTGCTCGTTCTCTGCCGGCCCGGTGGCGGAATTGGTGGCAGGCAACGGAGAACGACGGGGAGGCCCGCCAACAGGAGCCGTCTGGGCAACGCGAGCGGCAAGAGCAGCCTGGCACTCGGCGCGGGCTCGGCGGGCGTCCGACATGGATGCGATGAAGCGATGGGACGCGGATCAGCGGAAAGAAGATTTTGGCGCACCCGTACGTGCCACGCCAAATGTTGGATATCGGGTTCCGGCAAAACCCTTAAGGTTTGAACACTGGGGTGCCCACGAAGATTTCCCCCTACCAAAACACGCCCCCAACCTCGTCGCGATCTATAAACTAGCATGATGAACTCACAACACAAAGAGACACGAGATTTATACAGGTTTGGGCCACCGTTGGTTGTGTAATACCCTACTCCTGTGTGTGGTGGTGGATTGCCTCTTGGGCAGATGATGAACAGTAAAAGGGAAGAAGGGCCTCGCGAGGAGAGGTGTTCTTGAGCTGTTTTGGTGTGTAGATGAACTTAACTTGTCCTTCTACCGTGGTGGCTAGCCCTATTTATAGAGGCCCTGATCCTCTTCCCAAATATTGATCAGGAAGGGATCCAACAACGGCCATTTGAAGGGGGACAGCTAGTACAGGCTATCCTGACTAAAGGTGGTCTTCGCCTACCAAAGGCGCTGGTGGTGACACCGTCTTGGGCTCCATGGTGACCTTTGTCCTGTCGTCCTACTAGTCTTGGTCTTGTTGCACCGATATGGAAACCTTTGCCTGATGCCTTGGTACTCCGCGCCTGCGCTTGCCCCCTTAGAACCAAAGGGGAAACAAGGACACTATGTGCGCTGGCGCCCGCCCGGCCTTGATCGTCATGGCTTGCTTCACGGGAACCTCGCGAGGTACCCCTTGCCTTCATCTCTCCCCCTCCCCCGTGAGCATGCCTGGTGAGGACGCCCCCGAGGAGGCCTTGTGTCGTCCGCCCCATGAGGCTTGGCCCCTCGCGAGGGTCTTGAGTGTTTGATTGATGAAGACAGACCGTACTGGGCCGTTGGTTGAGCCACGCCGCAGGCCGCAGGTTGGCAAGTCTGGGGACCCCCGTTCCTGTAAAACTGACAGCTTACAGTCAACCTTTTTCGGACACGATTGCGCTAACTTTGGATCGCAGGTGAACCATGCCACGACCGTGTAACTCGGGACGCTGGCCCTGCCTCGGGCAGGAGGAGCGCATTGGGGGCTGCGCGGAGGGAGCCCGGTGCCAGAGCTTCCTCCGTGCCACATAGCGCAGGTCGCCACCACGATGGTGGCGCGCACCGTCCGGAGGTAGGTCCTCCGGGAGGGAAGGCGCCAGCGAGCCCATCTCCCGGTAGAGGGCCTGCGATCGCTCGACCACCGCCAGCGTAGCCCCTTGCCCCTTGGTCTCGTCCTTGGTTTCTGTACACCCCAATGGTGGAAACGGGATCTGTTGGGCAGGGTCGCCGCAAGGAGCGAGGAGCACGCGTGAAGATCTCTGCTCGTGACACTCTCACGTAATAATGAGTTGGGGCTGTACACGCCCTAGAGTCTCCCGAGTGCCGCCCCTGGGCCTCACGGGGGCTCCCACCCATGTCCAAGTGGAAGCACCATGTTCCGCGCTGGCAGTCGACACTTTCCCCCGATGACTATGCCCATGCCAAGTGGAAGCACTTAGCTCCGTGCTAGTGAGAAGACTAGAATAGGCACCGGGCACAGCTATTCTCTTTGCCCCTTTCCTGTAACCTAATTTGCTGCCTTTGAAATGAATTTCGAGTTTTGCGTTCTTATTAAAAGAAAGGGGGGAAATTTTTTCGACTCGCGGTGTCCTTTGCTCTTCGATTTTCGTTTGGAAAGCATGGCTCCGGCCTGCTACCCCCCGTGAGCACCCAGCAGCGGGCGCTGGGTGTGGTGTGCGCACCTAGGTAGGCCTGAGTAGTGTCAAGGCCCCCTTGGAGCCAAGGACGCCACTGCCACATGCCTGCCTATGTACACACCTTGCTAGAGCTTTGGTGTTTTGCTCCTCGTGCAGCACCCACGGGTGGGCCAACAGGCACACCAGGATGCCATAAGACCTCGTGAGCCCCCGAAGGGCCCACTCCTAGAGGAAGGTACCTCCGCGATGCAAGAACCCGCCCAAGGCCGCGAACACGAAAGGTAAGTCACGCCAACTACTCTAGTCAAGATCCCTCCATCTCATGACGACGAGTTCTAAAATTAACTCAGGAGACATATCATCGTTCCATACGTTACAAGGGAGCCATCCCCCACCAAAACTGAAAAATGATTTCACACCCACGAGGTAGTTTCCAAATCCTTGCAGGAAGAACAGTGAAGTACAGGCCTAGCGGGATGTGATATCGCCCGTATCACCGTCATCGCCATCATCATTGGCGCCGCACTTCAGTCGCAAGTGCGGCCACATCGTCAGCAAGAGAAAATTCCTTGATCATGTTGTCCACATGATTGTCCACTTAGCTCGCGAGGTCACCCTGGATTACCCTGGGCAAGGGGGCTATCGTGGCATTGAAGTCAAAATCTTGATCCAGGCCAAGAAGGTAGCTGAAGACGCGTGAGAATGCGCGCCCATGGAGATCCCGACTCTTCTCCTCAACGAGTTGGTGTGCCCTCGCGGCCCTGCCTTCAAGGCAGGTCACGAGTTGGGTGAAAAAGCGTAGGTAGCTGGCATCGTCGGCTTCATACGGGAGGGCGACGCTCCCCACACAGATGGTGTACAAGGTATGGTTGACCCTCACCCTGAGGTCTTCAAGCATCAAGGAGCACTCTCGTTGCAGCATTCAGCGGTGGCTCCTGTCGTTCGACGCCCTTTCCACAAGGGACGTGACGCCCGCGACCTCCTGTTCAAGCGAGGACAGCTAGGCCTCGGTGGTGACTCAGGCATCTTCGGCGCCTTCCCGTGCTGCTCCGCCGCTGCCAGCTTCGCCTTGAGTGCATCGACCTTGTCTTGCAACTCGACCTATCGTTGTTGAAGCGGGTCTCTTGAAGCCCCAGCTTTCGGTGATATTCCTCGACAAGGGACTTGCGGACCTCCGCCACCTTTTGGTCGACCTCTAGCTGAATCTACACTCCCGAGAAGCAAGGGCTTCCTCGGTCGCAGTTACCTGGAGCTCCATCACCTTCAATTGCTCACGCTCCAAGCTTTGCTCCAATGCCTCGAGTGCCAACACCTCCTCACGAGCCCGAGCCTTGGTCGTGTCCGTGGGAGCCCCGCTTGGTGGCACCGCAAGGACGCTCTACACGCTTGGACCTGTCGTTCAAGAGAAACATTCAAGGCTTGGAGTTCCCTCTCGCGCTCCTTGGCCGCCTCGCGACGCTGGTCCGCGGACCAGGCCTCCTCCAGGGCACGGCTGCAGGCCTCCCGAGAAGCTGCAAGGGACCCCTCGACATCCACGCGGACGCGCTCATGCTGCAAGTGCCCAAGGTTGATGGCAACCTTCAGCTGACCCCACTCGCGTGCCAGGCGGAGGTTTTCCGCCTCAAGGTGTGAGTCGACATTGCGAGCTCCGCCCCAAGCCGACCAAGCGCGCCTGCCGCTACCTGGAAAAGATTATGGCGGACGGCACTGCGCCCATGCGCGAGCTCCAGCGCATGGCGAGGTCCTTCCTCCACGTCCTGGTCTACCAAAGGAACGCGGGACGACTCACCCACCCTTGACAAGGGCTCGGTGGTCGGAGCCTCTCCGATCATCCCTCGGACTTCGCGAGGGGTGCAGCAGGGCACGGCTCCACCGCTCGAAGATGAAGCCGCCATATGGGGTACCCAATCGCCCACGAGGATCATTGGAGGGGCCCTCGGCGCGACCTCCGCGCCGCGGGGCTGTGATACGTCTCCAATGTATCTATAATTTATGAAGTATTCATGATGTTATATTATCATTCTTGGGTGTTTTACAATCATTTTATAGCAACTTTATATCATTTTGGGACTAACCTATTGACCCACTGCCTAGTGCCAGTTGTTTTTGTTGCTTGTTTTTCACATCACAGGAAATCAATATCAAACGGAGTCCAAACACCGCGTAACTTTTTGGAGATTTTTTCTGGAACAGAAGGAACACAATGGTCCTGAGCTGCACCTGGGGTGCCCCAAGGGGGGCACTACCCACCAGGGCACGCCAGGGCCCCTTGGCGCGCCCAGGTGGGTTGTGCCCACCTCGGTGGCCTCCCGCACCCCCTCTTTGCACTATAAATTCCCAAATACTCTGCACCTGCCGGAGGGGGAATCAACTCTGGTGGCCATCTTCATCATCCCGGCGGCCACCACGATGAGGAGGGAGTAGTCCACCCTCAGGGCTGAGGGTTTGCACCGGTAGCTATGTGTTTAATCTCTCTCTCTCTCTTGTGATCTTGAGATGTCATGATCTTGATGTATCGTGGGCTTTGTTAATATAGATGGATCATATGATGTTTCTCCCCTATTTACTCTTGTTGTGATGAATTGAGTCTTTACCCTTTGAAGTTTTGCCTTGTCGGATTGAATGTTCAGATCCGAAAACACATGATGTATGTCTTGCCGTATGAATACTTGAGGTGACAATGGAGAATCATATTAATTCACTTGATATATGTTATGGCACTCAACTTGCGGATTCCTGCGGTGACATTGGGGTAATCTATGCATAGGGGTTGAAGCACGTTTTTATTATCTTTTCTCCGATAGAAACTTTGGGGTCCCCTTGTAGTTCTTTGTGTTGGATTGAGCATTATGAATCTGAATTTTTTGATACATATTGTATAATTAACTCACGGATACTCGCGGTGACATTGGGGTATCTAGGTGACATTAGAGTTGGTTGATATGTGTCATATGGTGTTATTTTAGTAAGAACTCTTGATTAGATCGATCGGAAAGAATAGCTTGTTGTTATTTTAGTACGAACTCTAGGATAGATTGATAAGAAAGATTAGCTTTGAGGTGGTTTCGTACCCTACAAACAATTTCTATCTTTTGTTCTCCCCTAATAGGAACTCGGGAGTGATTCTTTGTTGCACTTTGAGGGATAGTCATATGATCCAACTATGTTATCCTTGTTGAGAGATTGCACTAGTGAAAGTATGCACCCTAGGCCTCATTTCCCATCATTGCAATACCGTTTTTGTGCCCGTTTACTATTTGCTACCTTGCTGTTTTTATTTATTCAGATTATAAAAATATACTTCTACCATCCATATTACACTTTTACCACCATCTCTTCGCCGAACTATTGCACCTATAAAATTTTCCATTGTATTGGGTGTGTTGGGGACACAAGTGATTTCTTGTATTTGGTTGTTGGATCGTTTGAGAGAGACCATCTTCATCCTACACCTCTCACGGATTGATAAACCTTAGGTCATCCACTTGAGGGAAAATTGGTACTGTCCTACAAAACTCTGCGCTTGGAGGCCCAACATGTGTCTACAAAGATAAAGTTGCACAGTAGACATCAAGCTCTTTTCGGGCACCGTTGCCGGGGAGGTGAGTGCTTGAAGGTATATCTTCAGATCTTGCAATCAAATCTTTTAGTTTCTTGTTTTATCAATAGTTTGGTTTATAAAAACAAAATTGCAAAAAATGGAATTGAGGTTGCATCATATTATTGATCATCTTTATAATATCTATCTTGAAAATGATGGTTCGAAATTTTTTGCCCAATTGATAGAAGAAGAATTTAATAAAATGATTGGCATGAATGATGAGCATGATTGCAATGTTCTTAGTATGAACTCTTTGAATATTCATAGTACTAATGATGATTGCACTAGTCATGATGAAAATGTCTCTTATAAGCATGTCAACTTTTGTGGAGTGCATAGAGTTTGCAGTACACACCAAATAGGGAAGATAGATTTTTCAAGAGGCATAAGTATTTACAAACTAAATGATTGCAAGAGAGGCTAGATGTTTGTGCTGAAAATTTAAATTTTCTTAGCCATCATTGTGAACTTTGCAATGAACGTGGTCATTTAAATACCCAACGTGAATTGTTTCATGATCGAATCATGTCCAAAAAATTGGGATGACTTGATTTCCCTTGCGCATCATAATGAACTTAGTTTACTTCTGGGCTATGAAGAAATGAAACGTATAACTAAGGATATTCCAGAATTTGCCCTTGAGAGAGTTCTTGATTCTGATCTAGAGGAAATTTATATGTTTTGTGCGGTAAATGGCTTCGAGAATCCTTATATTGCCAACTATATAAAGAAAAGAAAACAAATAAAATATGAAGAGAGTACTAATGAAAGGGAAAATATTCCCCAATACCCTCCTAGTGTTTCTTATGATCAATCAGGTAACGAGGAGGAGGTTCCTATCCAATCAATCTCTTCAACAAGATGCTCGGAAAAAATGATTAAACCCACACGTGAGGTGGTGAAGAAGAAAAATAAAAGAAGAAAAAATAGAGGTAAAAAGTTAACTCTCCCAAGTAATATTGCTCCTATCACCATTGTGCCTCATGAAAGTTAATCAAATATGTTGATGGAGGATGATGATATCGTGTATGATTTTGTGATGCCTACTACTTGTAGTGATGATTATGATTGGGAAGACAATGATGTCTATTATGACCTTGAAGATCTTTTTGGCACTTGCTTGGAAGAATATGATAATAATGTTTGCTATACCATTGGTGCCATTCATGCTATTGATAAGAATGAATATGATGATATGCAAAACCACAAGCTTGGGGATGCTATGTTTGATGAGTATGAAATGTTTGAAGATTTATTTGCTAAAAATAATGCTTGTCCCAAGCTTGGGGATGCTTTGCCTAATTAATATGATCCTTTGATTCCTTCTACTTTCGATAAGAAAATTTATTATGATGATAGTATGCCTCCTATTTATGATGATTACGATGATGAAAGTGGGTTTGGAAGAGTGTCAACACTAGGTAGTAGTGATCCCACTGTTTTGGAGGG
Source organism: Triticum aestivum (assembly GCF_018294505.1). Lineage (NCBI taxonomy): Eukaryota > Viridiplantae > Streptophyta > Magnoliopsida > Poales > Poaceae > Triticum > Triticum aestivum. Next base: position 299,301,971 of record NC_057798.1, on the reverse strand, counting down.
TGTTGAATCTTATTACAATATTGATGAAAGTGGATTTGGAGAGGTCATGACTTTATTTTTGTGATACATGCACTATTTTGGAAGAGGTTTCAATTGACTATGATGAAAACAAAGTTGCTACTTATGACGATTATTATGATGACATGTATGCATAAAGATTAATAAATTTTCTATGCTTTTGGATCATGAAATGAATGCTTTATGTGATGGTTATATGGATGAATCTATTCATGATGCTACTGAAAAATAATTATGAGAGAGGAACTTATGATTCATGATGCTCTTATTATGTTTCAATCTTTATCTTTTATGCGAGCATCATTGAACTCATCATGCCTAGCTAAAAGGCATTAAAGAAAAGCGCTTGTTGGGAGACAACCAAAGATTTATCCCTACTGCTTTTGTGTTCACATGATTAGGCTACTCTAGTAATCATGTTTTATTGTCTTTGTTTCAATAAAGTGCGAAGTAAAGCCTTTGGGATCATGCTTGGTGATAGTTGATTTGATCTTGGTGAAAAACAGAAAGTTTTGCGCTCACGAAAATAACTCTCATTTTTAACATAAGAGTGCTTTGAGTTGATTCTTTTTGAGGAATATTAATATAAAAATTTCTCACGTGGTCCAATTTATTTCGTAATTTTGGAATAGCAGAACTATGGTTTGAGTACAGATTACTACAGACTGTTCTATTTTTGACAGATTATGTTTTCAATGCATAGTTTGCTTGTTTGCTTGTTTCTGTGGCTTATATTGCTCAATATAAATTGTATAAATGATATGATACAGTAGGCATTGTGTGTAAACAATTATGAATCTTTTCTTTGGTAGTACCAAAGTGAGTTGGTTTGCTCTTTATCATACTAACCTATCTCACGAAGTTCCGTTAAGTTTTGTGTGATTGAAGTTTTCAAGTTTTGGGTGAAATGTCTATATGAGGAGAATAAGGATTGACAATAACTTAAGCTTGGGGATTCCCAAGGCACCCCCAAGGTAATATTCAAGTTAGATCCAAGCAACTAAGCTTGGGGATGCCCCGGAAGGCATCCCCTCTTTCGTCTCCAACATTATCGGTAACCTCATTTGGAGCTATGTTTTCATTCGTCACATGATATGTGTTTTGCTTGGAGCGTCAATTTGTTTTGTTAGGATTTGCTTGCTCTTATTTAGAATAATGTTTTGCATCTTTTATTTCAATAAAAATGTCAAGTATAGCCCTTGCCATGCTTATTTTGCAAGTATACTTGTTGCTGTTTCAAAACAGAAAGTTTATCGCTATTGCAAAAATTCCCTAGAAAAGTCAGAATGTGATAAAAGGTTGGAACTTCTTGAAAAGTAAGCTCTGGTAAATTATCTATAGTGTAGTATTTTTCTCATTATTTTTGGAGACAGACTGTACTGTTTTGGCAGATTGCTGTTATGTTTGCATTGTTTGCATATGTTTGCTTGTTTAATGATTCTATTTGAGGATAGGAGTATTAAATATGTAGAGGCATTTAGTATGTAATGTTGAATAATAATTTTAGTGATTTGCTGCAGTAGATAATGATAAGGTTTTGCACTGATTTTATACTAACTTATCTCACGAGTTCTTGTTGAGTTTTGTGTGGATGAAGTTTTTAAGATTTAGGGAAACCGTGATATAAAAGGAATTAAGGAGACACAAAAGATCAAGCTTGGGCCCAAGGCCTACAAAGGTAATATTTCAAGAAGTCTCAAGTATCTAAGCTTGGGGATGGCCCGGTAGGCATCCCACCTTTCTTCCTTCAACAATTATCGGTTAGTATCGGTTGAACCTTAGTTTTTGCTTCTTCACATGATGTGTGCTATCCTTGGATTGTCATTTTATTTTACTTAGACATGAAAGTTTTTAAATAAAATAGAGTCCTCAAATAGGAGGCTAGGTAAGCGGCATTCACATCCCGTCAACGAAGCTCTTCTCTATGGAATTGCTCTAGTGCTTCACTTATATCCTATGAGTAAATTGTTGAATAAATTGAATGTTATGAAGTTCAAATCATATCATGCTAGTGCTAGCTTAACATTGGGTTAGGAATTGAAAGATTTTGAAGCTTTACAATCACAATATTGGTCATACAAGCAATTCACGAATAATTAGTATAAGGAAGAGAACTTTCACATGCAAATACACTATCATGGAAATCTTTTGTGATTGTGAGCCCCCATCAAAATATTATATGCCAAAATTGTTGGCGTTGGACAAGGAAGACAGTGTAATGATTTATGTTTGCTCATATTCACATAGAAGTTATATTGTCATAGATCCTATAGGATGTGGTGCTTGCCCCCCATCTTTGCTAGCCAAAAATTCCGCACCAAGTAGAGATACTACTTGTGCATCCAAAAACCCTTAAAGCCAAATCTTTTTTTCAAGAGTCCACCATACCTACCTAAGGATCGAGCAAGATCCTTCAAGTAAGTTGTCATCGGTGTAATGAGGAAATAAAACTTGCTTCTAGAAGTGTTAGATCATTTAGTGTAAGAGAAAACTGAGCATTGTATGTACTTGTGATGGCAAAGAATAAAAGCGACATACTGCATAATAAAGGTTGCTATCCTAAGGGGCAATATAAAGTGACGTTCTTTTTCACTAAGGGGTTGAGCATACAAACAAATAAGTGCATGGAAACCTATGCCTCCCTCTGCGAAGGGCCTATCCTTTACCTTTATGTATTTACTTTTATGCAAAGAGTCAAAGTTTTTATCTCTATGCCTTTTTATTTTTCTCCTTTCGCAAGCATCATGTGGTGAGGAAAGATCTAGGCACATATATCCAGCTGGATATGGGTAGCATGAGTTATTATTGTTGACATCACCCAAAGGTGAATACGTTGGGAGGCGAGGTTATAAGCCCCTATCTTTCTATGTGTCCAGTTGAAACGTTTTGCTCATGTGTATGCGGTGAGTGTTTGAAATCATAGAAGACTATATGATGGTTGAGTATGTGGAGCTCTTACTTAGACCCTGTTGAATAAGTTGAATTGTAATTGCTTGGTGACTGAGAACATAGGTTGTTGAGTTTCAAGAGTGTTCATTGTTTGAACCTTAACGTGTGAAATGGTTGTTACTATAACATGAGAAGTTTTATAAGAAAGAATTGTTGTTATGATGCTAGGAAAAGTGATTGAAATTATCATTGATCAAACTTATTCACTTTGCTAGCATTCACACTATGATGCCCCAAGACCGGAGCTCCAGATGCTTTCCATGGATTTCGAGATTCGTCGTGTGATTTGTTTTGTTTAATGCATTCATCATTGCATCATTTGCAGTGCATCATGTCATCATGCAACCTTTTTTTAAAACTCAACTAAACAAATCGTGTGGGTCCTTGGTCCATTTAAATCGAGGGATTCTACAAGGTGATTTCTCTTTATAACATATGAAAGTCTCTCAATATTAATAGGGAGCTATATTAAATATTCCACTATTTCAGAATCACCCATAAACACACTTGCAAAATAATTTCGTGCCTTTTCTTCACTTTCCGAAGCTCCACCAAAAATCTCCACCAAAAATCCTTTCTTCACTTTCCGAAGCTCCACCAAAAATCCTTGCCCTAAATCCTTTCTTCACTTTCCGAAGCTCCACCAAAAATCTCAACATTTTTGCCACTCCTAAACCTTGTCCTAGTTCAAACCATTTGAATTAAATTCAAATGAGTTTGAATTTAAATCTTAAAAGCATGGCCATTCCCATTTTCATGGAACAAACACAGTTTTGTGAGTCCGGGAAAATTATCCGCGTGTCTAACCTCTTCCCATAACCTCCCTTTCTTTTCTTTCTTATCTTTGTTTTGTTTTTTTTTCTTTAGAGTGAGAGGGAGAAGAAAGCCTAGCAGCCAGGACGGCCTGCTTCCCCGCAGCCCATTTAGCCCAAGGCCCAGCCGGCCCCTGCCTATCTAACCCTAGCCAGCCTCGATCCCCAACACCCCTCCTCTCGATTCCCTAGCGCCACCAGCACCCACGCACACTCGCACGCGAGCGTCCCTCTCCTCAACCCCGCATCACGCCCGATCCCCTCGCTCGCTCACCCCCCTTCATCCTCATCCCGATCAGGAGAGGCTCCCGATCCGCCACTACCGTGATCCGGCGCCCCCAGCCTCGTCAGCGCCCGTGCCTCCTCCTCCCTCCGTTCGGCCTCAACCTCCAAGCCATCTTCGAGGTGACTCGTCTGGCCACTGCCCGCACCAGTGACCCATCGCCACCTGCCGCCATCAGCGACCACCAGGAGGGCCACCCTGCGCGTGACCCCGAGCCTCTCCACGCGCGCCCGCGCCCATCGCTTCGCTCCCGCAAGCGGGCAGCCGCCCTGTGGCCCCTGTGTTCCTCGCCCTGCTGCCGCACCGTCTTCTTCACTTCCTGCCATCGAGCTCTGCTCTGCCCATGCTCCATCCTCTGCATGCCTCTACACCACCACCCTTCAAGCTTGACGCCCGTCCCAGCCATGTTCTCCTGCTGCCTCGAGCAGCCCCTTCACGGCCAACTTCCACGAGATCTCCACCCCCTTGCTGCCCGGTTGGCTTTGTTCCCCTCTTGTCGCTGCCAAGACCCGGCAACCAAGGACGTCAGGGACGCCTTCGTGGATTCCTTTTGCCAAGTACCACGACCAGCAAAGACCAAGACAGAGACCTCCTCGAGCAGGAACATTTTTGGGACCCAAGACCACCTCCAGTTCGACTACGTTTTGCTTCCCAGACCGAGACCACCAAGTACCACTACGAGCATCCCTCGCCAAGACCGACCCCGAAAGACCCGGATTCGTCAACTTCCGCTTCAACAAGTGTACCTCTATGTCTTGGTTTCGCCAAGTACCGCACTAGACGCCAAGTACGTCTATGAATGACACTGGATTTATACGAACATGTACAACTACCATCCCATGCATGTCACCAAGTAACACGACATCGACGGCCCTCCAAGTTGGACTATGGTTGCCGTGCACACTACCGTCGCCCCGAAGGCATTGTATTCATCAAGTTCCTCTCCAAAACATGAACCACTACTTCCACTACTACCATTGCAAGAACGTCTACTTCCATCTACACCGCATAAAACTCGTTCGTCCCTGAAAACGCACGCTTCAAAGGTATAACCACCGAGACGACCTTCTGAGAACGAATGCATGTTGTATGAGATGCTCATATTCAAACCGTGTCCTAGTTGTCATTGCACGTTCCTCCTTGGTTTGCCAAGCCGTCGTGTATGTCGGCATTCTGGGAATGGGGGTCCCCAGACTTGCCTGCCTGCGGCCTGCGGCATGGCTCAAGTGGTGGCCCAGTGCGGCCCATCTTCACTGACACAAACTCAAGACCCTCGCGAGGAGCCAAGCCTCATGGGGCGGACGACGGAAGGCTTCCTCAGGAGCGGCCTTGCCAAGCAAGCTCGCGAGGAGGCGGAGAGATCAAGGCAAGGGTACCTCGCGAGGTGCTCGTGACGCAAGCCGTGATGATCAAGACCAGGCGGGTGCCGGCCTGCGCAGTGTCCTTGTTTCCTCTTTGGTGCAAAGGGGGCAAGCGCAGGCGTGGAGTACTGAGGCATCAGGCAAAGGTTACCATTTCGGTGCAACGAGACCAAGACCAGTAGAGCGACAGGATGGAGGTCACCGTGGAGCCCAATACGGCGTCATCGCCAATGCCTTTGGCAGCCAAGACCAACTTTAGTCAGGATACCTTGTACTAGATGTTCCCCTTCAAAATGGTTGTTGTTGGCGCCCTTCCCGCTCAATATTTGGGAAGAGGACCAGGGCCTCTATATATAGAGCTAGCAACCACAGTAGAGGGGATATCTCATAGTGTCCCCATCAGATCGAGAGGCGATCAAACTCTCCCAAGCAGTTCATCGCACCAGCCCAAGAACACCTCTTGCGAGGTTGTTCTTCCCCTTGTACTATTCATCATCAGCCCCTGAGGCAATCCACCACACCACACACTGGAGTAGGGTATTACACCACAACGGTGGCCCGAACCAGTATAAATCATGTGTCCCTCGTGTTGTTCATTGTTTAGCTTAGATTCGCACGAGGCGATTGGATGTCGATTGGTAGGGGGAAGATCTTCGCGCGCACCCCAGAGTTCAAACCTTAAGGGTCTGCCAGAACCCAACATCCGACAGTGTAACAGTGTGGTTTTTGGCCCTTTTCTTTTTCTTCAGATTTATTTGGTGTTTGCTCTATTTTCTTTTGGAGTGGTTCCGTGGCCTTGCTACCTGGGAAATCATCCTCATTTCCCTTCCCAAGTGGCTCATCATTCTCAAAACCAATTTGGCATCATTTCATTGATCCATTTGATCACCAAAATTATTCCAAGTTTCAGGACAGTAATGATGTTTCTGAAGCAAGTACCATTTTGGCTTGTCCATTTGGCATGAGCTTTTTACAGCATATTCGTATGTCCAAATAATCAAGCTTTACCCTGGTTCGTCCGCTCCCCCCTCGTCGTCTTCACACTTGTGAGCATGTCCGTTGGCTGCCTCTCGTCGTCGCCGTTCCCCTGGACCCCTCTCCCCTCACCGACACAAACCGCCGTGCTCCCACGGTTGTACAGTGGCGTTTGGCTCGGTTCGTCGTCGTCGTCTTCCTCCCTGCACTCCCTTGGTCGTCTCTGCCCCGTGAGGCTCCCCCTATGCATCCTCCGTCGCCTACCTCCGAGCTCGAGCACGCGAGCACGCGTCCGCGGTGCCGAACGCGCGTCTACGGAGGTGCCAGCTCGGCCTCCTCACCCCGCGCCTATGTAAGGCCTCCCCCAAGCCCTCGGAGCACACCAGCAGCCTCACTCCTCTCCCATAGTCCGCCCCGAGCCCCTTCCCCGAGCACCAGAGCCCCTCCTCAACCACCCTTGCCGCCTCAGCCATCGTCGGCCACCGACTAAATTCCGGTGAGCTGAGCTCTCCCCCTCCCTCCTGACCTCAGGCGAACCTCTCCCACTCCTATATACCTCACCGGAGATGTCGTGGCCATGTGCCCAAGTTCGGCCGCTGCCCTCACCCATGGGAGCCCCTGCTCACCATGGCCAGCTCCCTCCCCGACGCTCTCTTCACTGTGAGATGGATGGGGCACCTCCTACCAAGTCAACCAATGGTCCCAGCTCCACTGGGGACGGCCAGAGTTGGACGGGCGAGTCGCCAGAGCTCGCCTCTGTTCGGCCGTGGGCGCCCGAACTGCGGCCGTTGTGACCTCTCCCTGACGCACGTAGCGCCCTGGTTGGGTGCGGTGCTCCCTCCCACATCTGTCGGTGGCCGGAGGTGGCCAGAGCCGCCCGGGAGCCTCACCGGAGCGCGCGGCCTCGCCTTTGCCCTGTTTTGGTCGGGGAGGAGGAGAGAAGAAGAGAAGGGGGAGAGAGAGAAGTGGATAAAGTGGGCCCCGCCTGTTAGCGTCCCATGAACCGGCCCCGCCACTGCCATGCTGGATAAGTGGAAGCATAGTTCCTGGAATACGCTTTCAGTTTTTCTGTTTTGGCCCAGTCTGTAAAAAATTCTATTACAGATAGGTCCCTGGCAGAAAAACAACTATAACTTTTTAACCGTAGCTCCAAATCAGGTGATTCCAAAGCCCACTTCTTAGTTTCTTCGATCCCGTTCTGTTGGTTTCATTTTCACTATGGTTTGACACTGTGAAAATGACCATTTTGCCCCTGCCCTTAATCAGCCCCCTCCGAGAGAGAAAGATTTCCGGCGATTCTTTCCGCGAGTTTCTCGCACTTTCTCTCAATGATTTTTTCCACCCTAGGAAAGCCACACCCTCCATTTGAATGATTGCAATGCAGTGACATGGTTTAACTTATTTGAACTAGTTTAAAATATGGTTTTAGCTACTTGTGATTTGTGCATGGCATTTTCTCGGAGTGTTATTTTGATCTTGTTGATGCCATGCTATTCTTTGGATTACTAGGAGTTATGTTTGTAGTTGATGGGTATCATATTGCCATTGGAGTGTTACTGGTTGATATTATGATTGTTTTGATGATGATATCTGTTATTATATTTTGGGTTTTTATCATTTATGCCATCAGTTGTGTCCCACTACTTAGTTTTGCCATTAGAATTTTCAACTGCTCAAAAGTGCCATAGCTTCGTTAGGCACTGGACACCATTATTGTGATCTGAAATCTCTTTTGCCACATTATAATGACATAAATACCTATGGACCAACATGCCAGCTCTCCCTCTATCTCACTACAATCAAGTGTGGGGCCCACTTGATCTCAACAGCGTTCTTATTTTCCTGTAAAGTTATTGGCTTGCTTACTCCTGACAAGTAGGGCCACACTAATCATTGTGAGATAGAGAGAACTAATAGTGGGTCTGGGCTTATTTTTTCCATATAAGATGGGCAAGGGGTTTGGCGTGAAAATAACAATGTCTAATGACATTTTTGAGCAAACATCTAATGGAATGATGGCATTTTTGAGATATCTAATGGCATTTTTGACCAAACATCTGAGGGATCGATGGCCTTTTTGAGTAGTTGAAACTTCTAATTGAAAAACTGAGTAGTGGGTCACAACTGGTGGCATAAATGATAAAAGCCCTTATATTTTGGATTATTAGTTTGTATGTCATGCTGCCTTTGGATTATTAGTGATCAGTATGATTGTCTTTATGATGATAGTTGATGTTCTATTGCTTGGAGTATTATTTTCGGAGATGATGTTTACATGTGGATCTTAGCTGGATAGATCTATTCTTGTTAAAGGAGTAGTAGGATTATTGTTTTTGGATTCATCATGATAATAGTGTTATGCTATTCTTGGAGTATTTTGGTATGATGATATTATGCTTGGATTATTTGTTGGATATTGCTATGACTTGGACTATAGTTTTATAGTTGATATCGGAGTATAATTTATCACAATTCTATTTTGGGGATAAATTCCGTCATTAAGTTGGTCAGGTGCCACCGAATTGGGCTTTCTCCAGTGCAACCACATTTGCCTTTATGGGAAGGCCCTAATGCAATGCTATTGCCATGTCTCTCGCCGGTGCCTCCAACGATGGAAGGTTATGGGCGCGCACTACCCTGATCAGGTAGGCGGACATAAGCCTTGTGTGCCCGTTGTTGTTGTTATGTGCACATGTCCCCATTTGGGACGGTTTATTGTTTTGGCCACGACGGTGGCCGTTGGTGTCTTTGGTAGACACGGGGCCACCCAAGACTAGCCCAGTGGGGAGTGAGTCAGAGTGGACGGGAGAGTGTCATCGCAGTAGAACGTTTTTGTCGGAACACCATTGGTCTACCCGAATGGGAGTGCGAGGCCATGGGTTCTGTGGTGTGGGTAAAGTGCGCTACCTCTGCAGAGTGTGTTTGTTTCAACTATCGATAACTGCATCCTCGGTCATGGGCATTGGTTCGTAATAGGTCACACCGTTCGATGAACACTCACATGACGGAATGCCTTATAGGTGATTTATATGTTGATATTTTGAGCAGTACAAATTGGCAGGATGTTGATGATAATGTTGGGGACCAAGTATTGGTCATGGTATTGATCGCTGGAAAGATCACCATTTGAGACCAAGTGTTGGTCATGGTTGTGATCGCCGGAAAGATCACTGTTTGGTTACAAGGTAACCCGATCCAAGACCACGAGGTTGGTCCATTTGTGATCCGTGAATGATCACCGTTGGGTTTTCATCACGAGGTGATCGAGATGGTATATTGCTTGGCCGGTTACCCAAGAGAGATATGGTTATGGAGATCTGAGATGGTGATTTATCACTATTGTAGTAGTTTCATACATGCTTAGTAGTTGTTGTTGTATCATGCTTAGTAGTTGTTGTTGTTGTCCTGCCTTGATGTTTTTGGTTGTTGTGAGCTTACAACTACATTAAATGTACTGACCTGGCATGTCATGCCAGATTGCAGGTGATGCCGTGATTGCTTGATTGCTTGTCGTAGTTTCCGTTCATACGAGCTAGATCGTGTCCCAGTCAGAGTCCCTATGGAGTGGAGTTCACCACCTTTGTCATTGGTCTGCTGCTAGAAGATTTCCGCTGCTTCGAGTTGTTCTGCTACTAGCATAGAGAAAGTGTAGTATCGTAGGCGTAGTTTCGCCGTGCTGATGTGAACCTTTGTAACATCAGACCTGTGTATTTATGCTTTGTAATAAGAGCTGATTTGTTCTATGTCAAGCAGTGTCGTATTCCAGAGACTTCTCCTTGATCTCTGGGCTGGAATACGGGGCGTTCTGGTTTCCCTGAGCCGGGGTGCCACAGGCTTGGTATCAGAGCAGGTATGGCTATAGGATGCCCTAGTCAGCGTGAGCGGTGGAAACCGGTAGAAATCGATAGTATAGAGTATGGCTTGATGATTGCATTTGGTTGCTGCATTTCTTTGTTGCATAGCATGCATATAGAATTATTATTTGTTACTAACGGTTTATCTGGCGAGTGTAGCTGGCATCGGTTCGGATCCACTACAGCTCAACCTTTGCATTTCCCTAGTTCCTTTTTCTTTCGGTGTTTGGTGTCATTTCTGTCCCAGTAGAGTGATGCCAAGTGATCCCGACACTGTTTGCAAAAATGGTGCTCAGGCATCGCACCGATGTATTTCTTTCAGTCATGTCTATCGTTTCAGTGATGGAGATGATTCTATCCTGGATCATTCTTTTATTTTGTCGTGTTGGCAACCCTTAATGATCTTAGTTATCAACAAAGGCAATGTCAGCAGCCTCAGTTTTCCCCGCTATCCTATTTCTTGGACGAGTACGGATCTTTTTCCGTCCGCTTGATAATAATGTGGTTGCGACCTTCGTGTCCCACTACATGATTACCGAGTGTGTCCTCACCTCCGAGCTAGTCTAGGTTGCTATCTGGCTAAGCTAGCACTTGGTGTAGCACTGTTTACACCAATTCTTCGACACTATTATTCGTTCTCGTGCACATCGTCACACCATGCTAGATCGTAGAACCGGAGATCCCGCGAGATTTGTGTGCTTAAGTAGGCATGCAAATTGTATGACTAGCAGTAATATGTGACATTGGTTGTGTGTGAATTGATCATTATTGTGTGCTTTTGTTTAGTTGAGTTTTCTTTTGCTTCTTTCTTTTTAGGCCCCGGTGTTACATTATTTCCCCCCTATAAACACTACAAAAAAAAGACACATCCGTGACATTTTGGGCCGAACGAATTTTTTTTCTGTCATACATATGACACTTCTATGACTAAAATTGTGACAAAACCTGGTATCATCATAGATGTGGTGGGCTCCTACTTCTATGACAAAAATCATGACAGAAAATGGGCTTTTCGTCCTGGGCGGTCCGGAGATGCAGCTGCATGACATTCTTTGGGACGTCCATGACAGAAAAAACCGTGGTAGAAGCGAGGGGGAGGAAAATTTCGGGGAGTCGCCGGTTACGGTGGGAGGTCGGGGGCAGAGCGATGCGCGTTTCTCTCGTATGTACGTGCGTGTGTGTGAGGCATTGGCTCTAACTGAAGCCGAGCGAGGCGTTGGGCTCTAACTGAACCCGAGTGATTGCACTGCAGGCTACGCGTTACTGAACCCGAGGGATCGATCGATGGCTGTTAACTGAACCCGATGGAGCGTTTCCTTCGCTACTGCTGCTGGATGAATAGTGAGCGGTGGCGTTGCCTTTGGATGAACAGCAACCCATGGTGTGGAGGGCTGGATGAACAGTAGACGATGGAGGGGTGGCCGTGGAGGGGTGGTTGAACAGGACCCCGTGGTGTGGAGGGCTGGAAGAACAGTAGATGGTGGAGGGGTTCCCGTGGAGGGGTGGTTGAACAGTAGCCGGTGGAGTAGCGCGCGGTGGAGGCTGGATGAACAGGAGCCCGTGGAGGCTGGAGGAGGTCGACGGTAGCCCGTGGAGGCTTGAGGAGGTCGACGGTGGAGATGAACATTATCCCGTGGAGTCCTGTTTTGCGGTACGCCACACCCCTCCTGATGAACAGGACCCCCGTTTCGACCGTAGGAGGTCCGTTTCATCCGTTTTGCGGTACGCCACACCCCTCCCGATCAACAGGACCCCCGTTTCGACCGTAGGAGGTCCGTTTCGTCCGTTTTGCGGTACGCCACACCCCTCCCAATCAACAGGACCCCCGTTTCGACACTAGGAGGTCCGTTTCGTCTGTCTTATGGTTCGCCACACCCCTCCCGATCAACAGGACCCCCGTTTCGACCGTAGGAGGTCCGTTTCCTTCGTTCTGCGGTACGCCATGCCTCGTTTCCATCGCCTATTCTGGCCAAGGCAGTTGGCTCCCACGCGTTCCGTTGCCTCCCGATGAACACAATGCATTCCGTTGCCTCCCCATGAACACGACGCATTCCGTTGCCTCCCCATGACAATGACGCATTACGTTGCCTCCCCATGAACACGACGCATTCTGTTGCCTCCCCATGAACACGAGCCCTCGCCGTACGTATGCGCGACTAGGCGTTCGAGACCCCGCTCGTATGTACACATACGTGGCCATATTTTCTTTCTTGCACCCTAGCCGCTGTACGTACGTGTACATGCTACGTGCTCGCCTCTACTACGACACATACGTGCCTCTACTACGACACGTGCGCGCCTCTACATCGACCAGTATATATGTACGTACAAGTTCGCGACCAGAATGACAACGCTACGTACGCTTCGACCAGGTGGGTCCCGACTGTCAGGCAGTTCCTTGTGTGCGAAAATGTAGCTGGTGGGTCCCAGCAGTCAGAGGGGCGAATCGTTTTTTTGCCCGGACGCACTTCCTTTGTGTGCGAAGATGTAGCTAGTGGGTCCCAGCAGTCAGGGGGGCGAATCATTTTTTTTTGCCCGGACGCACTTCCTTGCGTGCGAAGATGTACCTAGTGGGTCCCAGCAGTCAGGGAGGTGAATCATTTTTTTTGCCTGGACGCACTTCCTTGTGTGCGAAGGTGTAGCTGGTGGGTCCCAGCAGTCAGGGGGGAAACGTTTTTTTTCACGAAATATGGTGGCCCATCCGGTAGGTCCCTGCTGTGTAACACCCACGATGCGGCTATATCTCCCATGTGTCGAAGCACGACTTAGAGGCATAACCGCATGGTGGTTTTGTCGCAAGAAGGGTCATCTTCACACAATCCCATGTAATGAACAAGAATGGGATAAAGAGAGTTGGCTTACAATCGCCACTTCACACAATACATAATTAAGATCATACATCATTCAAAATACACTCATAGACCGACTATGGTCAAATCCAAATGAAAAGTAGACAACCCCAAATGCTAGATCCCCGATCGTCCCGATTGGGCTCCACTACTGATCATCTGGAAACGATACATAGTAACGACCAAGGTCCTCGTCAAACTCCCACTTGAGCTCGGTTGCGCCACTTGCGCTGGTATCCTCGGCACCTGCATCTGTTTTGGTAGAATCTGTGAGTCACGAGGACTCATCAATCTCACACCCGCGAGATCAAGTCTATTTAAGCTCATAGGTAGGAAAAGGGGTAATCTGGTGGAGCTGCAGCAAGTACTAAGCATATACCGTGGCTAACATACGCAAGTGAGAGCGAGAAGAGAAGCAACGCATCGGTCGAGAAGCTAGAAGCAATCAAGAAGTGATCCTGAAACTACTTACGTGCATACATATCCCAAACCATGTTCACTTGCCGGACTCCGCCGAGAAGAGACCATCACGGCTACACACGTTGTTGATGCATTTTAAAGAGGTCAAGTGTCAAGTTATCTACAACCGGACATTAACAAATTCCCATCTGCCTCATAACCGCGGGCACGACTTTCGAAAGATAATATACCCTGCAGGGGTGTCCCAACTTAGCCCATCACAAGCTCTCACGGTCAACGAAGGATATACCTTCTCCCGGGAAGACCCGATCAGTCTTGGAATCCTGGTTCGCAAGACATTCCGACAATGGTAAAACAAGACCAGCAAAGCCGCCAGATGCACCGACAAACCCCGATAGGAGCTGCACATATCTCGTTCTCAGGGCAACACTGGATGAGACTAGCTACGAGTAAAACCAGACTTCGAGTTTCCCCGAGGTGGCCCCGTAGGCAGTTCAGTTCGGGCCAACACTCGAAGGAGCACTGGTCCGGGGGGGGGGGTTAAATAAAGATGACCCTCGGGCTCGCGAAAACCCAAGGGAAAAAGGCTGAGGTGGCAAATGGTAAAACCAAGTTTGGGCCTTGCTGGAGGAGTTTTATTCAAATAAAACTGTCAAGGGGGTCCCATAAATCACCCAACCGTGTAAGGAACGCAAAATCAAGGAACATAACACTGGTATGACAGAAACTAGGGCGGCAAGAGTGGAACAAGACACCAGGCATAAGGCCGAGCCTTCCACCCTTTACCAAGTATATAAGGTGCATTAATTAAACATGAGATATTGTGATATCCCAAATATCCATGTTCCGACCAGGAACAAACTTCATCTTCACCTGCAACTAACAACGCTATAAGAGGGGCTGAGCAAAAGCGGTGACATAGCCAAACAATGGTTTGCTAGGACAGGATGATTAGAGGTTTGACATGGCAATAGGGAGGCATGATAAACACTGGCAGGTAGAGCTAACATAATGATAGAGCGAGCAACTAGCAAAGCAAAGATAGAAGTGATATCGAAGGTATGGTCATCTTGCCTGCAAAGTTCTCAGAATTGTCGAAGGCTTGATCCTCGTTAGCGTACTCAACAGGTTCCTCGTGCACATACTCGTCTCCCGGCTCTACCCAAAGCAAGAACACAAGCAAAGGAACCACAATAAATCACGGTGCAATGCACAAGCAACATGATGCAATACATGTCATGGTTTGCGAGATGTGATATGCAATGCGTATGCGTGCTCCGGGAGGAAAAAGGATGAACAAGGCATCAACTTGGAAAACCAAGCATGCCACTGGAAAGATGAGGTAATTCCGGTTGAAATCGATATGAAGATCACCGGAAACAAGAATGACACAAATCTGCAATTAACAGCATGATGCTACTTAGCATGCAACAAGAAACTATGCTACAGCAGCCCAACATACAAACAAAGCATATGGCAGTGATCTACAGGATATGCTTAACAAAAGAGGAACACTGAGCTACGGCTAAATCACACCATAACAGGTTCAAACTAGCATGGCAAAAGAGCAAAAATTATCAGCTAGGACATGGCATAAACAGCATCAGGAAGCAATGTTCAGCGCAAGTTATCAACCTGCTACAGGAATTTATAATAGCAAAAAAAGAGATGGCATGCTTCTACTCAAATCATAGAACAGAAGTCCCTTAGTGACCATGAGCCAAAACGGATCAGAAAATATGATGGCACCCATGTAAACATAGCTAGTTTCATTAACAGATTGAGCAAACAGAGCATGACATTGACAGAATTATGAAGGCATCTTCGCGAGCTCGATTCACACACCACAAGTCATTGCATGACAAGATAAGCATAGCATCACCAAGAAGACATGTTTATAAAGCTAACCATGGCAAGAACATGTTCATAGCATGCAAGGATCAACTACAACAACCTTGGCAAAATTGAATAACATGTAAACAATCTGCCAGGAAACATTTTATAGCAAAAGTAGAGCACTAAAATGACATGCTAGGCTACTCCATAATTGCAAACAGGGGCATGAATGGATAGAGCATAACCATATGTTCAAAACATCCTTAGTGAAGTATCTCAAAGTAAGCATGGATCTCTCTGTAGCATCATGTTTACATGGCATCAAAATAACAGCAGAACAGGAACTAAAATCAGCAACATCACGAGGCCTAGTTTGCATGCTTGTTCTAGTCACCACATTGATCACAAAAATACATGTAGGGCTCTGTAAAGATGGCATGGCATAGTTGAAAACACATGTAGGGCTCAAGTACATAAGATGCACACATCAATCATGGTAAAAATGACAAAAGTGCCTGTTCTGATAAGAATCTGAAACTAACATCACGTATCCCTCTTCCAACAGCATTTCAGGCATTAAGATGAGCTCAAATGAAAATGAATCAATGAGATAAACTGATGTACTCATCGAGGCGAACAATTCGGTATGCCACACGTCCAAAACGGAGCCACGAGTACAAAGTTATGACACGATGAATGTGGCATGATAATGTCAAAACATTCGGGGACTTAGGCAAAATTCGGGGTCAACCTCGTGGATCTGAATCTGATGCACGGGCACGGAAGTCGAGGCGGCCGGAGAACTCGCAGGAGATGAGGTCTGGGAGGCTGCCGGGGGCGAGGCCGGCCGGATCTAGCACCGGAGGCGGCGGCGGACGCGGAGGCGGGGCCGGGCGGCGCCGGCGGCGACCGGGGCGCGGGCGGCGCGATGGGCGGCGGCCGGAGAGGGAAGGCTCGGGGCGGCGGCGGAGTTCCTGTCCGGCGGCGGCGGGCGGCCGAGGCGGCGGAGGAGCGCGGCGGCGGGCGGCGCGCTCGGGCGCGGGGAGGCGATGTCGGCTGGGCCCGCAGGGGCCGAGAGCGGGCCGAGCGGGCCGGCGGCGCGGGGGCGGTGGAGCAGGCCATGTGGCGGCGTGCGGTTCGTCGGCGGCGGCGGGGCGGACGCATCCGGCGCGGTCCGGACATATCCGGTGCCCGGAGGAAGGGGAAGACTAGGGTTTGCTCGAAAATTTCGGGGGTGGGCACATATTTGTAGGTAGAGGGAGCTAGGAGTGTCCAAATGAGGTGCGGTTTTCGCCCACACGATCGTGATCCGACGGCGGAGAGCATGGGAGTGACTTAGATGGGTTATTGGGCTGTTTTGGAGGGGTGTTGGGCTTCAACTCAAAATAGGCCTTTGCGATTATGCGGTTAACCGTTGGAGTATCAAACGACCTCCAAATGGCACGAAACTTGATAGGCTGTCTACCGGTGCTATACCAGGGACACTTGGCAAGGCTCGGTCCATTCCGAGAACGTTCAACACCCGCACACTAAAAGAGACAAGAGGGGTGCGCCGGTGCATGTGGGAGTGTTGGATTGCGAAACGGACAACGGGGAAAATGCTCGAATGCATGAGACAAACACGTATGCAAATGAGATGCACATGATGACATGATATAAGATGCATGAGATGAATAAAAGCAAAACAAAATAAAAAACCCAACCACGAAGGGAATATCATAACACATAGCCGAAAATGGCAAGAGTTGGAGTTACAAAGATGGAAAGTTACATCCAGGGTGTTACGACACTCCACCACTACAACAGGATCTCGTACCGAGATCTAGGACTGAAAGAACTCCGGATGTTCAGAACGAAGGTGATCCTCGCGCTCCCAGGTGGCTTCTCGGTTGGAATGGTGTGACCACTTCACTTTCAGGAATTCGATAGACTTGTTGCGAGTCATGCGCTCGATTTCTTCAAGAATAGCAACGGGGTGCTCATGTTAAGAGAGATCTTGTTGGAGGTCAATTTATTCAAAGTTGATAGTGCGCTTCGGAGTCTTGAAGCACTTGCAAAGTTGTGACACGTGGAACACACCGTGCACGTTCATGAAGTTGGACGGAAGCTCAAGTTGATAGGCAAGGTCGCCTCTTTTGCCAATGATCTTGAAAGGACCCACGTATCTAGGGGCAAGCTTCCCTTTGATACCGAAGCTACGTGTGCCTTTCATTGGAGAGACGCGGAGGTAGACATGGTCTCCGATTTCAAAAGCCAAGTCACGGTGCTTGCTATCATAGTAACTCTTCTGTCGCGATTACGCGGCTTTTAGATTCTCACGAATGACTTTGCACATTTCTTCGGCTTCTGTGATCAAGTCATTTCCAAGAAGTTGGCGTTCACCTGTCTAGGACCAATTGAGAGGAGTACGACACTTTCTGCCATAGAGAATTTTGAATGGGGCCTTGGCCGAACTCGCTTGGAAGCTGTTGTTGTAGGAGAACTCGGCATATGGAAGACAATCTTCCCACTTCATACCGAAAGAGATGACACAAGCCCTGAGCATGTCTTCGAGGATTTGATTGACTCGCTCGACTTGGCCATTTGTTTGAGGATGGAAGGTTGTGCTGAAATGAATGTTGGTACCCATGGCCTTATAAAAGGAGTCGTAGAACTTAGAAGTGAAGATGCTTCCACGATCTGAAGATATCAATTGTGGAATACCGTGCCAGGAGACAATTCTGGAGGTGTATAGCTCTGCCAGCTGAGCTGCTGTAATAGATTCTTTGATAGGAAGAAAATGAGCCACTTTTGTAAGCTTGTCAATGACAACGAAGATAGCATCATTTCCACGCTTGGACTTAGGTAATCCTGTCACGAAGTCCATCTCGATATGATCAAACTTCCATTCCGGAATAGCAAGAGGTTGGAGGAGACCAACTGGTCTTTGATGTTCTGCTTTCACCCTTCTGCAAACATCACATTGATTCACGAATTGAGCAATCTCTCGCTTCATTCGAGTCCACCAATACGACTGCTTGAGGTCATGGTACATCTTTGTACTTCCAAGACGAATGGATAGGAGGGAATTGTGTGCCTCATTCATGATGACTTCTCTCAGATCGCCTTTAGGAACCACAATTCGATCCTCGAAGAAAAGAGTATCTTTGTCATCCAAGCGATAACACTTGTATTTGGGAATGCCCTTGTCAATACCACGTTTCACCTTCTTCACCATGGTATCCAGGAGTTGTGCCTCACGAATTTGATCTTCCAAAGTAGGAGAGACTATGAGGTTGGCAAGAAAGCCTTGAGAAACAACTTGAAGATTCAGCTTGCGGAAAGCTTCAGAAAGATCCAGTTGAAATGGCTTGAGAATTAGACTGTTGCAATAAGCCTTTCTGCTCAGAGCATCTGCATTCACATTTGCCTTGCCAGGAGTATATTCAATACTCGGATTGTACTCTTGAATCATTTCGACCCATCAAGTTTGCCTGAGGTTGAGGTTGGGTTGAGTGAAGATATACTTGAGACTCTTGTGATCGGTGAAAATGTCCACTTGCCTTCCCAATAAGAGATGTCTCCATGTTATCAATGCATGGACAACTGCCGCCAACTCAAGATCGTGAGTGGAGTAGTTCTTTTCGTTGGGCTTCAACTGACGAGAGGCATAGGCCACAACTTTTTTCTCTTGCATCAACACAACACCGAGACCTTGAAGAGAAGCATCACAGAACACTTCGAATGGCTTGGATTCATCAGGAGGAGTCAGGACAGGAGCTGTTACTAGCTTCTCTTTGAGGGTGTTGAAAGCAACGTCACACTCAGGCGTCCAGACATACTTGACATGCTTCTGGAGGAGGTTGGAAAGAGGCTTTGCAATCTTAGAGAAGTTCTCAACGAATCTTCGGCAATAGCTTGCAAGACCAAGAAAACTACGGAGCTGTTTGACATTCTGAGGAGGTTCCTAATTCACAACTACAGACACCTTCACGGGATTAACAGCAATGCCCTTGGCAGAGATGATATGACCAAGGTAAAGAACTTCATCAAGCCAGAACTCACATTTGGAAAACTTTGCATAGAATTGATATTCTCTGAGCTTGTCGAGGACCAATCGCAAATGTTTGGCATGATCCTTCTTATTCTTGGAGAAGACCAAAATATCATCGAGATACACCAGAACGAATTCATTGGTGTAGGGGTTGAAGATAAAGTTCATCATGCGAGAGAACGTTGGAGGAGCATTGACAAGGCCGAAAGACATGACAATATATTCATAAGAACCATAGCTTGTTCTTAATGTTGTCTTGGGAATATCTTGTTCACGAATGCGAATCTGATGATAACCCATACGAAGGTCAAGCTTGGAGAATACTTTAGCACCTTTGAGTTGCTCGAAAAGCTCATTGATGTTGGGAAGTGGATACTTGTTCTTGATTGTCTTCTTATTCAATGGACGGTAATCGACGCAAAGTCGGTCCGTGCCATCCTTCTTCTGGACAAAAAGAACTCCACAACCCCATGGAGATGAACTCGGTCTGATCAAACCCAGACGCTCTTGTTCATCGAGCTGTTTCTTCAATTCCTTCAGCACCTTGGGCCCAAGCTTGTAAGGACGCTTGCAAACGGGTTCAGTTCCAGGCTCAAGATCAATAACGAACTCGACTGGCCGATTAGGAGGCATACCCGGAAGCTCTTCTGGAAAGACATTTTGGTACTCACAAATGACTGGAATTTGAGAAATAGCATCCAACTCGCCCTTCTCATTGAGAGAAAACAACCGAATGGTTTCATCACGAGCGTCATAGATGATAACATCCTCAGAAGAGTGTGTCAATTGAATCTGCCTGGCAGCACAATCAAGCTGAGCCTTGTGCTTAGAAAGCCAGTCCATCCCGAGAATTAGATCAATATCAGAGTCGCCAAGAACAATTGGAGAAGACAGAAATTTATAGTCACCCATCTTGATACCGACATTTGGAACCATCATGCTAAAGCTCAAACAATTAGCCGGACAAATAACTTGCATAGCTTTAGGTAACTCCTCTGTGTCAAAATTGTGCTTCGATGCAAAAGGATATGACATGAAAGAATGCGATGCACAGGTATCAAATAAGACTTTTGCAGGAATATCATTAACAGGAAGATTACCCATTATCACATCAGAAGAATCCTCTGCCGGCGCTGCATTCATCATGTTCACCTTGGGAGACTTTGGATTATGCTTGACCACTGCATTGCTTGAAGATCTCATAGGAGGAGGAGGAGGAAGGCGCCTTTGATTGAAGCATTTGTTCGCATAGTGACCTTTCTGCTGGCACTTGTTGCAAGTCACTTCTGAGAGCGGACGATGATAAGGAGCATTTGACCTTGGAGCTTGAGTCTGAGACTTGTTCTGATTGCCTGGGTTGGGTGGGTGGGAAGATCCATGACCACCTGAGTTCTTCTGCTGGTAAGGCTCACGAAACGGAGGAGGAGGAAGGTAGAACTTCTGCTGCTTAGCTGCCACTTATGAGGAAGAAGACTGCACTTCATCCCTGATTCTCTTCTTAGAAGCCTCACACTTGAGCTGAGCACCTTCTTGCTTCAGTGCCATATTGTAGAATTGATCAAACTGAGTAGGCTCAACAAGAACGAGAGCTAACTGCAGATCCTCTCTAAGGCCACCTCTGAATTGATAGATCATACTCTTCTCATCAGGAACGTCTTGTTTAGCGAAGCGAGCAAGTTTCTGAAACTGCTTGTTGTATTCGTACACTAACATGTTGCCTTGCTTGAGATTGTGGAACTCCACACGCTTGCTCTCAACAACACTGGTAGGAATATGGTGAGCTTTAATGTCCCGACAGAAATCAGTCCAAGTAATCACTCGACCTCCTCTAGAATCCTTGTATTGCTGGAACCAATCGGCTGCTTGATCCTTGAGCTGAAAAGAAGCGAACTTGACGTAGTCCTCAGGCCTGACATTGCTGCATTCAAAGTACTTGTTGATATCCACGAGCCAAACATCGACGTCTGTGGCCTCGGCACAGTAGCTGAAAGACTTCGGCTGATTTGCTAGGAACTGGTTGAGGGTAGGAAATTGAGGCTGATGATTGAACTGCCCTTGACCTTGATTCCCTTGGTTGCCTTGGCCTTGGTTGCGCTCTTGCATGAGCTGAATCATCATCTGAGCATTAGCGTTTGTGGCTGCCATCAAAGCTAGCCATGCCTCCGGAGGCGGAGGTGGAGGTGGAGGGTTCGTCTGACTCCCATCATTGCATTCCGGATTCTGATGCGTTGGCGGAGCCATCCTGAAGAGGGTGACATCCGTTAGCATCTTGATAGACAGATAGAAAAGTTGAATCAATGGATACAAATTGCAACATATAGTCTTCACAATAAACATTCGAACAAGGATGAACGAATGAATTCCCAAAGCTAACATCACACATCCATTAAGGTGAGAAGCCACTTGATAAGAGATTGATGAATGAAATAAACAAGGTACAACTGGAACAAATAAGTGGTAAGGATTACCCAATCACAAACCAAATATCTGCGAGAAGAAATGCTAGAGCTACTTGAATCCCACCTATAAACTCCCGAAATTTCTGGTTATGCAATCAGGTGTTGGGGATACACGGGAAGCAATATATCTCACCCAAACTATCAATCCCTACATCCAGCTGTATCCATCCGTCAACACATAACCAAGAAACCTTCGGAAATCGTGTACCTCAACCTTCGAAAAGCATTCGTTATACGAGTTATGGCAATACTCCCGAACTCCCGCCCCAGTACTGGGTGGCGTCGAGGTTATCTCACCAACAACTACATAAAAGAGATTTTCGATGTCGGCAAAACTCAGGTATTCCAGAACTGCAACGATAAAATTGTGACGACAACACCTCGGAGCTCAACTCCCCGTGTCAAAGCCACATATTAGACAGGAGGCACCAAGAACAATGTTCTCATCACAAAACCATCGGAACGATTCCAAGATACCCGCGTGATCCTAAAAAAAATTAGTGAAATTTGAGGAGAGGAAAGTGAAAACATCTACGTCAGGAGACCTCACCAGAGCGACGAAGGGACTGAGGAGTAAAAAGAATCCTACTCTCCGATATATATAATCCTAAGACACAAAACATTTTTTTTCTAGACTCAACAACGCCAGCAAACGATCAAGAAGGGGCTCCTAAGTCAGGGATGGCTCTGATTACCAACTTGTAACACCCACGATGTGGCTATATCTCCCACGTGCCGAAGCACGACTTAGAGGCATAACCGCATGGTGGTTTTGTCGCAAGAAGGGTCATCTTCACACAATCCCATGTAATGAACAAGAATGGGATAAAGAGAGTTGGCTTACAATCGCCACTTCACAAAATACATAATTAAGATCATACATCATTCAAAATACACTCATAGACCGACTACGGTCAAATCCAAATGAAAAGAAGACAACCCCGAATGCTAGATCCACGATCGTCCCGACTGGGCTCCACTACTGATCATGTGGAAACGATACATAGTAACGACCAAGGTCCTCGTCAAACTCCCACTTGAGCTCGGTTGCGCCACTTGCGCTGGTATCCTCGGCACCTGCATCTGTTTTGGTAGAATTTGTGAGTCACGAGGACTCGGCAATCTCACACCCACGAGATCAAGACTATTTAAGCTCATAGGTAGGAAAAGGGGTAATCTAGTGGAGCTACAGCAAGTACTAAGCATATATGGTGGCTAACATACGCAAGTGAGAGCGAGAAGAGAAGCAACACATCGGTCGAGAAGCTAGAAGCGATCAAGAAGTGATCCTGAAACTACTTACATGCATACATAACCCAAACCGTGTTCACTTCCCGGACTCCGCCGAGAAGAGACCATCATGGCTACACACGCCGTTGATGCATTTTAAAGAGGTCAAGTATCAAGTTATCTACAACCGGACATTAACAAATTACCATCTGCCTCATAACCACGGGCACGACTTTCGAAAGATAATATACCCTGCAGGGGTGTCCCAACTTAGCCCATCACAAGCTCTCACGGTCAATGAAGGATATACCTTCTCCTGGGAAGACCCGATCAGTCTCGGAATCCCGGTTCGCAAGACATTTCGACAATGGTAAAACAAGACCAGCAAAGCCGCCGAATGCACCGACAAATCCTGATAGGAGCTGCACATATCTCGTTCTTAGGGCAACACCGGATGAGACTAGGTACGAGTAAAACCAGACTTCGAGTTTCCCCGAGGTGGCCCCGCAGGCAGCTCAGTTTGGGCCAACACTCGAAGGAGCACTGGTCCGGGGGGGGTGTTAAATAAAGATGACCCTCGGGCTCGCGAAAACCCAAGGGAAAAAGGCTTAGGTGGCAAATCGTAAAACCAAGTTTGGGCCTTGCTGGAGGAGTTTTATTCAAAGCGAACTGTCAAGGGGGTCCCATAAATCACCCAACCGTGTAAGGAACGCAAAATCAAGAAACATAGCACCGGTATGACGGAAACTAGGGCGACAAGAGTGGAACAAGACACCAGGCATACGGCCGAGCCTTCCACCCTTTACCAAGTATATATGGTACATTAATTAAACAGGAGATATTGTGATATCCCAAATATCCATGTTCCGACCAGGAACAAACTTCATCTTCACCTGCAACTAACAACGCTATAAGAGGGGCTGAGCAAAAGCGGTGACATAGCCAAACAACGGTTTGCTAGGACAGGATGATTAGAGGTTTGACATGGAAATAGGGAGGCATGATAAACAGTGGCAGGTAGAGCTAACATAATGATAGAGCGAGCAACTAGCAAAGCAAAGATAGAAGTGATATCGAAGGTATGGTCATCTTGCCTGCAAATTTCTCAGAATTGTCGAAGGCTTGATCCTTGTTAGCGTACTCAACAGGTTCCTCGTGCACGTACTCGTCTCCCGGCTCTACCCAAAGTAAGAATACAAGCAAAGGAACCACAATAAATCACGATGCAATGCACAAGCAACATGATGCAATACATGTCATGATATGCGAGATGTGATATGCAATGCGTATGCGTGCTCCGGGAGGAAAAAGGATGAACAAGGCATCAACTTGGCAAACCAAGCATGCCGCTGGAAAGATGAGGTGATTTTGGTTGAAATCGATATGAAGATCACCGGAAACGGATGCACGGTTTGCAAATGGCAAGCAAAACAAGAATGACACAAATCTCCGATTAACAACACGATGCTACTTAGCATGCAACAAGAAACTATGCTACATCACCCCAACATACAAACAAAGCATATGGCAGTGATCTACAGGATATGATTAACAAAAGAGGAACACTGAGCTACGGCTAAATCACAGCATAACCGGTTCAAACAAGCATGGCAAAAGAGCAAAAATGATCAGCTAGGACATGGCATAAACAGCATCAGGAAGCAATGTTCAGCACAAGTTACCAACCTGCTACAGGAACTTATAATAGCAAAACAAGACATGGCATGCTTCTACTCAAATCATAGAACAAAAGTCCCTTAGTGACCATGAGCCAAAAGGGATCAGAAAATATGATGGCACCCATGTAAACATAGCAAGTTTCGTTAACAGATTCAGCAAACAGAGCATGGCATTGAAAGAATTATGAAGGCATCCTCGCGAGCTCGATTCGCTTACCACAAGTCATTGCATGACAAGATAAGCATAGCATCAGCAAGAAGACATGTTTATGAAGCTAACTATGGCAAGAACATGTTCATAGCATGCAAGGATAAACTACAACAAATTTGGCAAAATTGAATAACATGTAAACAATCTGTCAGGAAACATTTTATAGAAAAAGTAGAGCACTAAAATGACATGCTAGATTACTCCATAATTGCAAACAGGGGCATTAATGGATATAGCATAACCATATGTTCGAAACATCCTTACTGAAGTATCTCAAAATAAGCATGGATCTCTCTGTAGTATCATGTTTACATGGCATCAAAATAAGAGCAGAACAGGGACTAAAATCAGCAACATCACGAGTCCTAGTTTGCATGCTTGTGCTAGTCACCACATTGATCAAAAAATACATGGTAAGAACCTCTGTAAAGATGGCATGGCATAGTTCAAAACACATGTAGGGCTCAAGTACATAAGATGCACACATCAATCATGGCAAAAATGACAAAACTACATGTTCTGATAAGAATCTGAAACTAACATCACATAACCCTCTTCCAACAGCATTTCAGGCATCAAGATGAGCTCAAATGAAAATGTTGCAGTGATATAAAATTATGTACTCATTGAGGCGAACAATTCAGCATGCTACACGTCCAAAACGGAGCCACGGGTGCAAAGTTATGACACAATGAATATGGCATGATAATGTCAAAACATTCGGGGACGTAGGCAAAATTCGGGGTCAACCTCGTGGATCTGAATCTGGCGCGCAGGCATGGAAGTCGAGGCGGCCGGAGAACTCGCCAGAGATGAGGTGGGGAGGCTGCCGGGGGCGAGGCCGGCCGGATCTGGCACCGGAGGCGGCGGCGACCTGGCAGCACCGGTGGCGACCGGGGCGCGGGCGGCGCGATCGGGCGGCGCGATGGGCGGCGGCCGGAGTGGGAAGGCTCGGGGCGGCGGCGGGGGTCCTTTTCGACGGCGGCGGGCGGCCAAGGCGGCGGAGGAGCGCGGCGGCGGGCGGCGCGCTCGGGCGCGGGGAGGCGATGGCGGCTGGGCCCGCGAGGACCGGGAGCGGGCCGGCGGCGCGGGGGCGGCGGAGCAGGCCACGTGGCGGCGCGCGGTTCGTCGGCGGCGGTGGGGCGGACGCGTCCGGCGCGGTCTGGACGTGTCCGGTGCGCGGAGGAAGGGGAAGACTAGGGTTTGCCCGAAAATTTCGGGGATGGGCACATAATTGTAGGTAGAGGGAGCTAGGGGTGTCCAAATGAGGTGCGGTTTTCGCCCACATGATCATGATCCGATGACGGAGAGCATGGGAGTGACTTAGATGGGTTATTGGGCTGTTTTGGAGGGGTGTTGGGCTGCAACTCAAAAGAGGCCCTTGCGGTTATGCGGTTAACTGTTGGAGTATCAAACGACCTCCAAATGGCACGAAACTTGACAGGCGGTCTACCGGTGCTATACCAGGGCCACTTGGCAAGGCTCGGTCCATTCCGAGAATGTTCAACACCCGCACACTAAAAGAGACAAGAGGGGTGCGCCGGTGCATGTGGGAGTGTCGGATTGCGAAACGGACAACGGGGAAAATGCTCGGATGCATGAGACGAACACGTATGCAAATGAGATGCACATGATGACATGATATCAGATGCATGGCATGAATAAAAGAAAAACAAAAGAAAAAACCCAACCACGGAGGGAATATCATAACACATAGCCAAAAATGGCAAGAGTTGGAGTTACAAAGATGGAAAGTTACATCCGGGGTGTTACACGCTGTCAGGTGGAGGAATAATTATTTTGCGCGTAATAAGGAGGCACTTCCTTGCTGCGGCCGTAGACCCAGCTGTCAGCCTCTCCACGTACAGTCCACGTCTGATGGAAGCCGTTCCTAGACCATGTTGACCACGCCGCGCCGAGAGCACTAGGGCGGTGGACGACGGCGAGGCCTAGGAAGGGGACGACGCGGAGCCGGGGAAGACGCGGCAGTGGATGCCCATGTACAAGGGTTCACTGGTTCGCTGCGGTGTGAGGCTGCATTCGCCGCAGAATAATAGGGTGGTGTGGGTGAGCAGAGGGATGGCCTGGCCAGCGGTGGGAGTAGTACGGGGCTGTGAGGCCTCCGCCACATCGCAGCCGGCCACGGGAGGCAGGAGCACGAGGCACGACCGGCGCTGGTTTGGGCGTATGGAGCAAGAAGACCAGAGGTTGAAGAAGCACTACGACCGTTGAATAGACATCGTACGGTCACTGGAGCTAGAATCGTGCATATTGACTAAGTTGACAAAGCCCTACGTCCCCGTCAACTTAGTAGGCCCACAAGTCAGCCTACCACTATACTGGGTCCCATCTAACAGGGGGAGTATTCATTTTTTTGTGTAATAAGGAGGCACTCCTTGTGTGCGAAGATATAGCTGGTGGGTTCGAGCTGTCAGCGGTGGTAACATTTTTTTCGTGAAATACTGAGGCCCTTTCGTTGGGTCCCTGATGTCAGGTGGATGAATCATTATTTTGCGCGTAATAAGGAGGCATTTCCTTGCGTGCGGCCGTGGACCAGGCCGCGTCGAGAGCACCAGGGCGGTGGACGACGGCGAGGCCTAGGAAGGGAATGACACGAAGGCAGGGAAGACTCAGCAGTTGTTTCCCACGCGGAGGGGAGTACGACTGAATGAGGGTTTACTGGTTCGTCTTCCGTCACTGGAGAATAACAGCAGGTGTGGGTGAGTAGAGGGATGGCTAGGCCAGCGATGGGAGTACGATGGGGCGGTGAGGCCTGCGCGGCAGCACAGCCGGCCGCGGGGAGGAGGGAGCAGGCAGTCCCGTCGGCGCTTGTTTGAGCGGCTGGAGCAGGAAGAGCAGAGATTGAAGAAGCACGACGGCCGTTGGATGGACATCCAACCGTCACTGCTTGTGCGTCAACCTTTTTTTTAGGAAAGCCTCAAATCTGTGGAAAACAACATACAACCCATCTGCCATTATTTCTAATAATTTACAGCCCATTTGCTAATTCTTAAGGTTTTTTTGGAGCCCATATTCTTTTTCTTAGCATTACATCCCATATTGTGGCCACTGTTAAAAAATTATACAAAATTTTGCATATTTCGGTGCGGTCCGAACTGTTTTTAATCCCGAAATTTCGACTCACATTCAAACTGATTTTAAAAATAAATGTATATCAATATAAAATCCAACAAATTCTCCACGCATAAAAATTAATGTAATTTAAAATCTTGAAATGAAAAAAATATATTTGAAACTAATTGCCGGTTTGATCTGTTTTAAAAATGTACAGTCCATTTCTCATTACTGATGGGCCATTTTCTCGGCCAGCCGAATGAAAATCTCTCCTTCTCTTGAAAGATTTGCAGCCCAATAGGCCTGACAAAGTGACTTAATTGGCAAATCACAAAAAAACTGGGTTGTGGTCGTGGACCTAGCTGTCAGCCTCTCCACGTACAGTACTCTCCCGATGGAAGTCGTTCCTTGACCACGTTGACCACGCCGCGCAGAGAGCACCACGACGGTGGACGACGATGAGGCCTAGGAAGGGGACGACGCAGAGTCGGGGAAGACGCGGCAGTGGAATCCCGCACGGAGAGGAGTACGAGGGTTCACTGGTTCGGCTGCGGTGTGAGGCTGCCGTCGCTGCAGGGCCTGGCCAGCGGTGGGAATAGTAGGGGGCGGTGAGGCCTCTGCATAGCACAGTCGGCCATGGGAGGCAGGAGAATGCGGCACGACCGGCGCTGCTTTGGGAGGCTGGAGCAAGAAGACCAGAGGTTGAAGAAGCACTACGGCAGTTGGATGGACATTGTACGGTCACTGGAGCTAGAATCGTTCATATTAACAAAGTTGACAAAGCCCTTCGGCCCCGTCAACTTAGTAGGCCCACAAGACAGCCTCCCACCGAGGTGGGTCCCAGCTAGCCGAGGGAGTATTCATTTTTTGTGCGTAATAAGGAGGCACTTCCGGCGGGTCCGAGCTGACAGCGAGGGGAACATTTTTTCGCGAAATACGGTGGCCCATCCGGTGGGTCCCAGCAAACAGGGGGAAACGATTTATTTTGCAAAATACTGGTGGCCCGTCCGGTGGGTCCGCGCTGTCAGGTGGAGGAATAATTATTTTCCGTGTAATAAGGAGGCACTTCCTTGCGGCTACGGTGGACCCACCTGTCAGCCTCTCCACATACAGTACTCTTCCGATGGAAGTTGGTCTATGACCACATTGACCACGCCGCGCTGAGAGCACCACGGCGGTGGACGACGGCGAGGCCTAGGAAGGGGACAATGCGGAGCCGGGCCATAGGAGGCAGGAGCAGGTTGTAGCACAGCCGACCACGGGAGGCAGGAGCAGGCGGCACGACCGGCGCTGCTTTGGGTGGCTGGAGCAAGAAGACCAGAGGTTGAAGAAGCCGTATGGCCGTTGCATGGACATCATACGGTCACTGGAGTATTGACTAAGTTGACAAAGTCCTCCGTCCCCGTCAACTTAGTAGGCCTTGTTTTGGACGTAATAATAAGGCATTTCCTTGCGTGCGGCCGTGGACCCAACTGTCAGCCTCTCCATGTACAGTCCACTTCCGATGGATGTCGTTCATTGACCACGTAGACCAGGTCGCGCCGAGAGCACCAGGGCGGTGGACGATGGCGAGGCCTAGGAAGGGAATGACAAGGAGCCAGGGAATACTCGGCAGTTGTTTCCCACGCGGAGGAGTGCGAGGGTTTACTGGTTCGTCTGCCGTTGCCGGAGAACAACAGCATGTGTGGGTGAGTAGAGGGATGGCTAGGCCAGTGATGGGAGTATGGTGGGGCCGTGAGGCCTGCGCGGCAACATAGCCGGCCGCGGGAGGAGGGAGCAGGCAGTCCCGCCGGCGCTTGTTTGAGCGGCTGGAGCATGAAGAGCGGAGATTGAAGAAGCACGACAGCTGTTGGATGGATATCCAACAGTCACTGCTCTCGTG
Organism: Triticum aestivum; assembly: GCF_018294505.1. NCBI lineage: Eukaryota > Viridiplantae > Streptophyta > Magnoliopsida > Poales > Poaceae > Triticum > Triticum aestivum. The sequence goes on along the minus strand of NC_057798.1, from coordinate 299,272,045 downwards.
TGTTGACTAAGTTGACAGGGCGTTGCATGTGCGTCAACCTTTTTTTATGAAAGCATATGCGTCAACCTGTAGTAGGCGCACAAGTCAGCCTCAAATCTGTTGAAAACAGCATACATCCCATCTGCCATTATTTCTAATAATGTACAACCCATTTGCTAATTCTTAAGATTTTTTTTGGAGCCCATCTTCTTTTTGTTAGCATTACACCCCATATTATGGCCACGGTTAAAAAGTATACAAAATTTTGCATATTTCGGTGCAGTCAACTGTTTTTAATCCAGAAATATTGATTCACATTCAAACTATTTTGAAAAATAATTTATATAAATATAAAATCAAAATAATTGTCCATGCATAAAAATCAATGGAATTTAAGATCTTGTAATGAAAAAAATGAAACTAATTCCCGGTTTGATGTATTTTAAAAATGTACATGCCATTTCTGGGAAACCGAATGAAACTCTCTTCGTCTTGAAACATTTGCAGCCTAGCAGGCCCGATAAAGCAAGTAGGCCTTGTTTGGGTATTTCTTTAAAAAAATAGAACTGGGCTAGCCATTTTCAGCAAGAAAAAAACACAACTGGGCTCATGATGTGGTAAACATAAATAAAACCCTGGCTAGACGGGCCACAGCCCCCGCACAGCCCCGTTGTTACCCTGATCCATCGCTAAAACTAGTATAAATAACAACTGCTTGTTCCTCATTGTTAAAAAAACTGCTTGTTCCTCAAAAAAAAAACTGCGCGACTTGCTGGGTCCCTGGTGTCAGCCGCTCGTAGTGTAATTCTTTCATTTATTGACTACATTGACGATGGCGTGAGCCCCAGATGTCCAACCATTAGGAGGAACCATATTTTTGGGCTTGTACTATAGATGCACTTGCTTGCTTACTGCCATGACGCTGGTGGGTCCCTATTGTCATCCTCTCCATGTACAGTCATCTCCTTGTTCCTCTCGGTTGTTGACGACGTTGACAACACAAGAGGGTGGCGCACCACGCACGGCGAGCGAACCAAGGCCGCAAGGCGGAAGACAATGGCGAGTCCTCAGACGGAATGAACAGGAGCCATTGAAGATGCGTCGGTCCGGTCGCTACCGGAGGGGAGTACGAGGGTTGACTAGTGGGGGTGGTGGGGGCTAGTCACTTGGCTTCTGTAATGCACAGCTAGCTCAAGCAGCCGGTGTGAGTGATGTTATTTCCCATGGTTGTGATTTGTTACAATATTTCACTCTGAATTAAACGAATGGCAAGCCATTTGCCTTGTTTCAAAGAAAATATGACAGTCACAACTGAGTTGAAAAGGGCAGGAACATCTAACTCCAGCTTACAAACTGTACAAAAGCACGAGGGTTGATTGTTCATCAGGTTTACAAAAAATCCAGATTGAAAAGGGCAACAACATCTAACTCCAGCACTGTTTTCGGCAGTCACAGTCAAATGGATCGGTCAGGTCCATAGAATGAACATCCAGGATAATAAAATTTACTGGATTATGACCACAATATGTTGTAAATAGAAGCCCGACACGTTCAGAAGCTCTTTTGCCCACCTGAAACTCCTTTTTTTGCTCTTCGACATACCCATCCGTCAAAACCATGCTACTGATAAACTTAAGCCTAATGGACAATAGTAACCTCGCATTCAGCAGGAAGAATGTGACAAATCTTGTGTTTGCACGGTTGGCTACATATCGTTCTAGCGTTATTGTCTTCAATCGAATCTCATGAGAAGCGAGAAAATCCCGATGCTTACGAATCCACCGATTGGTTATAACTTTCTTACCCTGTCCTGTTGCCTAAATAGACAAGAAAATTGAAAACAGTTAAGGTCTAAGAGAAGAGTGTCGAAAGAGCAACAGCTGAACAGTTAATTCTAGTACACTATATGCGGGCTTCCAATGTGCGTGAAATTATCACCTTTATATACAACTTATCCAGACATGGAAAGCATTGCATCAAGCCAATAATCTTGTTCAGATCAAAACTATTCATTTGGATATATAAGATCTTGACAGAATCCAGCACCATTGATAGGCCATCCATGGAGAAACTCTTCATTGAGCATAGAACATAATATTAGTACAAAATGTGTACTCCAAGATGATATATAAATTATCCGCAGAAATTTAAAATGCAGCATATGGTTACAAGTGTAGATGATAATATAAAGTACCTGAAGAACTATGGAGCCAAACACCATATTGAAATGAGCACAGAGATAATGTATTACACCCAAGGTCTCCAGTTTAGGCGTAGAGAGGACGGTTATTTGCAACGGTGAATAACTAGAATCAAGGATCAACCTTTGAAGTGAAGGGGCATCTTGGATGATGAGCTACCTTCCGTCAAAAGAAATTCCAATTCATACAAGGTTAGGCGACTTTATTTGGAGTCAACCGATTCTAACTGTGAAAACAAGCACCAAGCACTCCAGCGCAGGGCAACTGGAGTGGATGATGTTGTGCAATGAGGCCTCCGATATACGAACCCGCACAAGTGAAAGTGTCTTGAGAAATGGGAATCGAAGGTTTAGTACCAGATTGTCTAGAAGGTAGCACAGTGCAAAGGTGGCGGTGTGGAGAGAGGAGGAAAACTGTGAGATGGACATCAGTGCTAAGGTCACAAGTTCATGGCGTTCTGTATGTGGTATGTGATTTCTAGGGGAATAGTAGAACTCAATTAGCTGTAGTTCTGTGAATTCAGGGGATTTCAGCCAGGCGTCCACCATGCAGGGCATGGTATGCTTGCTTAGGTAGCATGATAAGATGCAGAGGCTTGGAACGGAGCCCTGGTGGGAAGAGACGATGGCTCTGGGGATTTCAAAATCATTGAAGAGAGATAGCTGATGACAGTCGAGAGTAAGGGGCACTACCGAATTGAGAGAACTTGGATGCGGCAGCAATCCTTGGTGGGGAGAAGCGAGATGATCTCCCCAAGGACGGCGTCCGGGAGATCGCTGATGCGGTCCACCCGAGATTCTACGGGTTGCTGGGATCCGGTGGGGGCGGGGTCGCCGCTTCTCCCCGCGCTGCCGGGTGCAGGATCTACAACAGGCGTCACCGCTGGCGGGAGCCTCATCTTCTTGGTGCTGGGGGTCAGCCGACTCCATTTTCCTCAAGGGCGTCGCGTCGCGCTCACAGATTTGAGCAGAGTAACGAATGATGAGCCTAGTTGTAGTGCGAGCGAAGAAGAAGGGGAGCTGGGGGTTTTCTGTAGGAGTGAGGAAGAAGGGGAGCTGGGGTTTTCTGTAGGAGTGAGGTGAGGAATTTGGGGGTACGAGTGGAGCGAGATGACGTGAGGTGGGTGGGAGCGAGGAGGAAGAAGAGCACCCAGTTTTTTTTGGGGGGGAGGGGGGCGGTGTGCTGGGTGTGGGTAGTGCCTTTTGAATTGATTTTACTATTTACTAGTGTGGATTGGCTGTTTTGTCTTGGGCCCAGAGAAACAATTACTACTAGTACAGTGGAGACACTCTACCGCTTCTGGGTCCTCCTAGGTCATTGAAACGTCTCCCTCTACTGAATGTCGGTATACTTTTGTTCACCGACATGCGACCATGCAGCGCACGGGCCCAAATGCCATCCACCAAATTAGCAGGTAGTATGCAGGCGGAGAGTCACCCCGGTCGTAGCGCGGCAGTAACGAGCCGTCGTATCACAAAACCCCACCTCCCTGCAGTCTAAGTTTGAAGGCGAAGCAACCATCATTTCACTCCTCGCTGAATCCCCTTCTCCCTCACTGTCTTCAAGAAAGGCAACACTCGCATCTGCCACTGTTCTTCTCTCCCAACGAAGGGAAGGTAAGCGGATCCGTGATGTTGGTATATTTTCGTTCAGAGAAAAAAAAGAACGTTTGCAAAGCTGTAACCGATCCTCACTCTCTTTTTTGTTTCATTGTCATTGCGATTGTGTTTTCCTTTCAGTGGTCTCCTAGTATTCGTCAGTTTCATGATGGACCAAGGAGAACCAGGCAAAGATCTGCAGATATTGGAGCAGACGTGGGAGGCTGATCCCCACAAGACAGAGAGCTCCAAGAAGATGGAGGCAACCACCGAGCCGACCCCAGATACACTCAAGGCCACTACTGAGATGGTCAACGCCCAGTTTGAGGTTACAGCCCCTGTGGCACTGCAGGAGCAGTTTTCCCCCTTCGAGGATGTGTCCCCCCCCGCTGAGCGGCCCAAGGTGATTTCCTTCTTTGCCGATCTCGATTGTGGTTTTTCATCTAAGTATGTGGTGATTTTTTTAGAAAAGGAAGTATGTGGTGATTAATAATGCAAAATTTTATTAGCTTCAATGCCATGCTATACATAGTGGTTTAAATAACTTGTGGTTCTTATACTGAAAAGTAATTCAAAATTTGTTTCTGTTTCAATTAGAGCCCTGATGCAGACAAGGATTGTGTGGTTGTGCATGTCACTCGCTATGAGGCGGACGACCTGAATATACGGACTGGGAAAACAGAGTTCTTAGGCTGTTGGATCCTGGAAGCCATTTGCGGTTATACCAATGAAGAGTTGTATTCCAGCCTCACTGTTGCCAGGCGTGTTGTCTAGGGTGTACTGAAGCACAAGAAGTTCAGAGCTACTCCTTTGTTTGTGAGGCATACTATTCTTGTCAAGCTTACGCAGGAAGATGACGTGGCTTGCCTCCACAAACAAGTTTATCAGTGCCAAGGCCACAAGGTTGTCTTCATGAAGGTTCACAGGATTGAGCTGCTGCGGGACGTCCTCGATGATGTTCATGGGAAGGTCCGTCTTGTGTCCAACCCAAATTAGATCGAGGCATGAAATAGTTGCCCCGGCTAGTGTTTAATAGCAGTTTGTATTGTGTCTAATTATCTGAACCTTGCCTGTTATCGATGCCTCTAGGGCTAGTGCTCTGTTTGAATCTGTCTATGGGAACTGCTGCTACTTCTGTGTGCCCGTGAATCATGTGAGAACCATCGTAATTGTTTCCAAAACAGATGCGTCCTCACTAGTTTTTTCATGAATATGGCATGGTAATACATAAGTTGTCACGGTTTATCATATGAGCAGTGTGTGTTTAGATGAAATAGAGCACTCATTCAAGAACCGTGCGCTGACGTATACATAAGTACTTGTAAACACTATTGGTGCTACCCCACTTGTAAGCAGTTGTGCAAAACACGGCACATTTGCTCAGCTCGCTTCAACACTAGGCTATCGACCAGCTAACAACCAACAATCTGCTGTCTGACATATAAGCAACTACTATGTATCTTGTTAAAGTGGTTCACGCAGTTAATTGAGGCCACAATGTAATAAATTCCAAACGTTCACACGCAAGTCCAGCGCTCATGTGGAACACTCACAATTAAACTCGTCTTCATAAAAATCTTGAAAAGCATAAGTTAAGCAATTTTATACATCTCAATGATTCATAGAACATAACAAACATATACTAGTTCACAGCAAAAGACAAAGTTGTGAGAATGTTTACAAATCAGGAAAAAACAAGCAAGGCTTCTCTGAGCAAAGGGCCTCCCGGCAGGCTTAAATTTCCTGGAGTTCACTCTGGTTTTTTCTTGTTGCCACCATCCAGGGTTAGGTTCTCTCATTCCAGAATAACCAATTATAATTGTGGTCTCAGCTGGAATGCTGAACTGAACCATGCAGTGTACCGACCAACTGAAATGCTTGTGCATTCCACTAAATTTAAGCACCGCTATTTGCAGAAATAAGCAGACCACAATGCCTCTTTTCCGCGCACCTGTCCAAAAAACCACCTTGCAGCCATGCCAGCTAGTCCTTGGTCCATGGATGAACTGGTAGAAAGTGCATTCCGGACTAGGATGCAGTTGTTTTCGCTCATCCCTGCACTGCAATCAGGAAGTAAAACGTACGAATCAGCTTCTTTTAGATTGCGTTGGTCATTCTACCTTAGGTACTACCAATGTAGGGATACCTTGAAAGTGGGAGGTTGGACGACGGCAATGAGGGATAACCATCTCATTTTGCGCAGTTGTACTAAAACTGAGGTGTGTGCTTTTGACTGCGTGAATAGATACGATATGGAGACAGACATCCCGAAACGATATGGAGACAGACATCCCTGTTTGCACAAATACGAAATATGGTTATTTAAACAGTGACACATATTACTACTTTCCCCCGTTTCCTCTTAGAACCATGTCCTAGATTCATGCTACAACTTTCCCACTTTCTTCCTTGTTTGAACCAACGCTTTGAGTTCACTGTATGAACTAGCTTTACTTCTAATAATAGTAGAAGTCTAGGTGGCTTTGTAACAACGGACGGAAGTAACAAAGGATCCACACGAAGGGGGAAGAGCTGGGGCAGTAGAGCAAGGCAGGTTTCTAAGGAATATATACCTGAGGGTCATCGGCATGTGGCAAAGACGGTGTGGGAGGCCGCATCTTGGCCACAATACCGCAGGGAGGAAGAAGGGGTCAGAGGCCCTCCCGAGCCGGCGCTCTCTCGGAGAGAACGCCACGGCTGCCGATTGGGACGCGCGGGCGGCCGTTGGTCTCCTCCCTCGCCGCCGATGACAGCGTGAACGATGCACCTACACCCCCTGCCCCTGTCGAGGTTGTCCGGCCGGGTTTCTGACCAGCCGTGAGCTGAGAGAGAGAGTGTGGCCACCTATTTCTTACTTAGATCTGGAGAGCATGAGAGAGTGAACGAGAGGAACCCTAGTAAAGCAAGTGCTAAGGCTCCTGCTTTTATATATAGTGGAGTGATTTTTTTGTACCGGCTTCAAAAAAATGCGCTCCTATGTGTACCCGCGAGTGGGTGTGAGAGAACTAGTGCATGCGTGCACCGCTTCTCTTCGTGAGAGTACAATATATACTATGCCCAAAGAACGTTTGCCGCAAGAGTACTAGTATAAGTGTGTGACGTGTGAGCTAAAATAAAATGTGCGCGCCGTCTTTTGTTTTTTAGAAGTTCTGAGGGTAGGGTGTGAAGAGCACATATGTGCATGACGTCTACCTGCAGATAGAGGATGGGTGCGACGTGCGAGTCTGCGAGAGGACTCAGGAGAGTCATGACTCATGAGGGTGCGTGTGCGTGAGAGAGAGCGGGGCACATATCAATGCAATGCATGTGTCCATAAATCATTATCCGACAAAAGTTTGCCACAAGCCTTTTCCTAACGAACGCCGTAAGAACCGTTAGATCGGCATCCGACAGTGTCAGTTTTGCCATGTCATTTAATAGAACAGCCACTCCTCCTACACACAAATCTTCCACATGAGTGTTAGCAACTGCCGTATGCTCCCTCCATTCCGAAATGCAGTGCATATAGCTTTATTGAAAATTAGAACCTCGCAAAATTTTACCTTGTTTTCGTGTACCAAATTGCACATGTAGAATACCCTATACATACCATTTCATTCATCTTCGATAGGTAACTATAAAGATGGGTGAGGAGTCTACAAAGAAAGACCATCGTATCACCCGCAACAATTTCAACCATCCTTTAGTGTCGAGGAATATCATAGGAACTCTATATGATATGATTTTTATAGGATTTTTTTCCTTTAGAGCCAATTGGTTCATAGGAATAGATTCATATACTCTACATTTCAAAGGAGATAAACATGATATCATTTCTATAGCTTTAGAGACACTTGGTTCATATGAATGGATTCCTATACTCCCTTAATTTCAAAGGAACATAAACATTAGCGTACATTCAATAGAAAAGTTCCTATGATATGAACCAAATTACATCTCTTTACTAATCCCTCCTCATAGGAATTGAGATACATGTCATCTCTAGATTCAATAGAAAAGTTCCTATGATGTGAACCAAATAACATCTCTTTTCCAAACCCTACTCATAGGAATTAAGATGCTCCATGTCATCTCTTTCCCAACAACTTCCACGTATGCATCTTCTATTCCTAAATAGATAGTACAACCCACTAGTAGCTTTTTTCCAAAACATGCAACTATGGCACAAGAACTATATAGTGTGCCAATAACTTTGAAAGATAGTCGCTGGATGAAGCTAACCCGACAGTGTAGAGATGGGAAAATCCGAGCACTACTGGCCGTTGGATATCATCAACATTCCACCAGATCTGCCACATGTACAATTTAGAAGACTCCATGGTTGAACTTAAGCATAATGCACAAACCTCAAAACACAAGCACTTCTCCTTTGAGCTAGAATCTTCTGTATCATAATTGATTATTTTTTTCTAAATGAATTGCCATTATTTGTGTTTTACTTTATGATTTACAATGCACAACCCCATGAATCTTAACATTTTTATAAAACTAATTGATTTTGAATGAGATGAACTATAAGAACTAAACGAACATCTACATCATGCATATATGACTCAAAGCTTTACATGCTATAGTGTGTATTTATTCATAATTTGGTTTCGAAAGCTCATGCGTTCAATACATGTGTACCTTGCTAGTTTTGAGTAGAGTAGAAAATTTCACGCGGCCCCGGGTATATCAAAATGCAGGGCCCAAGCATCAATGCCTTTCGGTCGAACCAACATCCATAATTTTTTGTACGTGCTATATCTCCACTGGTCCCCGAACCCAAAATGCTGCCTCGTTCCCGTAAAACCAAGCGGCCCACAAATATTTAAGGCGTCGACTCGAACACTGGCGGAGCTACTTGTATTGCTGCAGGGGCCATGGCCCCCCAGCCTATGGATTTTTTGTGAAGAAACTCATTTTTGGGTGCTACAAATTGAGAGAAATACAGTTTTTGGCCCCTCCAAAAATATATATTTCACCATTTGCCCCCTTAACCATTCCTTGCTAGGTCCGCCACTGGACTCGAAACCGTTTACTACGACATGGCCCCACACGCGGTAGTACTCCTACAAACCCTACCGCCACACTCATCATCGGTTTTCTTCAAGAGGACGAGGGAGAAGCCGATTTGTAGTGGAGGAGCTTTCAAAAAAAGGATCTGTAGTGGAGACCCCTACCCTAGGGTGCCCTAGGTAGATGCCGCACGCATCATTATTTTCTCTTTTCTTTATGCTCTTGTGCGGTCGAGTGAAATGATGGTTGCTTCGTCCGTCCAGCTTAATGCGGAAAAGGTGGGGCTTTGTGATTTGACCCCTCATCGCTCATTTTCTACTACTGCACGATCGGGGTGCCTCCAATTCCAACCGCTGCTTCGAACTGTAATTTTGTGCATCGCACGTGGAACAAGACGGTGGATTAGCCACATGTCTGCAAAAGGGGTCCTGTTAAGTGTGACACCATTTCGTGTGCGGACTGACCCTGCTTGAGTTGCTACTCCAACACGACAGGAGCAGCCTACCACTTGGTTTTGCTCCTTGGTGAATCCCGACTATATTGATCTAAAAAGATATGTGATGAACTACCCTCTCTGTCTCGGCTTTTTATTTGTAGGCGTCTCGGTTTATAGGGCCTGCACGTAGTTCTAGGTCATCCATTTGACTAACTAAATATGAGTTACTATGTCACAAAAAGTATATCATTGGATTCTTATTGGTTGATATGTGAAGAAACAAGAAACGAGGTAGAAGTTAATGCACCACGCATTAGTATTGTGGGATTATTTGGTTTTTGTAAGATGACGTGCGTTTGGTTGCAAGGGTGGTCATGAATGGGTTGGGATCGTTCAGAAAATAGACATGTTTGGTTATAAAGCACATGAATGGTTCGAGTCAAAAAAAGAGAATATGCCATGAAGATGCCGAACCATTCCACCCAACCAAATCGGTCGATTCAAATGGCCACCCTTTGCATGCATGACTATGTGAGCATGAATGGTGGTCCCGTCTTAAATATTTAGCTCATCTCTTATATTCAGCCAAACACATGAATTGAATGGTTCAATCCCAAAAAAATTGAATGGTCCCAATCCATTCATATGATATCTTCAACCAAACACATTCGACGGCGGGAGTAGTTGTATTTAAAAGTCGAGGGCGGGGCTTTTGCTGCGCGGTAGGCGGGGCAGTTCCGCCTAGTCGGTTTGACAGCGAGTTACTGCTGGACAGGTGGGGCCCCGTGATTTGACTTGCCATTATCATTTTAACTGCGGCGCTACGACCGGCGTGAGTCTCCCGATTCCTGACCACCTCCATATAGGTGCCTCTCCCAATGCTCCACCATGTAGTAGTAGAGGCTGGCTCTTGCATGAGAGCCCACTTCTCCACTTTTTCCTGGCCTCTCTTTCCTCCACATATGCAAAAATGCCATGTAAAGTGCACTATTGTACTTACTTGCTCCTACAGGTGCTTAAGCTTGCCACATAGGCATAAAGTCTGATGTGGCAAGTTAATCAGGAAGAGAGAGACTAGTTTGGTGACCCAAGGAAGAAACGGTGCTAAGCGCGTGTACCTAGGTGAAAAGACAATTTTGAGTCTATAGCTAATTAAATGAAGCAAACTTAGGAACACCATTTCATTGGAAGAGGTCACTCCTTGGCAAATGCAATAAATACTAGTACTCCATGTGTCCCATTATATAAGAACGTTTTTGACACTACACTAGCTAGTGTCAAAAACGTTCTTATATTATGGGACGGAGGGAGTACGAAGAAAGAGATAGAGAGGAGTAAAAAACACTTATAGCCAACCTTATAGCCAACCTTGTTGTAGTATGAGTGACTAAGTGATGACTATGTATGACATGCCAACATCAGATAGCCTAACGCACCGTGTTAAATCTCCAAGGGCGCGACCATGCGAGCGACGTGACGGTCGTGGTAGGCGTGACCATGATACGGGCTGCTGGCCGCCCTTGGATCTGAGATCAAACGGTCGCATGCTAAGTTGCTGAAAATTTTAAGAATAACCCTCCAGGATAGGATATTCACCCATAGGTCTAGAATCACGCCATGCAACCGTTCAATCTCAGATCCAAGGGCTCTCGGAAGCCCGTATCATGGGAGAATGGAAAGCCACTACCCTGCCGTTCGCACGCTGGCAGTTCGCTCCTACTCTTTCCCGCACGTCCTTTAATACTACGGCGGTTCGCTCCTAGTCGTCCCGTCCATTCACATTACGACAGTTCCACTAATCCTAACCCTCCTCCCAAATCCATGGCGTCCCAAATCTCCCCGATCGGCGGTGAGTACAAGGTTAGAACCATCACCGGCGATGAGTTCGACGTCATCTACACCTGTACCTCCGCGACGGTGAAAGGATGCCTTTCTCGCTTCAGACGCATGTTCGAAAACTCACATGATGAGTGGGTCGCTGGGCTAGATGTTGAGTACACCATAGCCGTGGGATAAGAGAAGGATCTAAAGGACGAAGAGAGGAAGAAGCCCGTCGTGATCCAGGTTTGCGTACATAACGTTTGCTTGGTCTACCACATATGCCATGCCGACATTGAGTGCCAGGATTTTAAGAACTTCCTCGAGGACAAAACAGTCAAATTCGTTACTATAGACTTTAAGAACGACAAATAAGTCCTGCGTCGGATAGGCCTCGTTGTAGGAAACCCCTTCGACCTCCAGAAGAATTGGCTGGTGCCCTCTCGTCAGCCCTCAATGCTGACCCTAGCAGGAGCCATGGTTCATCCTTCGTACCGCAAACTTGAGAAACCTCATTACACGTTTCATCGTCATGCATGGCAGTGGAATGTACTAGATATAGACCACATCCACTGCGCTGCAATGGATGGCTACCTTTGTTTCAATATCTACAAGGGTTGGATGAAGAGAAACAACCAAGTTGGCGGTTCAAGCAAAGAAGTATCGGCCAAGAGGAAGAGGGACAAGGACGAAGTCGAGGACGTGGACGAGGACTCCGAGTAAGGTGGTAGTGTCGTTGCTCATGGCGGTTCTAAACTTCTAATGCAGTTTCTACCGGCTTAGTTGCATAGTTTAGTTTCAGGTGTGCTTAGTTTAATTTGAGGGGTGTGTTGTGCTGAGCCCCCAGCAGAACTATGTTATGTTTCTTCACGTTACTTTAACTCTTCAGTATGTACATACTACTAGTAGTATTTCTTTAATAGAATTTAGCACCCCAATTAAACACGTACTAGCTTTTTTAATAGTACTATATGCATAATTTGGCGACGAGCGCTCTCTATATGTACCACCTTTTTTTTAAATTTCAGTTTTTGCTCCATGGCGCAATCCATCGACAGTGGAGTACTACTGTAGAAAAGTATACATTTTTTAAAAGGCTAGCGTATATATATATATATATATATATATGTATAAATATATATATATATATATATGTATATATATAGCCAGTTAAATTCTCAACCTAGAATGACGTGCATGCCATGTAGTAAACCGATCCGGAGGAAGTATAGTAAAAATGAGGTGATTTTACCCAGCGATCGGCGGGGGAGCATGGCCTGTCATGCGGTCCCACGTGTCATGATGTACCAAGGCGATGCGCGTGTCCCTCTTGAGGCAGAAGCAATACTAGTACGTGGTTTGAGATGATGTCGAACCGAAGTGCGAAATAATGGTTGCTTCATTCGTCTCGGAAGGTGCGGCATTGTGATTTGACGTCTCATTGCTCATTACTAACACTGGGCTGGTACGAGTGGGGTGCGTCCCCCCTGCTGTTCTGCACTGTTATTTCGTGCTTGACACGTCGACCCAGTTGCTATATGTCCCACATGTCGGTGACATGAAGTAAAAAAATTCATGAAAGGGAGCGTCGACGGAGGAGTATACTACAAAATTCATGAAAGGGAGCGACTTAGTTTTGGAAAAATCTGTTTTCACGGAGTACGTACACACTAGGGTTTATAGGCTCATCTAAAAAACATTCGTTTTTCCGTTTGATAAGTCTCAATTCTAGTACTATACTAGTAGTAGTACCATTACATGTTGGATTTCGAGGTGCGTTTGATCACCCGACGCAAGCAGTGTCAAGAGGAAACTAACCAATGCATGTACAAGTTCATGGAAATTTAGTGGTCATTCATGCATTCGTTCTAATTAATGCCTCGGTAAACTTAACTTCTTGAGAAAAACGAGCGTACTGTGCAAACTACGAAATTAATTCGACCACTCACCGTCTCCCTTGGTTGGAGAGATTTTGAAATTGAGCCATAAACTAGAAAGGAGGCAGTAGTAACTTTTGTCTCGATTACTATTTGTGGCCTTGTATAGATGAAAAATCTATTTTTTATAGTGGCCTTTTATAAGTAAATAGAGGGAGTACTAACCAAAGTACGTAGTAGGGACGAGGAGTAAATGGAGGGAGTAGTAAAATTTTCTCCTCGTGCTGCGAGCCACCACGCACGTGGGCGAGGGAGCGGGCGTAAGGGCATACAGTAGTACTCCAGCTTCACCTCATCCTGCGAGCCACCGCGCCCGTGGGCGGGGGAGACGGCATACTAAGCAAGTTTCTCCTTGTTCTGCGAGTTGACGGGACACATCAAAAGTACTCCAGTGTATAGAGCCTTGCCTCTAAGGTAGGCCCCACATGGTTTGCCTCTTTTTGTAATTTAACATAACGCATCAAGTCGCAATTTGTTTGTTCACCCGTGGTAGACGATCCTCCCTCCACCAAGTGGACAACCAATACACGTGCCAAATTACCACATGGGCTGCCTTTTACGTACAGAAATGAGCTCCACCGTGTACCCGCGCGGGTGTGGTTAGGAAAGAGACGGGAGTACGTGCGCCGTGCGTGCACCTATTCTCTTTGTGCATGTCCACCTACGTGGGTGTGTGTGAGAGAGATACAAACCTAGACATAATGCGCCGCCCATCCCCATGCCTCCGCCCAGTCCGACCACCAGTCACCACCACGGCACCATGCCCCACTCCTCCTCACCTTATCTCTCATATTTCTCCCTCCCTTTTTATATACAAGGGGCCACTATCAAAATTACAATTTGCAGATATACAAGGCCACTAACACTAATCGATGCAATATTAATGGTGTTTGCCTCGTGGTACTAGAAAAGGAGGACATTAATCATCCCTTGCATGCATGCAGGAGTTTGTAAAAAATGCATCTTGATGTTCCGTGCAATGCACGGACATCTTGCTAGTCCATGAAAACAACACATGGCAAAATTCCACGGCGAACGAGGGATTTGAATCTGTTGGGAGGGGCTGTTTGTATCTTGCTCGGGGTAGCCAAAATATTGGCGACCCTTTTGTCCACCGGTGCCTTTGCCACCGATGAACGAGGAACGACTCGGGTGCTCATGTTGTCATGCATCCTCCAGCATGCACGTTGGAGACGAGCTCGCACGAGTTGTGTTTTTTGTCCCACAACGCCACCCGAGCCACCTGCAGGCCGACCAGCGACCCGCAAATTATGCCATCCAACCGTAGCTGCCCACATTATGACAGCAACTCAACCAACCAGACGAAATTCATGCGAACATGTAGACAAACTGATACTCATTCACGCAACCACCGGAGTATTTCATATAAACAACGACGGAAATCATATAAAATACCAGATTTTCACACAAACATGACGGATTTCATTACATTCAAATGAACTATGCGGTGCTAGTTCTGGACAGCACAGGTATATGATACATGGCCTAAATGGTCGCCCGCCAATCGATTTGTGTTCCTCATGTCCGGCAGCACGATCACCGGACTGCCGGGAGCCCCGAAGGTATACGCTTCAGCGTAAAGGACGGCTCGCTTCCCCACTACCCAACTGATATCATTGGCTGGTGCCGAAGATGATGGTGGCCGACACCGGTTCGAGTTCATCACCGGCCACTACTTCGCCATGGCCGGCACCGGCTCGAGTTCATCGTAACATTGACCTCTTCCGTGGAGCCCATGCGGGGTCAACGAAGGTCCTCGCAATAAAAGGATCCGGCAAGACACCTGTTGTGTACGCCGGCGTCGCCTCCACGGTGGCCTTCATGGGACCCAGGCGGCGGTGGCCTCCCGTGTTCTACTTCTCCTCGATGATGGCGGCAGACGCGGAGGCGCTGGCCACCGACTCGTCGCTCTCCGCGCACCCGGCTTCTGCCGCTGCTTGCATGGCGCGGCCGCCGACATGGGAGTCTCGGCCATAGAAACAGGAGACGCGATACGAGGCGGCAGCAACGACGCCCGTGCGCCGCTCCTTGTTGAGCTGGCCTGGAGCGGCGAGTTGCTGAACCGCGCGCCGGCTTGGGGCGGCAACTGGCTCCGTCGGGCGAGGGTAGGGAGGTGGATCAGCGAGCTGCATATCTCGTATCCGGCGGGCTACCCAGCCGGCTTGGATGTGGAATAACTACTCTTCGTAAGCCATTGTAAGAGTGGACAAAATGATGGAGGAGATAGGGGAGCGGCGGAGGTATGCGATTCTTGGCCGGCATTTGGCCTCATTTAAATAGGAGATTAAATAGATGGCGGACGGGAGGAGCTCGGCCGGCGTTGCGTTTAACGCCAGCCCGGTCATGAACGGACGTGTGTCCACAGTGGGTTTCTCGGCTTCCACACGGGCGGGTTTCATGGAGGCGTTTGAATGCGGCACGGAGGCGTGTTCAGCCGGGCATGCCGCGAGTGGCGCCCTCGACTCTGACCTAGGACACCGTGCCGTTCTTCCACTAACATGTGGGCTCTTTGGGTGCATGGCCTGCATGTCAGTGACCCAACGCGGGCAGCGCACAACAGAGGAACCTTTGGTGGGCCAGGGCGGTCATAAGCGGGCATTTCATAAACCGATGATTGTTCATTGAGTGTGACGTCATCTTTTTCATCTAGTTAAGCGTGTGTCTTGCGTCGTGTGATGTGTGCATGCAGGCATGCGAGTGTTGCGTGCGTGCAAGGGTGCGTTTCAGTGTTGCATGCATGGGTGCGTACGTGCAAGGGTGCGTTTCAGTGTTGCATGCATGGGTGCGTATGTGCGTTTGTTTGTGAGTGCATGTGTACGCGTTAGTGTTGCATGCCTACATGCGTGCATGTCTTGCGTGAGTGCATGTGTACATGCGGGGTGAGGCTACACGTCAGTCGACTGACTTTTTCATCTCTGGTCATTAGATTTTCTAGCTTTTGGATACGAAAACAAGGGCCTCCAGTTTATCATCAACCTCCACCCCCCCCCGAGCCGCCAGCCACCACTGGCCGAACCGCCCGCCCCCGCCGCCCGCGGCCGGCCCGCCCTCCCCGAAACCACTCCCCACCGCCGGTCTGCCACCGCACCATAGAGAGAGTGGGCCAGCATATATGATCTTGAGATTTTATGAAGTCACCATAGGTGCCTCATAGTCGAGTGGAACGTCTCCTCTCACTGAACTTACATCGCTAGAAAATACTGAAATTAACACAAGATAAATGCGAGCACCGGGACTTTAACCTTGGTGGGCTCGAGAAACCACTGTCCTCTAACCATCCAACCACATGTTGGTTAGCAGGACAAAATGTATGTGGTGACCGTGATGAGCTTATTTTGAAGTCCAGTGACCATATCGTGCTTTCGCTTCAAATACAATGACCGTAAGTGTCATCAACAAAATATGGAGCACGCATCAAATGCACAGTCCGTCAGTGTCATCAACAAAATATGGAGACGTATCGTGAGCTAGATACCATTGTACTATTGTATATGCTTATTTTCTTAGTGGCCGATTGCGTGTGTGGTGTGGTGGGCACATCATTTCTAGTTGTGGTGGGTCAACATGAAGACTCATGGGTCGGTTCCATCCTGCGCCACATATAGGTTGGACCGAGACGTGTTATACGGATACCCATGTGGAGGACTCGGCGTACAACATGAAGCTACCAGAGTCGCGGAGGACTCTATCCCCACTGGTGATAAGCCGACTATATATGCTTTGTAACCCTAGGACCTTAGTATGTTATACAAGCTTGGGGGCTAGTTCGTCGATAGTGTACACACACGCACAATGCCTGGTATTCAAGTTAACTTTGTACACACCCATAACACTAATATACAGTACCAGGAGTAGGCTCTTTCTTCAACTGCAAGGGTCCGATCCGAACTAGGGTAAAACTTTGCCTCGTATTACCATCCAGCCTAACAGCCAAGGATATCCTACCGAATGATATGATGAAATCATATCTGCCAACTACTATTAGAGAGGTGTGTCGGGAGGGGGGGGGCAATGTGTGCGAGAGAGGCCTAAAGATAATGTACGTGCGGGAGACACATAGGCACATATATGTGCGTATAGAGGGCTAGTAGAGACCGTGCATGTGTATATATGCATGTGAGAGAAATAGTGTTTTCCAACTGAGATTAGTGAAAAGAGTGGTACATAGTAGTCAGAAAGAGAGATAGAGAAACAGAGAGAGCATGTGCGTGAGACACCTTCACACCCTGAGAGAGATTGTGAGCATGTGTGAAAGAGAAATGCTGATGCATATAAAGTGTGTGCACTTATGCGTTAGATAGAGAGATATGTACATGTAAAAGGTGGTTCTACGCATTAAATTAAAATATAAATGGCATTATTATTTTTGGATGAGATCATGAATTTTGCAAAATTGCGTATGGATGAAAATCGGTCTATTAGACACCCATACTCTATTCAATTCTAGCATGTGCATGTGTTTATTTCATATTATCGATCCATAGAGTGAGAGCGGTTTGAAATACAGGCAATGGATGCTTTTGCAATTCATATATAAACATTAATTAGTGCACTCCATGTTGTTAGTGTGAAGCACTTTACACATTTGTCACTTGCATGTATACATTCCAAATTGCTAGCTACGAAATAAAATACATGTCAAATTCAACATAAAGGGGGTTTCAAAGATTCGAATTCATAGGAAGTGCATTCATATATTTGAACCCGAAATAATGGAATTTGTAAATCAGATGTAAAAGGGGGCATCAATATTTGTTGTGAGTTTGAACATGGTATATATATTCATACGAATATCTAACTTTTTTTTTGCAACCAAGGAGATTATACCTGGAACCATGCATGAACTGAGGTAAGTTGCATATTTTTTAAATATACTCGTGTACAATGTATATTAAAATGTACCCCCTCCATTCCAAAATAATCGTAGCTTTAGGATTTTCAAGAGTAAAGATTTGTGAAGTTTGACAAATCCTGAAAGTTCAATTCAAGAGAACCAAAAACGTAAATGCTTCTGCTCCCAAATATTGAACGAAGCGCCAAATAGGCCTTTGGTCACCAAACGCGCGAGACTAATGTTTTGGTGGTAGGAAATTACTGTCCTGACTCTGGCCCGTGTAGCCTATCGGCCCGGTGTCCAAAGGTCTAAAGCGGGGTAGGTTTGTAACTTCACCAAGACGCCAGTTTCAACCGCCTCCGAGAAGCATTCATACGTCGTGGGCACCTAAACACCCATGCGCTCGGCCGAAATCTATCCCACCCACATTTGGGGCACCTGACATGACTGTCCTACCCCCAACCCGCAATAGGTCCGAAATTTGAGATGGGGGCAAAGTTTGTAAATTTCCCCAAATTTCAAACAAGCGTGTCTCAAACCGAAACATTGTTCCCCCTTAGTTCCCCGCCTCCCTCCGTTTCCCCATTCATACTCCGTGGGGATGAAAACGCCCTCTCCACCAGCCGCGAAACCCCAACCTCCTCCGTCCTCCACCCCATAGCAGCCAATCCACCGCCTCCCTCCTCCATCACGCCAGAGCCGGTACCCCGACGTCGTCGTCCAACGCAACCGCAACCGCAACGCCCTCAAGGACTTAGCAGCTGAAGCCGAGGCAGAGCTGCCTCCACAACGCCGACGCCGACGCGCGCCGTACCAGAACCACTCCGACCACGCTGTCCTGCGCCTCACTGCTGTGGCTCTACTGTCACAACCGTCCACCGCAACGGAGCTGTTCCCGCTACGCCGTCGTTCGCCACCTCCGATCTGCTTCCCCGCCGCCGACAGACGGCCACCGCACCACACTCAACAACTTGGCCATGGGTTCGTCCGAGGCTGCACCATCCTCCACAACTTCTGGTTTTCGGCGAACAACAAGATTGTCGGAAAAACAGAAGGAGGACACAACACTGCCAGCAGAAAGAGGTACTCCTCTTCCCTTATTCGTGCAAATCTTACGTCTCCGCTCACACCATATTCATCCCACGAAATAAACTAGTTGAGCGCTTCTTACTGCATCTTCTTCGTGATACTAAATGCACAAGGTTTCCTCCCTTTTACTATTTCACCTTTGCTAGAGGTCAGTAGCATGCCTGGATTTCAATTCAGGGTCAGTTGAACCGCAATTAAAAGAAGCAGCACCCGCTTAGGCGCGCGGAGCACCTAGTCCACCTGTTCCCCGGGGATGCGGCGCATCAGTGTCTATCATAGGGGTGCGGGGCGTAGGAGCTGCTTGCACCCAATCTGGAGGTCGGCGGGGCTTGAATGGATGGCCGGGGGGGGGGGGGCGGTGCCAAGCACGGCGGTGCGGTGAGGTCGAGGGGAGGGCGCAGGCAGGGAAGGAATACTCGGCCGGTGGTCACTGGCGTTTCGAGGAAGATCGTCAACACTGACTGGCTGGAGGTAGATGAAGGCGATCTCCCTGTTCTTTGTACATTGGACGGTGGAGAAAAAATGGACTGGCCTATTTGCTTTCAGTCGACTGTTATTTTCATAGAATCCTGTAGTAATTGAGTGTGCCATGCATGTTGTAGAGCTATCATATGTCTCCCGTCATTTATTTCTCACCGACCTGCTATCTGCTACCTTTACACTATACTAATTGTGCACACACTTCACCCATACTCACACTATTGTTTTTTTATGCATGGGTATTTCAGACTCTGACGCAGTGTTGATGAATGCAGAAAAGAAAAGACAGAAGTCGCTCCAGTGTAATTCGAAGATAAGCAGTAAGCGTTTCAACGCTCTAATGGGTGCAGTGTCAGCAGTTGGAGACAGTAAAAGTAGCTCTGCAGTTGATGATCTCAATTGCCACACACAACCATCCCAGGTGCTTGCTTTAACTTCGCGCTGTCAAATGTGGTTGCATGTTGCATATGGTGTCTAGCTTGTATTGCTTCCAATTTGGTTAAATTGCATCTGCTTACTTTACACATTATACCTTTGATAATGACATGCCTTCCTGTTTTTGATACATACTACATATGTCTATTAACCATGTTCGTACATCAAACTAATGCTCTTTTGTATCCCTCGTCAATCACTTATGATGAGACAGTCACCCGGGTGGGTTACTGTGAGACGCCCTACTCGTTTAAAGAGTGCAGTGTCATCCTCCCCACATGATTCTCAAGAAACAGCAAGGCTAAATGAAGATAGTCAACGTAGCTCTCTAGTTGATCACCGCAATTCCCCACACCACCATCGCAGGTGCTTGCTCTTACTTGGCAGTGTGATATGTGGTTGCATGTTGCATATGGTGTCTACCTTGTAATGCTTCTAATTAGGGTAAATTGCATCTGCTTAGTTAACACATTATACCTGTGAATATGACATGCCTTCCTGTTTTTGGTACATACTACGTCTTTCTATTAACCATGTTCTTACATCAAACTACTTCTCTTGTGTATCCCTCATCAATGCTCCTAATTTGTTAAATTGCATCTCCTTAGCTTACACATTATACATGTGAATATGACACGCCTTCCTGTTTTTGGTACATACTACATCTGCCTATCACACCATGTTCTTACATCAAACTACTGTTCTTGTGTATCCTGCGTCTATCGCTTATGATGAGACAGTCACGCGCGTGGGTTAATATGAGACGCAATACTCTTATAAAGAATGCAATTTCATCCTCTCCACATGATTCTCAAGAAACAGCAAGCCTAAATGAAGATATTGAACGTTGCTCTGTACCTGAAGACAACACTTCCCCTACACCACCATCACAGGTGCTTGCTCCAACTTCGCAGTGTGATATGTGGTTGCATGTTGCATACGGTGTCTAGCTTGTAATGCTTCTAATTAGGGTAAATTGCATCTGCTTAGTTTACACACTATACCTGTGAATATGACATGCCTTCCTATTTTTGGTACACACTACATCTATGTGTTAACCTTGTTCTTACATGAAACTACCTCTCTTCTGTATCCTGCATCAATTACTTACGATGAGTCACCTTTATTCGTTGCATATTGCATATTATTTCTAGCCTGTTGCCATGTATTGCTTCTAATTTGGTCAAATACATTTGTTAGGGCACCCTTTTAATTTGGCAGAGTGATATTGGTTTCATCTTTCATATGGTTTCTAGCTTGCATCGATTCTAACAAGTTCAAGCACCTTGTGCTTAGTTTACACTTTATACATCATACATGTCAATATGTCACGCCGTCCTGTTTTTCATACATATTCCATCCTCCTATCATGCGGCTGCCTTACATGAAAGTAGTGTTCGTCAGTATCATGCATCAATAAGTTCTGAAGAGCAAATTTTATTCCTTTTTCTTGTGGGTTTGACTTGACAAGGCAAAATCAAGAAAGAGGAAGGAAAAGAGTAAGGAAGGCGATGATGGTGGTCCTCTGCAGCAACGTAAACGGAGCATCTGTACCGATTCTCCTTGTACTGATAGTGCATTACATGGTCCAAGTCTCCGCTCCCCTACTCCACCATCCAAGGTGCTTGCTCTAACTTGGCAGTGTGATATCTGGTTGCATGTTGCATATGGTGTCTAGCTCGTATTGCTCCTAATTAGTGTAAACTGCATCTGCTTAGCTTACACATGATACATGTGAATATGACACGCTTTCCTGTTTTTGGTACATACTATATCTGTCTATCACACCATGTTCTTACATGAAACTACTCTTCTTGTGTATCCTGCATCAGTCACTTATGATGGGACACCTTTAAGTTGGCAGTGTGATATTGGTTTGCGTCTTGAATATGATTTCTAGCATGTATTGCTTCTAGTTTGATGAACGCCACCTATGACGAGACAGTTTTAACTTGGCAGAGTGATATTGATTGCACCTTCCATATGGTGTCTTGCAGTGTTTCTAATTTGTTGAAGTGCCTTCTGCTTAGTTACCACATCATAGGTGTGAATATGTCAAGCCGTCCATTTTTTCGTACATATTCCATCCTCGTATCATGACTTTGCCTTTCATCAGAGTAGTGTTCGTCAGTATCATGCATGAATGAGTTCTGAAGAGCGAATGATATTCCTTTTTCTTGTCGGTATGACCTCACAATGCAAAATCAATAAAGCTGAAGGAAATTGGCAAGGCATTGGATGATGGTGGTCCTTCCGAGCAACTGAAACGGAGGTTCTCTACAGATTCTACTCCGCCATCCTCCCAACAAGATTCGCAAGACAACGCAAGGCTAGACAGTCAACGTAGCTGTGTAGATGATGAGCACATCTCCCCTACTCCACCATCACAGGTGCTTGCTCTAACTTGGCACTATTATATGTGGTTCCATGTTGCGTATGATGTCTAGCTTGTATTGCTTCTAACTTTGTTGAATTGCATCTGCTTACTTTACACATAATGCCTGTGAATATGACATGTGTTCCTGTTTCTACATCAGACTACTATTCTTGCATATCCCGCATCAGTCACTTATGATAAGGCACCTTTAAGTCGCCACTGTGATATTGGTTGTGTCTTGCATATGATTTCTAGCATATACTGCTTCTAATTTGTTGAAACGCCATACAGTTTGAACTTGGCAGAGTGATATTGGTTGCATCTTTCATATGGTGTCTAGCTTGCAGTGCTTCTAATTTGTTGAAATGCCTTCTGCTTAGTTACCACATCATAGGTGTGAATATGTCACACCATCCTGTTTTTCATACATATTCCATCCTCGCATCATGTGTTTGCCTTTCATCCGAGTAGTGTTCGTCAGTATCATGCATGAATGAGTTCTGAAGAGCGAATTTTATTCCTTTTCTTATCGGTTTGACTTCACAATGCAAAATCATTACAGCTGAAGGAAATTAGTCCGGAAGTGGATGATGGTGGTCCTTCGGAGCAACTCAAACAGGGGGTCTCTACAGATTCTACTCCGCCATCCTCCCAACAAGATTCGCAAGACAACACAAGGCTGGACAGTCAACGTAGCTGTGTAGATGATGAGCACATCTCCCCTACTCCACCATCACAGGTGCTTGCTCTAACTTGACACTATTATATGTGGTTGCATGTTGCGTATGATGTCTAGCTTGTATTGCTTCTAACTTGAATTGCATCTGCTTACTTTACACATAATGCCTGTGAATATGACACGTGTTCCTGTTTCTAGAACATACGTGTACACGATGAGCACATCTCCCCTACTCCACCATCACAGGTGCTTGCTCTTACTTGGAACTGTTATACGTGGTTGCGTTTTCCGTATGATGTCTAGTTTGTATTGCTTCTGATTATGTTGAATTGCATCTGCGTAGCTTACAACTTATACCTGCAACGATCACTTACCCATAAGACACATTTAACTTGGGACTGTGATGTAGGTTGCATCTTGCATTGTCTTCTAGCTTGTACTGCTTCTAATTTCTTGAAATGGCACTTACGACGAGACACTTTTTACCTGATAGAGTGATATTGGTTGCATGTTCATATGGTGCCTAGCTTTCATTTCTTCTAATTTTGTTGAAATGCCTTCCGCTTACTGTTTTTTCATACATATTCCATCCTCCTATCGTACGTGTGAATATGAAACGCTGTCTTTTTTGTATATATTCCATCCTCCTGCGCTTGCCTTACATCAAAGTAGTGTTCGTCTGTATCATGCATCAACCAGTTATGCAGAGCTAATTTTATTCATCTTCTTGTGGTTTTGACTTCATAAGGCAATATCAGAAAATAGGAAGGAAAAGAGTAAGTTAGGGGATGTTGGTGGTACTCCGCACCGACGCAAACAGAGACTCTCTAGATTTGCCACTGCTACTGCTAATGAAGTTGAAGTCCCAAGTCTACATGATGAGTTCATCTCCCGCACTCCACCATCGCAGGTGCTTGCTCTAAGTTGACAGTGTGATAATTGGTTTCATGTTGCATATGTTGTCTAGCCTGTATTTCTTCTATTTTGATTAAATTGCACCTGCTGAGTTTATACGTTATACATGTGCATATGACATGGCTTTCTGTGTCTAGAATACACTGCATCTATCTATCATACCATGTTCTTACATCAAAGTACTGCTGTTGTGTATCCCGCATCAGTAACTCATGATTGGACGCTTTTAACATGGCAGTTTGATAGTGGTTGCATCTTGCATTGATTTCTACGTTGTACTGCTTCTAATTTTTCGAATTGCCACTTATGACAAGACACTTTTAACTTGGCAGAGTAATATTGGTTGCATCTTTCATATGGTGTCTAGCTTGCATTACTTCTATTTTCTTGAAAATCCTTCTGCTTAGTTTGCACATCGTAGCTGTGAATATGTCATGCCGTCCTGTTTTTCTTACATATTCCATCCTCATACGGTTGTCTTACATCAAAGTATTGCTTGTCTGTATCATGCATCAATGAGTTCTGAAGAGTGATTTTATTCTTTTGTGTTGTGGGTACAGCTTGACATGGCAAAGTCAAAAAAGAGCAAGGAAAATAATATAGTAGGGAGTGCTGTTACTCGTCGGGTGAAACGGAAAAGGCTCTGCCGTCGAGATTCTGCTGGTACTTATAGTGCAGTAGAAGGTCCAAGTCCACCGGCTAAATCTACAAACACAGTATCACCTGCTCCACCAGCTGCAGCATCCGCTTCAACTGTACCAGCATCTCAACCAGTTACTCGTTCGTTTGCTCCGGAACTGGCCAGTTCCCAAGCTGCCTTCACACCTAACACTACTTCCGAAGCACTGTTGACACAACAGGACTTGGCAAGATCAGATGAACCTCATGAGCATCAACACCAAGACGGTACCTGACCGAGTCAAGTTGCAGTTGCATGCTCCTTTATATGTACTCTCACAGTTTGATGTACACTAACACTTTCCATATTCGTTGTTGAACTAGCACCACGGCGCAAGCGGAAACAGACATCAGGGATAATGCTTGACAGATTAACAAAATCTAAAGGAGGAAGAATGGAGATCCATTTTGAGGCAGGTTTAAAAAGGCCACGTGATGCTACAGAGTCAGCCAAGTTAGTATCAGAGGCAGCCGTTGCCGTTAGGTGTCATGCGCGTATCCTCCCAACGTGGATCCAGTACAGGAATGAGAAAGACAATACCCAGTTTAACACCTTCCTTGACCATTTATCTGTAAGTAATGTTATTCATCGCAATTAGTAATATTGTCTTGCTCTGTCCCATACTTTCTAGCTTCCTCCTAATAAGACTCACATTCTTTTTTCAACAGATGAGGTTCAAGTTGGATCCGAAAGATGATGCAACTAAACAAGCATGCACTCATGTTTTTCAGTCTGCTCTGCGACAGTATCGGTACCACCTTAGAAAATCTCACTTTGAAGGCAAGGCTAACAATGAAATCGCCCAAACATCTCCAGTGGAATATATTACAGATGAAGACTGGACAGCCCTCGTTAAACACTGGTCTGATCCAAAGTATCAGGTAGGCTATATGTATTTGATCAGACCACATATTGAACTTGTATTTATGTATGTGCCTTACAAGTGTATCTTCTTCTAGGCTAACTGTTTGAAGAACAAAACCAACCGTTCTAAAGTGAAATTCCAACAGACAACAGGATCTCGTAGCTATATTGCACACTGCGAGGCTCTTGTAAATAGCTGCTACTTCCTTCTTTTTTTGTGCCATATTATCGTATCTATATTGACTTGTTCCAAATACAGCGGAAAGCCCGTGCGGACCAAAAAGAACCTGAACCGAATGCAGTGCAAATCTTCAAGGATTGCCACACCAGCAAGATGAAGGGCATGAGCACACCAGTTCAAGCCGCTGTTGTAAGTCCTTACTCCTCCTGCCTTGAACTGATTGGTACTGTGATGTGTTCATTTAACTACTTGGTTTGCAGCCAATGTCAGTTACTCTGTTCACTTTTATACACAGTTGTCTTAACGTATCATTTCACCTTACATGGTTTAAAAGAGATGAAGGATATTCTTTTGGTCTTGATCTGTAATCTAGTTGTTATGTTCACGTGCGCACACAATGATAAAATAGCCTGTTTGTTTTATATCTGTTTGCCCATGATATGAATGATGTCATACTATGTTCATCCTACTTTAAACCATGTCTCTTTATCCTTAGATGTCAACGAATGTGAGGAAATAGACAATACAGTAGGCATGCTACATGGACATATGTTCCGAAAGTGATTTTATTATGTAGTTGGCACTACAATACATGCTAATGTATTACAGTAGTTCACCAAAATAAGTTATGTATAAACGTTTAACCTACTTTGTTTGTTTTTGTCTCATTAGTAACTCACTGGTACACTAATCTACAAGTTCAAACTTTCAGGAAGCTATGGAACAAATGATTGAACAGCCACAACCACCTGAAGGTGACGAGGCTACTACAGGCACAATGTCACCTCTTGCTGCAGTGCGTCAGTATCTCTCCACTAACAGTGCAAAAAGCACCTTCCTGCGTAATTCTGGGTTGGTTGTCAAGGTAACCTCGTCCAAATCGCCTACTGAACAAAATCTTCCTGCTAGACAGAGTGATATATCTGTGCTCCAGACACAAGTCCAATCCCTAATGGACGTTGTTTCGGAAACAAGAATAGTGGTTGAGAAATGCCGTCAAGATATGAATGGTTTTGAAACCAGACTATCAGACATTCGCTTCGTTGTTGAAGAGCAATGGCGGAAAAAAGGTGGAGATCGTGCTGCTCCATCAGATTCTACAGCCTGAAACATTAGCACTCAGGTCAAATGATCTGTGCTTCTATACATCTGATGGTGCTTTTATCTGGAAGGACTGTAAACTTTATGCCAACAGGCCTTTTGTTGTATGATTGGAATTTATTTTGTTGTGATACAACATTTATGATGCTGCCACAGGCTGCAGTAATTATGACGCTATTTTTGTATAGTGTAGGTTTATCTTAGTAATGTATTCGGACGAAAGCTTCGTAGGAGCCCAACATGCCAACATTCGTCGGGCCCATTCCAATTGGGCTAAAAACGATTACGGGCCGAAATTGGCATGTAGCCCACTAAAAATATCTGGGCTTAAATTAGCATAAGCTTTCAAATTTTTCTGGTAGGCCTGTGCCCATAGTGGGCCTTTAACAGGCCTAAACATAATTTGGGCCCTCAGTAAAAGTAGGCCGTTTACAGGTGTAAATATGTCGAGCCCATAAAAAACATGGGCCTTTAATAGACCGAAAGTGAGATTGGGCCCTGATTGTGCCAAATAACCCACTGGACTTAGCAGGCCGAAATGGTGGCCCATTTACGATGCGGATATTTGACAGGCCGAAATTCGGACGGGCCGTAAATGCGCCGACCTAATACACGGGCCTTTAACAGGCCGGAACTTCGGTCGGGCTAGATTATCGTCATTTTTATATGGGCCGTTAATGGGCCCGATATGACGTTGGGCCACATATGGCCCATGGTTTACGTCCGGCGTTAACGGGCCGAAAATGACAACAGGCCGAAAGTGGGCCAAATCTATAGTGGGCCTCTAACAGGCCGAATGACAGACATGGCCGAATATGACCCAAATCCTTCACGGTCGTTTATGGGCCGAAAGTTTTGATGGCCTGTAAATGGGCCCAAATGAAGCCGGACCTTTAACAGGCCGGAAATACACCGGGCCGTAATTCGGCCCAATTACTTAGCGGACTGTTAACGGGCCAGAAGTGACCATGGGCCGCATTGATGACAAGTTTAGACCAGGCCGTTGACGGGCCGATTTGACAGAGAATGTTGGGCCTTTAGCTGGGTCGGCCCATTATGGTCTGCAGAATCTTGTGGGCCTTTAGCTGGGCCGGCCCATTGTGGTCCGCAAAATCTTGTGGGCCTTTAGCTGGGCCGGCCCATTATGGTCCGCTAAATTTTGTGGGCCTTTAGCTGGGCCGGCCCATTATGGTCCGCTAAATCTTATGGGCCTTCGGTTGGGCCGGCCCATTTAAACTTTGTGGGCCACTTTTGGGCCGGTCCACGTGTCAACATATCATAGGCCCATCTCGACCGTTGGATGAGTGACACCTGTGCCAACGCGGAGCTGACACGTGGATCCGTCAGCCAATGAGAATTTTACACATGGAAAATCGGCATTGGTCATGGCTGTTAACGGGTTATCGGATCCAAAATCTGACCCGATAGCTTAACGTCGTTCCGTTATGGTGGATGCCACGTGTCGGTCACCCTTGACGAAAGCACTTCTGTGATGCGCGATTTATCGTCATGGAAGTGGACACTTCTGTGATGATAATTTTGGTAGTGTCATGGAACACTTCTACGACAGCACAGGTATGACTATCTTGATTCTATCATAAATTTGTCATGGATGTACATGCATGACAAAATACGCGACCTACTGTGACAAACACGTATCATCACGGAAGTGTATTTTTTTGTAGTGAAAGAGTTGCTCATCAATTGACACCGGACTCGAAGAAGTAATAAGGATTTCAAATATTTGGAAGAAGCTCAGCTAAACATTATGGTCTACCCAGTCAACTGCATTATGGTAGTAACATCTGCTCAGAATACCAATGGTATATTAGATTGACTATCAGCATCGAGTCTACATCAGTGCAAAATTCTCACAGCAGTTATGATCCAACCAGCAGAAAGACAAGTCAGTTGCAAGATCAACGGTATGTTTTTAGACAGAGGTATGGATCATATACAAAGTTTGGCTCAGCAATGCATGATGCTTGAAGTACGCTACTATCCGAAATAAAGTTAGAATGTGACATGCTCAAGGAAGACAATCAAACTATTTTTCTCATGCAAATAATCAGCCTCAGAATATTATGGGTGTGTGTATGGATTTCAGTTTGCATATTAGTATGAAGTTTTGGATATAAGAAACCCAGTATCCTTCCACACGCCATAGGAAGAAATTTATGATGCAAGGCTCCTCAATTTTCCTCAGCATAATATGTGAACAATTTCCGACCCATGATACCTGGTCTTTCTCAGCAAGATACCTTGGTAAGCTTCTGACAAACGGAAATGAATTTTTTTCAACAAGCAAACCCGAGGAGAAGCTTCTCAAGTATGGGACTCAGGCTTCTCCAGCACAAGCTTCATGGGTAAGCTATAGAGCCTTCTACTGCATGATGCCCAGACATAAGATTTGAGCAGAAGTTAACAAGTCTTCCTCAACAAGCTACTTGGATGGCTTCTTCCATAAGCCATTTAGTCTATGTCAGTACTACTACATACACCGTCCTCAGAGATTATATGATGAGTTGCCAATATATGGCAGCACCGCTCAAGGACCAGACTTGCAATAATTTTGCCAAAGGTAAAATTTAGTCAAAACATATGCCCACCGCAAGGATCGAGTGATCGGTGGCATATCCTTCTTATATATGGTGAGCATGCATCCCCAGTCATATCAGTCACTCATACGAGATGCGACAGTGATCAAGCAGATATACATAAGAAAAGTAAGGATTCAACAACCTCCCCAGTAAGGATTCAACAACATCTCATGAATTGCAAGGACCGATAAGATCTGGAGATGATATCACAGAATCAACATTCTTGACGCTGGTCATCAAGGTCATTATTCCTGCAACTGACAAGGAGATATCATAAAACCTTGTCGCCTTCTTGTATGATTGGACTTAGCAATGAGCTCCGTACATCTACAAACCCCGGGTATATGTCATATGTGTGCAGACACAGGTCGGAAAAACAAGCACAAGGAATAATGTCAAAAATATTGCACTAATCGAATCCATGGTCATACGAAGAAATCAAGGATAGGTGTGGCCAAGTTATTTCAGTAAGGTATCCTGACAAAGAAAATCATGACCGTAAAAAGGATGAGACTGACAGCAAAGGTATGATGATTTTTGCACGACCATGAGGGTCCAGATACCCAAATCCGTTGGAGGCCATTATTTCATATGGATCCCCAGAGGCATACTCTCAAGGGCCTACTCTATTTACAAGGATTTTTCATATCCCCTGACCCGCTTGACATGGTTAGTGTGGAATATTCAAGTCTGTACTGTTAGATCCAAGATTTCTGTGCAAGCTTAGCAGTCTGACTTCATCGACAGCATGAAAGCATATCACAACCTATTACCACAGATGGGTATATCAACCACATTAGAAAAATCAAAAGCTAAACAATTAGCTCAGACCCGGTATACTCACCGATGGAATCAAGTACACGGTCAGTCCGTCAGGAAAAGCATTTGTCCGTCAGCCCCCCTATCGGGCCAGTCTCAAGATATAAATATTTGAGGCATGACACCGCTATATCTCCATACACCATTATATTGCTCACGACAAAAGGCAGTCAAACCTTTGGTACATAACTCATGCTCGAGCCAAAAAAATAAATCAAGATAAATCAGTGCTACCTATGAGCAGTCAGATCCCTTCAGAAGATGGCCATGATAGGTCTGAGCATTTATTGAAACCAAAAGGCCTGCATTTAGTTGAAGCAACCCCAAGACAGAAGTTAAAAGTTTTCATGACCAAAGGAAAAATTTATGCTCAGATCCATTGGATATCACCGTAGATATGGGAAAATTCACGTCAGTAAAAGGATTTGGTATGTGAGAAAAAAACCGTCAAAATTTGGGGAAAGGTGAAGCAAGACCACCCCAAAGCATGGTAAGTTGATCATCTGAAATTCTTGGGGGAGCAATAAATAAAGGAAAAAGGATACCCGGGTTGGAAACGGTGTCCTCAAGTCATACTTGTTCCCTAAGCAATCAAATCTCGAGAACAAGATCTCTTTAAGGGTGAAGGTTTGTAACAGCCTGGTTTTTGGCCCTTTTCTTTTTCTTCTGATTTATTTGGTTTTTGCTCTGTTTTTCTTTTGGAGTGGTTCCGTGGCCTTGCCACCAGGGAAATCATCCTCATTCCCCTTCCCAAGTGGCTCATCATTCTCAAAACCTTGCCAAGATCATGTCACTTCAGTCCTTGACCAAACCCTAAAATTCTTTTCTAAGGAATAACCCTATCTGCCCTAGGTTGTGAAGCAACCTATATTTATTTCCATCCAAAAATCCCCGAATAATTCTCATAATTCCGTTGGGTCATATATAGCTCAAATATGCCCAAACATTTCCTTGGACAGTTCAAAAATAATCCCTCAATAATTATTCTTCATTTCTGCCCTGAATGGCACTTTGTGAAGGAAGTGTCATTTATATTTTTCCTAGTGGCTCCCAACCTTTTTGGGCATGTTTATATGTCCAAATAATTGCCTCATGCACAAGTTAAAATTTATTTGCCTAGCCAATCTTCCTCAGTGAATTTTCAAAGTTTCTGTCAGACAAAATGCTTTGTGAAGGAAGTACTAGCTAGGAGTACCCAAATGATTTTAACTTTTGCACACTCCTTAATGTGCTCATATTAACCCCCTCCACCCATTTGCAGCCCCATCGAATCATATATGTGAACATAGGAGCAAATCTTTGATTTTGGCAATATTTTCAGGTTGTGAAGCAAGTGCATTTTATATTGCTTCCAAAATCCTGATAAATTACCAGATTATTCTTATACCCATAAAACATCTCTCCCCACAATTTGGAATTATTTCACTGATCCATTTGGTCACCAAAATTATTCCATGTTTCTGGACAAAAATGATGTTTGTGAAGCAAGTACCATTTTGGCTTGTCCATTTGGCATGAGCTTTTTACAACATCTTCATATCTCCAAATAATCAAGCTTTACCCAATATTGGCCCAAGTTGATACTCCATGTGAGTGCACCTTCATAATCTTGATTCTGGACTAAATATGTAGTAGTGAAGCAACTATATTAATTCTCGGTCCATTTCTCCTCAAAAACCCCAGGATCATAGTCCTTCCGTAGCTTATCATCCCAGACATAATATTTAACCCATAGCATCTCTCTGTTGATCACATTAAGCTGATAAAGTTTACTGCAGTAAACTTCAAAGCTCACTTACCATTTAACCATAGCTCCCCAGATAAAGCCAATGCCTCATAAATGCTCTATCTTGGAAGGACTATCAGCTAGACAACATTTTGGGTGATGTAGAGCATTGAATGCCCCTGTTCACGTTGTGACTACGACGCTGGCAAGCCTGTGTGCGCGCTCTGTGTGCAGTGGCCGCGTCCAGCGTGTCGTTTCTGCTTTGTCCGCTCCCCCCTTGTCATCTTCGCGCTCGTGAGCATGTCCGTTGGCTTCCTCTCATCGTCGCCGTTCCCCTAGACCCCTCTGCCCCTGTGGAAGCTTCCTAACCGACGCAAAACGGCACGCACCCACGGTCGTACAGTGGCGTTTGGCTCGGTTCGTCGCCGTCGTCTTCCTCCTTGCGCTGCCTTGGTCGTCTCTGCCTCATGAGGCTCCCCCTGTGCATCCTCCGTCGCCTACCGCCGAGCTCGAGCGCGCGAGCATGCATCTGCGGCGCCGGACACACGTCCGCGGTGGTGCCAGCTCGGCCTCCTTGCCCCGCTCCTATATAAGGCCTCCCCCGAGCCCTCCGAGTTCACCAGCAGCCTCACTCCTCTCCCCTAGTCCCCCCGAGACCCTTCCCCGAGCACCAGAGCCCCTCCTCGACCACCCTTGCCGCCTTGGCCATCGTCGGCCACACACTAAATTCCAGTGAGCCGAGCCCTCCCAATCCCTCCTGACCTCACCAGAGCACACCCAAACCCCGGCCAACCTCTCCCACTCCTATATTCCTCACCGGAGATGCCGTGGCCATGTGCCCAAGTTCGGCCGCCGCCCTCACCCATGGGAGCCCCTGCTCGCCGTGGCCAGATCCCTCCCCGGCGCTCTCTTCACTGCGGGAGGGACGCGGCACCTCCTCCCGAGTCCACTAGTGGTCCCAGCTCCACTTGGGACGGCCATAGTTGGTTGGGAGTGTCGCCGAAGCTCGCCTCTGTTCCGCCGCGGGCGCCCAAACTGCGGCCGTTGCAACCTCTCCCCGACGCTCGGAGCGTCCTGGTTGGGTGCTGTGCTCCCTCCCACATCTGCCGGTGGCCAGAGCCGCCCGTGAGCCTTGCCGGAGCACGCGGCCTCGCCTCTACCCTGTTCTGGTCGGGGAGGAGGAGAGAAGAAGAAGGGAAGGGAGGGGAGAGAGAAGTGGAAAAGTGGGCCCCGCCTGTCAGCGTCCCAAGAGCCGGCCGCGCCACTGCCATGCTGGATAAGTGGAAGCATAGTTCCTGGAATACGCTTTTCGTTTTTCTGATTTGGCCCAGTCTGTAAAAATTTCTATTACAGATAGGTCCTTGGCGGAAAAACTTCTATAACTTTTTAAACGTAGCTCCAAATCAGGTGATTCCAAAGCACACTTCTTTGTTTCGTCGATCCCGTTCTGTTGGTTTCATTTTCACTATGGTTTGACACTGTGAAAATGACCATTTTTCCCCTACCCTTAATTAGCCCCCTCCGAGAGAGAAAGATTTCCGGCGATTCTTTCCGCGAGTTTCTCGCACTTTCTCCCGGTGATTTCTTCCACCCAAGGCAAGCGACACCCTCCATTTGCGTGATAGAAATGCAGTGACATGGTTTAACTTATTTGAACTTGTTTAAAATTTGGTTTTAGCTACTTGTGATCTGTGCATGGCATTTTCGCGGAGTGTTATTTTGATCTTGTTGATGCCATGCTATTGTTTGGATTACTAGGAGTTATGTTTGTAGCTGATGGGTATCATGTTGCCATTGGAGTATTAGTGATTGATATTATGATTGTTTTCATGATGATATCTGTTATTATATTTTGGAGTATTACTTTGGATGTCATGCTGCCTTTGAATTATTAGTTGTTAGTATGATTATCTTTATGATGATAGTTGATGTTCTATTGCTTGGAGTATTATTTTCGAAGATGATGTTTACATGTGGATCTTAGCTGGATAGCTTTATTATTGTTATTGGAGTAGTAGGATTATTGTATTCGGATTCATCAGGATAGTAGTGTTATGCTATTCTCGGAGTATTTTGGTGTAATGATATTATGCTTGGATTATTTGTTGGATATTGCTATGACTTGGATTGTAGTTTGATAGTTGATATCAGAGTATCAGTTATGACAATTCTATTTTGGGGATAAATTCCGTCATTACGTTGGTTAGGTGCCACCGAACCGGGCATTCTCAAGTGCAACCACATTTGCCTTTATGGGAAGGCCCTAATGTGATGCTATTGTCGTGTCTCTCACCGGTGCCTCCAACCAGGGAAGGTTATGGGCACGCGCTACCCTGATCAGGTAGGCGGACATAAGCCTTGTGTGCCCGTTGTTGTTGTCATGTGCACATGTCCCCATTTGGGACAGTTTATTGTTTTGCCCACGATGGTGGCCGGTGCTGTCTTTGGTAGACATGGGGCCACCAAGGACAAGCCCAGTGGGGGTGAGTTGGAGTGGCCGGGAGAGTGTCATGGCAGTCGATCGGTTTTGTCGGAACACCATTGGTCCACCCAAATGGGAGTGTGAGGCCATGGGTTCCGTGGTGTGGGTAAAGTGCGCTACAGTGTGTTTGTTTAAATTATCGATAGCCGCGTCCTTGGTCATGGGCATGGGTTCGTACTAGGTCGCACCATTCGATCAACACTCACATGACGAAATAACTTATAGGTGATTTATATGTTGATATTTTGAGCAGTACAGATTGGCAGGATGTTGATGATGATGTTGGGGACCAAGTGTTGGTCATGGTAGTAATCACCGGAAAGATCAACGTTTGAGACCAAGTGTTGGTCATGGTTGTGATCACCGGAAATATCACCGTTTGGTTACAAGGTAACCCGATCCAAGACCACGAGGTTGGTCCGTTTGTGATCCGTGAATGACCACAGTGTGGTCTTGATCACGAGGTGATCGAGATGGTATATTGCTTGGTTGGTTAGCCAAGAGAGATGTGGTTATGGAGATCTGAGATGATGATTTATCAGTATTGTAGTAGTTCATGACATGCTTAGTAGTTGTTGTTGTATCATGGTAGCTATTAATTTTATTAACCTGCTTAATGCTATGTTGATATCTTGTCTTGATGTTTTTGGTTGTTGTGAGCTTGCAAGTACATTCAATGTACTGACCTGGCGTGTCATGCCAGATTGCAGGTGATGCCGTGATTGCTTGATTGCTTGTCGTGGTTTCCGTTTGTGCAAGCTAGATCGTGTCCCAGCCAGAGTCCTTGCGGAGTGGAGTTCACCACCTTCGTCGTTGTTCCGCTGCTAGATGATTTTCCGCTGCTTCGAGTTGTTTCGCTGCTAGCATAGAGCAAGTGTAGTGTCGGAGGCGTAGTTTCGCCATGCTGATGTGAACCTTTGTAACATTAGACCTGTGTATTTGTCCTTTGTAATAAGAGCTGATTTGTTCTATGTCAAGAAGTGTCGTATTCCAAAGACTTGTCCTCGATCTCTAGGCTGGAATACGAGGCGTTCAGGTTTCTCTCAGCTGGGGTGCCACACATCGACCCATGGGGAACCCGGTAACCGGGATCACCCCACCATCCTTGCATGATCCGTTCATCCACACTTTTTTTGCACCGACATCTTGACGAGTTGTCGGATCATCGCAATGTTGTTGTGGCATCATTTCTGTTATCATTGCCGTGGCACCCCTTTCGTTTCGCCATGGTGACCAAATGCTTCATAACATGCTCATGTCAACATTTTCATAAAATTGCATATAACTTGTATATGTCATCCGCATCATGATAACAACATTTAAAATGCTTAAAATTGTTGTTTTCTTTAAATTACTAAATAACATATAGGGATTTTCCGGAATTGTTGTTTGTTGTTTCTGGCCTCATTTATACTTGCCTAAATAGGTGGTTTGCTCATGCTTCACCTCTTGCCATGTTTAACAACATTTAATATTGTTGGGTACATAAACGACAGAGAACTAAATATTTGAATGTGGTGTTTCGTCAATATGCAACTCGTTGCATATTGAGCTCCACTTGAATTGTAGTGTTGTTTGTTTCACCTTATCATGCCATGCATATTTAAACTGGACATGCATCATACTGGATTGTGCATCATGCCATGTTTATGCGATGGTTGTTTATGTTGTTGTTTGCTTCTTTTCGGTATTGCTTCTTAGTTCCGTAACATTGCGATTGTGACGATTCATTCGACTACGCCCGTTCGTCTTCTTCTTGGACTCGTTCTTCTTCCTAGAAGGATTTTAGGCAAGATTGTCGTTACCCTGGATCGAACTATTATCATTTCTATGCTAGTTGTCTCGATGCTATCTCTATGCCACGCTTCCTACCACTTGTTTATCAAGCCTCCCTATATGCCATGACAATCCCTAATCTTTTCACCCTTCATAGCAAACCGTTGTTTGGCTATGTTAGCGCTTTGCTTAGCCCCTCTTATAGCGTTGTTAGTTGCAGGTGAAGTTGAAGATTGCTCCATGTTGGAACATGATTATGTTGGGATATCACAATATCTCTTATTTAATTAGTGCATCCATATACTTAGTAAAGGATGGAAGGCTCGGCCCTATGCCTGGTGTTTTGTTACACTCTTGCCACCCTAGTTTCCATCATACCGGTGTTATGTTCCTTGATTTCCGTCCCTAACACGGTGAGGGGTATGAGACCCTCTTGATAGTTTGCTTTGAATAAAACTATTCCAGCAAGCCCAACATTGGTTTTACATTTGCCACAATAATACTTGAACTAAATAATTAATTGGCATAGGGCGTCATGAACCCGAGGATTCTTTTCTACATACGGTGGGAGCAGTGCTGATGGTGCTGGTCCAAGCTAGAGTCGTGTGTGGCTTCCCCCGGGGCAACTCGGATCTCAGTTCTTGTATGCTATGCTCATCTGGACGTGGCCTGAGACGAGATACGCGCGGCTACTATCAGGGTATTGGTACGCCGAGAGGTCTTGCTGGATTAGTTTTACCATTGTCAAAATGTCTTGTGCACCGGGGTCCCGAGTTTGATCGGATGTCCCGCAATAGAGGATTGTCTGCGTGGATCGTGACCTTATAATGGGCTAAGTTGTGACACCCCTGCAGGGTTTAAACTTTCGAGAGCCATGCCGGCGGTTATGTGGCAGATGGGAGCTTTTAATGTCCGGTTGTAGAGAACTTGACACCAGATTAAAATTAAAATACACCAACCGTGTGTGTAACCGTGATGGTCTCTTTTTGGGTGAGTTCGAGAAGAGAACACGGTGGGGTTATGTTTGAACATAAGTAGTCCAGAATCACTTAGTGATCATTACTAGTTTGCGACCATTTGTGTTGCTTCTCATCTTATTCTTGTACTCGTAAGTTAGCCACCATACAATGCTTAGTCGCTTGCTATAACCTCCCCACTTAACCCTTCCATACCCATTAAGCTTTGCTACTCTTGATACCCATGGTAATGGGATTGCTGAGTCCTCGTGGCTCACAAATTACTACAACAACAGTTGCAGGTGCAGCTAATGCGTTGATCCGACGTGAGGGCGATGCTTGCTTGTTTCGAGTTCTTCTGCTTCTTCTTCAATCAGGGGTTAGGTTCCTGGTTGGCAGCCTGGGCTAGCATGGTGGATGTC
This sequence comes from Triticum aestivum, assembly GCF_018294505.1. Taxonomy (NCBI): domain Eukaryota; kingdom Viridiplantae; phylum Streptophyta; class Magnoliopsida; order Poales; family Poaceae; genus Triticum; species Triticum aestivum. The sequence continues at coordinate 299,234,639 of NC_057798.1, read as the reverse complement.
GTTTGAGCTTCTGTTTGTGTTTCATATGTAGTCGGATGTTGCTCTTGTGTATGATCTTGTTGTATTCATGCGACATTGTATGCCTTTTGTATATAACCCCAACTATTATGTAATGGTACGATGTAATGATAACCACCTTGCAAAAGTGTCTCCAATATGCGCTTCTATCCTTGGTGGGACCTTTGAGTTCCTTTAGGATAGGGTCGCATATTGGGTGTGACAAGTTGGTACCAGAGCCTCGACCGACCATAGGAGCCCCCTTGATTGTTTGTAGTTGGTCGTTGTTGAGTCTAGAGGAAAACTATTTTGAGTCATAGGATTATATATATCAGAGAGAAGGATTCTTTTTACTCCTCAGCCGCCTTCGTCGTTCTGGTGAGGACTCCCGACGTATATGTTTTGACTTTCCTCTCCTCATTTTCACTAAATTTTATTTAGAATCACGCGGGTATCTTGCGATCGTTTTGATTGTTGTGACGAGAACATTGTTCTTGGTGCCTCCTGACATTTAGGGGTTGTGGCAGTGTCCCGGGGAGTTGAGCTCCAAGGTGTTGTCATCAAAATTTTATCGTTGTAGTTCCGGTATGCCTGAGCTTGCCGACATAAAAAATCTCTTATATGCAGTTAGTGGTGAGATAACCTCGACGCCACCCAGTACTGAGGAGGGAGTTCGGGCGTATTGCCACAGCTCGTATATCGGATGCTTTTCGAATGTCGAGGTACATGATTTCAGGAGTTTTCTTGGTTTTGTGTTGACGGATGGTTACAGTTGGAGCGTAGGGCTTATTACTTGTGTGATATATATTGTGCCTCCCTGTATCCCCAACACCAGATTGCATAACCAAAAAGTTTTGGGAGTTTTTAGGTTGGAATTCAAGTATCTCCTAGGATATCTTTCCCATAGATGCATGATGTAAGATTGGGGTCCAACGTCTAGCGGTTCGCTTTTCACGGTCGATCTAGAGTGGTCGCGAGGCGTCTTAAAGAATCCTTGGCTATGCTGATTCAGTGATGTCTCGTTTGTCATTCATGATGTCCGTTGTACGTCGTGCCCGTGGGGCCTCATCGCGAACACTTTGGGAGAAATCTCTATCATATGTTTGTTCCGGCTTATTTTGCAAGCCAAATCCTTTGTTTTTGTTTTGAGTTGTGGTATTTGAGTTGCTTCAATGTCAAATGTTGATTCCATACCATTCCTAAGCGGTGTTCTCATATTTCTATGTGAATACCAATCCTTCTTGATCATTGAGATTGTCATGTCATTCCTTTCCAACCAGCGTGCTTCTCTTCAAGCTAATCCAATCATTTCAACATTCACAAGATCAATTCTTACTTTTCTCAAAAACGATCGTTTTATGCGTCCCAAGTTGCCTTTGTTTACCCACCATCCCACCCTTTTTCTTCAAGGACTTTTATTTCTTAATCAAGTATTCATCTCATGGATGTGAAGTTTCTTCATTCTTTCCTTCAATGTTCTTATCCGGTGAGTGCTCATGAAGATGCTCTACAAGTTTATCATTATTCATTCTCTTTTCTTTTCTGGTGGAGTCAATTGAAGCTTCGATGTTAATAATATATCTTACTGTTGTTTCACATGCTTTCCCATGTGGCAATTTCTTATCCAAGGCTCTCTTATTTATTCACCTCTATTCATATCCGGAATGTAGAAGATATCTCAGAAGATTCACGTTTCCATTCTTAATCCATTCAAGCTATTCCGAGGTTGTTCCCTCATTCAAGCCATCTAATTCAACCGGTGCAATATCTCTTTAAAAATCGTTCTACGGTGTTTTCTTTTGAGTGGGCCCTAACCCACAGGTTTTTTCCCCAGGATCTTACCTGAATCTTTTAAATCTTTTCCAGAGCTATTCTTAAAAAACTATTCAAAGTTTGAGTAAGAATAGATTCCATCAATCAATTGCCTTCTCCAAGATCACGTTCAAATTCTTTTCACCTTTGAATCAACCACTCTATTCTTCATTGTTACGGAGTGTCTCAACAATTTTGGTGGTTCATCGTCGTCATTCTCAGCTTTGACGACCGAAGAAGAGTTTCTCTTAAATCTTGTCCGTTCTATCGAAGATTCATGGTTCTAGCTTCATGGCATTCTCTCATAATTGTTTGGATTGTGAGAATTCTTTTCACCCATCCGAAGCAATTCAGGAGTCTTTTCATTTTGATTCTCTGGAGCCCATCTCAGAATTATTCATTCTCAGCTTTCAACACTCATTCTCCAAATCTTACCGTTGCATCGCTCAAGTATGCTCTAGTCAGCTCATGATGTCTTCGTTCTCTTATATCTAAATTTCCTCAAGGATCTTTGTTTGTTTTCTAGTTCTTCCCGGTGATTCGTCCCTTTGCTACGTTCGTTTTTTCAATTCCTACCGGTGGTTTGCTGAAGAACTTATTCAAACTTGTGCTATATCTCTCTTAATCCTTTCAACGAAAATAAGTAGCATGTCTATCCGTTGCTTGTCAACAATTTAAGATGGTGAAGGCTAAGCATGACATAATTCTTATTCTTGTTTTCTCTCGAGGTGATTTAATTCCTTCTTCCAGAGTTCATTCGTGGTATCAATTCTCGATTCAAGTTGCTCACCTTTGTTTTCTAGAGTTCCAAGTTTTCTTGGATGTCTCGTCACGAAGCTCCATCTAAATCATTACAAGGCTTCAATCTTGTTCGCTTCAACCTTCAATTCTTTTATGTTATAATTTCCTATCCGGAGTTCTTCATGGAGGCCCAACATGGTGGTTCATGAAGGATTTAATTCATTTTTGAAGTGTTCTTCAAAATTCTTGTTGGAGGAGTCCTCCATCGTGCATTCCAAAGTGCAATTCCTTCTATCTTATCTTTTGAGATGGTGTTATGTCATCCTCGACAATTTCTCTTCATGATTCATGATTCACAAGTTGTCAAGAATGAGATATTTTAAACCATTATTTTCTCTTCGATCACGAGTTGTTTCAACCCATCATAATTTCTTCATTGGAGTATCTTGATATAGATTTCACCTAAAAGCCTTCCATTGGGGATGCTGCTATTTGAGGTGCTTATCAATGATCCTAGTTATCTCTATAATCTTGGTGGAAGAAGTGTTCATCTCTTCGCCGATCTAAAGCAAGCAATTGTTTCCTTTAGTGGTCGGTCGTCACCTCATAATTTTGGAGATGTCCCCATAAGCCCACGCGGATCATATCCTTTCGTATTGATCTTCCAACAACTCCGTTCTAACCTTCTTGCAAGGATGCTTTCCAAATTCAAGTGTGGTAGAAGTTGTCATTTCCTTCTCCGTTACCTTTATCCCAACGATATAGCTTCTATTCTTTCGTTCCGGAGTCATTGTGATGCTGCACTCTTCACCCATCACCTCGTTTTGTCAAGATCATTTTATTTTCTTGCTTAACCATTTAACCGGAGTGTTGAGTGCTGTTTGAAATCCTTCTTACACCTTGTGCCATTCTTTCAATAGTTCTGGAGGCAGTGTGTTGTTGATTTCATCAACTATCATTCCATCTTGTCAAGTTCTTGTTCAATTCCTTCGCTTTTCAGTTGGAGTGTTGTCCGGATTCTTTCGTTCTCATTCCTTCTGTATCTCGTTGTAACCGGAGTGGGTTCAAAGTCTATATTGTTCCTTGAGCTCTTGGTTCTCATTATATTCCTTGTTCCTCTTGTCCAACAGAGTGTTTGCAATCTCCTTCATCTCTGTTGTATTCTTTCTTTCAATTTGTTCGACCTCTCAATGTTCATGGTTTCACTCATTTGTCGAAGAAGCAACTTCCTTTTACCTCTTCCTTTTCCGTTTCTCTCCGGTGACATCCTTAGATATAGGGTCGAGATCTCTTTTAAGTGGACGAGAGTTGTGACGCCCCAAGACCAGTGCTCCAGATACCTTCCATGGATTCTGAGATACGTCGTGTGATTTGTTTTGTTTGATGCATTCATCATTGCATCATTTGCATTACATCATGTCATCATGCAACCCTTTTTTAAAACTCAACTAAATATATCGTGTGGGTCCTCGGTCCATTTATATCGAGGGATTTCACATGGTAATTTCTCTTTATAACATATAGAAGTCTCTCAATATTGATAGGGAGCTATATTAAATATTCCACTTTTTCAGAATCACCCATAAACACACTTGCAAAATAATTCTGTGCCTTTTGTGCTTCAAGTTTGGTTCCCAAACTTTGCCCTAAATCCATTCTTCACTTTTCGAAGCTCCACTAAAAGTCTCAACATTTTGGCCGCTCCTAAACCTTGTCCTAGTTAAAACCATTTGAATTAAATTCAAATGAGTTTGAATTTAAATCTTGCAAGCATGGCCATTCGCATTTTCATGGAACAACACATTTTTGTGAGTCCGGGAAAATTATCCACGTGTACAACTTCTTCCCCTAACCTCCCTTTCTTTTATTTCTTATCTGTGTTTTGTTTTATTTTCTTTAAAGTGACAGGGAGAAGAGAGACTAGCAGCCAGGACGGCCTGCTTCCCCGTAACCCATTTGGCCCAAGGCCCAGCCGGGCCCTGCCTATCTAACCCTAGCTAGCCTCGATCCCCAAGACCCCTCCTCTCGATTCCCTTGCGCCACCAGCACCCACGCACACTCGCACATGAGCGTCCATATCCTCGGTCCCACATCGCGCCCGATCCCCTCACTCGCTCGCCCCCCTCCATCCTTGTCACGATCGGGAGAGGCTCCTGATCCGCCGCCACTGTGATTTGGCGCCCCCAGCCTCGTCAGCGCCCGTTCGTCCTCGTCCCTCTGTTCGGCCTCAACCTCCAGGCCATCTCCGTTGTGACCCATCCGGCCACCGCCCGCTCCGGTGACCCATCGCCACTCGCTACCGTCGGTGACCACCAGAAGGGCTACCCCGCGCCCGACCCCGAGTCTCTCCACGCGCACCCACGCCCATCGCTTTGCTCCCGCAGGCACGCAGGCGCCCAATGGCTCCTGCGTTCCTTGCCCCACTGCCACACCATCCTCTTCACTTCCTGCCATCGAGCGCCGCTCTGCCCTTGCTCCATCCTCTACTTCGCCTCTACACCACTGCCCTTCAAGCTCGACGCCCGCCCCAGCCATATTCTCCTGCTGCCTTGAGCATCCCCTTCACGGCCAATTTCCACGATATCTCCACCCCCTTCCTGCCTGGTTGGCTTTGTTCCCCTCTTGTCGTTGCCAAGACCTGACAATCACGGACGTCAGGGACGTCTTCGTGGATTCCTTTCGCCAAGTACCATGACCGGCAAAGACCAAGATAGAGACCTCCTCGAGTAGGAGCGTTTTTGGGATCGCCAAGACCACCACTAGTTCGACTAAGTTTTGATGCCCAGACCGTGACCACAAAGTACCACTACGAGCATCCCTCGCCAAGACCGACCCCGAAACACCCAGATTCGTCAAGTTCCGCTTCAACAAGTGTACCTCTATGTCTTGGATTCGCCAAGTACCGCACTGGACGCCCAGTACCGCTACGAACGACACTGGATGTATACGAACATGTACAACTACCATCCCATGCATGTCACCAAGTACCACGACATCGACGAACCTTCATGTTGGACTACGGTTGCCGTGCACACTACCGTCGCCCCGAAGGCGTTGTATTCATCAAGTTCCTCTCCAAAACGTGAACCACTACTTCCACTACTACCGTCGCGAGAACGTTTACTTCCATCTACACCGCATTAAACTTGTTCTGCCCCGAAAACGCACGCTTCAAAGGCATAACCGCCAACACGACCTTCCGAGAATGAATGCATGTTGTATGATGTGGTCATGTTCGAACCATGTTTGAGTTGTTCTTGCACGTTCCTCCTCGGTTGCCAAGCTGTCGTCCCCTGGGGAACCTGGTAACCAGGATCACCCCATCGCCCTTGCATGTTCCTCCTTTTGCACCGACATCTTGACGAGTTGTCCACACATTGAATTGACGTGACAACATGCTGCGTGTGAGGTGACACAAGAATCCCGGCAGCGTGTTCGGGTATTCCGGATTTCAGATTTGGAGTACCACTTATCTGTCGAAATCTTTTTTTTTCAAAACGGAGGCAAAAGATTTGCCTCATCCATTAAATAAGAGGAGAATAGAGTTTAGAGTTTTTACAGGCGCCCTTGCAAAACGGCATGGCAATTACTCTCGTACAACTGTCGAAGAAGCGCGAGTTTTTACTCTATCGAAATCTTTCATCATTCACTTAAAACAGTCGATTGATCATACATTGAGTGCCATTTAACTGGAATTACTGATGCAAGTCGAAGAAGGATTGGCCGGTGCTGCCGGCTGGTGTCAAGTTTGATCCCACGGATCAGGAGCTGATCGAGCACCTTGAGGCCAAAGTGAGTGTTGACAGCGCAAGATTTTAGTCTCTCATCAATTTGTTCATACCAACCATCGACAGCGAGCATGGCATATGCTACACCCAACCTGAGAAAGTTCCAGGTAAGACACCGATCGGCCGTCTACTTGCACAAACATATTCCTTTTGTCTATAGCTCTATTTTTCTTTTTAGACACAGACCTAGTGAAACAATTACAATTTGACAGTTAATAAAAAAGTGAAACAAGTGACTGCAACATGCCAAAGATGTTATGAAAATGCCAACTAGGTACACTAAAACCTGTATTCCACAATACTGCAGGTATCGCACTGAGTGGCCTAAGGAAGCATTTATTCCAGCGCAATTCCACGGTGTTGAAAAGGGGCACGTGGATGCATCGCAAGATACAGTCGGAGTGCGGCATGCATGCGATGTGGCACAAGACCGGCAATACCTTGCCTGTGATGGTCAACGGCCGACAGACGGGCAGCAAAAAAGGTTCTGGTGCTGCACATCAACAAGAACTTCGACCAGTAGAGGACCAACTGGGTGATGCACCAGTACCACCTTGGGGACCTGGAGCAAGAGAAGGAGCAGGAGCTGGTCCTCTACAAGATTTTCTACCAGACGAACACTAGGTCCAGGAGTAGTTTGGTATTGGTAGTTGTACTACCTTGTCGTCCGCAAGTTGGTATTGTTGTTAATGATCTTTTGGTATGAACATGCATTTTCTTCAAACCATCATGCAGAGGGTCGACGTGGATATAAAGCTGAATCATTTGTTTCGAAACGAATTCTCAGGCACCTAATTTTTATTTTATGGGTAGCATAAGCACCAGCCGCTCGAATTCCCAGTTCTGTAGTTTTTTCGAAACAAGTGCATGCACTTATTATCACGATAAAAAAACAATATCCATGCTGCATCCCAGTTATCAGTCTGTGCTTGCAGAATTCTCTCGTTTATTGAGCACGTATATTGTTTTTTCAGGTCGAGCAAGTTTCAACTGGGCTGTAGACTGACCAGGGTTGGTTTTGTTTATATGGGTTTACTAATAGGATGCCCCGATCCAGTACAAAATTGAGCTTTTGATAAGTATCCTATGAGGAGAGTAGCGGGGACTATGGTATCGAATTTTTTCATTCGAGTATCTATTAGAAATGAATTCTCCAGCATTTGATTCCTTACTAACAAAGAACTTTTTGGTACACTTGAAAGGTACCCCATAAAATCGAAGCAAGAGTTTGCTAATTGGTTTATATGGATTCTCCATGGCTGAGTCCAAAAACAGAGTATGTTCCCATTCACTTGTTAAGGAAATGGCTATCAAGAACGAATTAACCCTTTATCCATTTTTTCTTTTTAAATATCCCTCCCTGGGGAAAGAAGAATAGTAAAAAAGATATGGAGTGCACTAGAAAAAATTTTCAACAACGGGGCACAAAGATCCAGCAGGTATCTACTGGCCTCTGGCCTGCCAGCGTTACTTATATTTTGTCTTACAACATCCGCAGGCAGTTTTTTTACTGAATCAAACACACAGTCCAGTTCTATTTTCCTCTTGAAACGCATGTCCTACATCCGTTTTCTAATCTCTACCTATAGTTTTACTAGTTCATATACACGTATCATTATATTGAAAACACATAAAATTCCCTTTTCATGTTTACATCGTTATTTTTGTTGTATTTTTCCCACCCAATGCTGATTTTTTCACCACTGGTTTTCCCTTAAACCAACTCAATTGTCCCACGTCTTATTTGCTTACAAAAACAAAACGATTTTTTGGCAAATCAATAAGTTCTTAAAAAATGTTTATCATTTCGGGATTACAACAGTTTGTACTCCACCGAAATATGCAAAATAAGGTTGAACTTTTTGACCGTGGTCCTGGGCAGAAAATGGGATGTAATAAATTACTTAAGAATTAGCAAATGGGTTGCAAATTATAAAAAATAGCAAATGGGCTGCAAATTGTAAAAAGTAGAAAATGGGCTTTATGTTGTCTGCCACAGATTTGGAGGCTGACTTGTGGGCCTACTAAGTTCATGCGTACACAAGGTTTCTTAGAAAAGGAACTTAGTCAACAATCGATTCTACCAGCATCAGACCGTTAGATGTCAATCTAACGGCAATCGTGCTTCTTCAGTCTCTGATCTTCTTGCCCCAGCCGCCCAAACCAGCGCCGTCGGAACCTCCTGCTCCCGCCTCCCATGGCCGGCAGTGCTGCCGGGCAGGCCTCTCGGCCCCATCATACTCGCATCCCTGGCCTGTCTATCCCTCTACTCACCCACACCTCCTGTTATTTTCCAGCGACGGTAGCCGAACCAGTCAACCCTCGTACTCTCCACCGCGTGGGAAGCCACTTTCGTGTCTTCGCCGGCTCCCTGTCGTTCCCTTCATAGGCCTCGCCGTTGTCCACCGCCCTGGTGCTCTCGGCGCGTCGTGGTCAACGATGTCCATCCAATGGCCGTAGTGCTTCTTCAACCTCTGGTCTTCTTGCCCCAGCCGGCCAAAGCAGCGCTGGTCGTGTCGCATGCTCCTGCCTCCCTTGGCCGGCTGTGCTGCCGCGGAGGCCTCACCGTCCGCATACTACTCCCACCGTTGGCCAGGCCATCACTCCACTCACCCACTCCCCCTGTTATTCTACGGCGACGGCAGCCTCACACCGCAGCCGAACTAGTGAACCCTCATACTCCTCTCGTGTGGGCATTCACTGCCGCGTCTTCCCCGGCTCCGTGTCGTCCCCTTCATAGGCCTCGCTGTCGTCCACCACCCTGGTGCTCTCGGCGCGGCGTGGTCAATGTGGTCAACGACCGACTTCCATCGGAAGACTACTATACGTGGAGAGGCTGACAGCTGGGTCCACGGCAGCCGCAAGGAAGTGCCTCCTTATTACGCGCAAAATAATTATTCCTCCACCTGACAGCAGGGACCCATCGGACGGGCCACCAGTATTTTGCGGAAAAAACATTTCCCCCCTGACTATTGTGACCCACCGGACGAGCCACCGTATTTTGCAAAAAAACTTTTGCCCCTGACTGCTGGGACCCACCAGATGGACCACCGTATTTCGTGAAAAAACGTTCCCCCCGCTGTCAGCTCGGACCCACCGGAAGTGCCTCCTTATTACGCACAGAAAAATGAATACCCCCCTGCTAGCTGGGACCCACCATGTTGGGAGGCTGACTTGTGGGCCTACTAAGTTGACGGGGACAGAGGGCTTTGTCAACTTAGTCAATATGAACGATTCTAGCTCAAGTGACCATACGATGTCCATCCAACGGCCGTCGTGCTTCTTCAATCTCTGCTCTTCCTGCTCCAGCCGCTCAAACAAGCGCCACCGGGACTGCCTGCTCCCTCCTCCCCGCGGTCGGCTGTGCTGCCGCGCAGGCCTCACCGCCCCACCATACTCCCATCGCTGGCCTAGCGATCCCTCTACTGACCCACACGGCCACACCTGTTGTTATTCTCCGGCAAGGGCAGACGAACTAGTAAACCCTCGTACAGTCGTACTCCCCTCTGTGTGGGAAACAACTGCCGAGACTTCCCTACCTCCGTGTCGTTCCCTTCCTAGGCCTCGCCGTCGTCCATCGCCCTAGTGCTCTCGGCACGGCGTGGTCAACATGGTCAAGGAACGGCTTCCATCGGACGTGGACTGTACGTGGAGAGGCTGACAGCTGGGTCCACGGCCGCAGCAAGCAAGTGCCTCCTTATTGCGCACAAAATAATTATTCCTCCACCTCACATCTGGGACCCACCGGATGGGCCTCTATATTTCGTGAAAAAACGTGCCCCCAGCTGACATGTCGGACCCACCAGCTATCTTCGCACGCAAGGAAGTGCCTCCTTATTACGCACAAAAAAATGAATACTCCCCCTGCCAGCTGGAACCCAGCATAGTGGGAGGCTGACTTGTGGGCCTACCAAGTTGACGGGTTGAATGGCTTTGTCAACTTAGTGAATATGAACGATTCTAGCTCCTGTTACAGTATGATGTTCATCCAACGGCTGTAGTGCTTCTCCATCCTCTGGTCTTCTTGCTCCAGCCACCCAAACCAGCGCCGGTCGTGCCGCGTGCTCCTGCCTCCCGTGGCCGGCTGTGATGCCGCGGAGGCCTCACCGCCCCCTACTACTCCCACCGCTGTCCAGACCATCCCTCTACTCACCCACACCCCCTATATTCTACGGCGATAGCAGCCTCACACCACAACCGAACCAGTGAATCCTCGTACTCCTCTTCGCGTGGGCATCCACTGCTACGTCTTCCCTGGCTCCGAGTCGTCCCCTTCCTAGGCCTCGCCGCCTTCCACCGTCGTGGTGCTCTCTGTGCGGCGTGGTCAAGGTGGTCAAGGAACGACTTCCATCAGACGTGGACTGTATGTGGAGAGGCTGACAGCTGGGTCCACGGCCGCCGCAAGGAAGTGCCTCCTTATTACGCGCATATTAGTGATTCCTCCACCTGACATCTGGGACCCACCGGATGGGCCTCTATATTTCGTGAAAAAAACGTGCCCCCAGCTGACATGTCGGACCCACCAGCTATCTTCGCACGCAAGGAAGTGCCTCCTTATTACGCACAAAAAAAATGAATACTCCCCCTGCCAGCTGGAACCCAGCATAGTGGGAGGCTGACTTGTGGGCCTACCAAGTTGACGGGTTGAATGGCTTTGTCAACTTAGTGAATATGAACGATTCTAGCTCCTGTTACAGTATGATGTTCATCCAACGGCTGTAGTGCTTCTCCAACCTCTGGTCTTCTTGCTCCAGCCACCCAAACCAGCGCCGGTCGTGCCGCGTGCTCCTGCTTCCCGTGGCCGGCTGTGATGCCGCGGAGGCCTCACCGCCCCCTACTACTCCCACCGCTGTCCAGACCATCCCTCTACTCACCCACACCCCTTGTTATTCTACGGTGATAGCAGCCTCACACTGCAACCGAACCAGTGAATCCTCGTACTCCTCTTCGCGTGGGCATCCACTGCTGCGTCTTCCCTGGCTCCGAGTCGTCCCCTTCCTAGGCCTCGCCGTCTTCCACCGTCGTGGTGCTCTCTGTGCGGCGTGGTCAAGGTGGTCAAGGAATGACTTCCATCGGACGTGGACTGTATGTGGAGAGGCTGATAGCTGGGTCCACGACCGCCGCAAGGAAGTGCCTCCTTATTACGCGCAAATTAATGATTCCTCCACCTGACAGCAGGGACCCACAGGACGGGCCACCATATTTCACGAAAAACCGATTCACCCCCCTGACTGCTGGGACCCACCAGCTACATCTTCGCACGCAAGAAGTGCATCCGGGCAAAAAAAATGATTCTCCCCCCTGACTGCTGGGACCGACCAGCTACAGCTTCGCACGCAAGGAAGTGTCTGACAGTCGGGACCCACCTGGTCGAACCATACGTAGCGTTCTCATTCTGGTCGCGAACGTGTACGTACATACTGGTCGATGTAGAGGCGCGCACGTGTCGTATAAGTAGAGGTGCGCACGTGTCGTAGTAGGGGTGCACACGTAGCATGTACACGTACGTACAGCGGCGAGGGTGCAACAAAGAAAATACGGCCACGTACGTACATACGGACAGGGTCTCGAACGCCTACTCACGCATACATACATGGCTGGGTCGGAACGGAGAAATAGCGTCGTCATCGTGTTCATGGGGAGGCAACGGAATGTGTTGTGTTCATCGGGTGGTAACAGAACGCGTGGGAGCCAACCGGCTGGGTCAAAACAGAATGCGTGGTCGTGTTCATTGGGAGGGCTTGGACGGAACAGGTGATGGAAACGAGGCCTAGCATACCACACAACGGAGGAAACGGCCTTGTGTTCGACCGGCCACGTTTGAAACGGGATCATGTTCATCGGGAGGGGTCTGTCGTACCGCAAAACCGAGGAAACGAACCTCCTATGGTCGAAACGGGGGTCCTATTGATCGGGAGGGGTCTGGCATACCGCAGAACAGACAAAACAGACCTCCTACGGTCGAAACGGGGGTCCTGTTGATCGGGAGGGGTGTGGCGTACCGCAAAACGGACGAAACGCACTTGTGTTGGAGCGCTACGGTTGAAACGGGGGTCCTGTTCATCAGGAGGGGTGTGGCGTACCGCAAAATGGGACTCCACGGGATACTGGTCATCTCCATCGTCGACCTCCTCTAGCCTCCACGGCCTACCGTCGACCTCCTCCGGCCTCCACGGGCTCCTGTTCATCCAGCCTCCACCACGCGCTACTTCACCGGCTACTGTTCAACCATGCCTCCATGGGCACCCCTCCACCGTCTACTGTTCATCCAGCCCTCCACACCATGGGGTCCTGTTCAACCACCCCTCCACGACCACCCCTCCACCGTCTACTGTTCATCTAGCCCTCCTCAGCACGGGTTCCTGTTCATCCAGAGGCAACGCCACCGCTCACTGTTCATCCAACCCCCCCCCCCCCCCCCGCAACGCTCACTGTTCATCCCAGAGGCAGCATCGCTCGGCTTCAGTTAGCAGCAGTAGCGAAGGAATCGCTCCATCGGGTTCAGTTAACAGCCATCGATCGATCGCTCGGGTTTAGTAACGCGTAGCCTGTAGTGCAATCGCTCGGGTTCAGTTAGAGCCCAATGCCTCGCTCGTGTTCAGTTAGAGCGAATGCCTCGCACACACGAGCGTACCTGTACGAAAGAAACGTGCATCGCTCTCCCACCATAACCAGCAACTCCCCAAAATTTTCCTCCCCCTCGCTTCTACCAAGGTTTTTTCCGTCATGGACGACCCAAAGAATGTCATGCAGCTGCGTCTCCAGCCCGCCCAGGACGAAAAGCCCATTTTTTGTCATAGAAGTAGGAGCCCACCACATCTATGATGATACCGGGTTTTGTCACTATTATCGTCATAGAAGTGTCATATGTATGACAGAAAAAAAATTCGTTCGGCCCAAAATGTCACGGATGTGTCTTTTTTTTGTAGTGCTTCTGGAAAGAAGTGCACTCGTGCACTCGGAGATCACGGCAAAGCTCAGGGCTAATTCCCTTGTGGAACCTTGCCTGCTTCTTGGCATCGGTGGAAACTTCCTCAGTTGCATAATGTGCTAGGTTTCCAAACTCTCTGTTGTATGCATCCACAATGAATCTACCCTGAGTAAAACTGTAGAACTCCTCCCTCTTGCGATCCATAAGACCTTCCGGGATGTGATGCTCACGGAAAGCCTCACTGAAGTCTGCCCAAGTGGTGACCTAGCCAACTGGGCGCATGGCCTCATAGTTCTCCCACCAGAGGCTGGCAGGGCCTTCAAGATGATAGGCAGCATAGCTGACCTTATCATCTTCGGCTACATGTGCAGAGCGTAGCTTATGGGTGATGCTGCGGAGCCAATCATCCATGTCGAGGGGCTCGACGGAATGATGGAAGGTGGGTGGATGCAACTTGATGAAGTCACTGAGAGACACCAAGTCGTTCCTCTTGGGTAGTGTTGTGTTCTGCTCAATGCATTCCAGCAAATGGTAGGTCTCGCGTTTGTTCCTCTCGGCCTCCAGCATGACCTCACCTATAGAAGGATGATGAGGAAGATTCGCATCTCTAGCTCCACTGCCTTCCGCCTGCTCTAGGGCAGCAGGGTTGGTGCGGATGTTGAGCATTCTAGGAAAACAAAACAACGGTTTAGACAAGGATGACAAAATTCTGACAAAGAAGTGCAGAATGTAATTGATGACTCACAATACAAGATGTTCATCTGTACGACATGGTAATACATGAACTGCCATATTTATACCATCAGTCATACACATCATACATGGTTTAGTACAAGACCAAACTGAAGTACAACTGCAGTGAAAGGAAGATTACATCTCATCGGAGGCATCCCAAGCTCCTATACAGTATTTTTCTACACCTCCGGGATCTGGTACATACTACGTCATATTCCACAAGACGCGCAGGACTGCGGAGTTACAAATACTACATACTACTAGTGCCGTGATCCAGCTCAGTCATCTCTAGCTTCGTAGTAGTCCTCATAGAGATCCCCCGCATAGCCTGGAAGCGGGACGTGTGTATCCGGAAACTCATGATCATGTCGAGCCTGTGGACCATATGGACTCAGATGAGTCCTTAGCCCCATGAAGGGTGGAAGACGACGCCCATGCGGAGGCGTGATACCTCCAACATCTGGGTAATCCATGCGAGCTGGAAGACATGTGCGGACAGGGTACAAGTCTCGCATATCCAGGCAACCGGTCTGCAAGGCTGGTGCAGGCCGTGTCAAGGTAGCCCAGTGGTCCTGGCGGGTGTTGTACAGCTCCATGCGTAAGGCACGGTTCTCTCGGTCTCTCTCCTCCAACATCTTAGTAGTAGTGCGAAGAAGTGGCTCCTCATGGGAAGCATCGGCATATAGCCCAGTGTAATAGCCTTCTTGGCCAGTGTGTGCCGCCTGCAGATAGCGGAACTCAGTATCATTGAGCGATGCATACCAGGCTTGAATGATGGAAATCATAGAGTAGGCAGCATCCTGCACGGACATCTCCATGGTGATACCAAGCCCATAGGACCAGTGTAGAAGCTTGGTAGCTCCGGGATAAGATGGGAAGATCCTCATAGTGTAGATGAACTGAATCTGATTGAAGTCATGAAACTGCTCCTCGACGGTATATTTAGGATACCATCTTTAGACTGTCTCAGTCATCACTCGTACTAACATGGCCGTGTGCCTGGGCACTTCAATGCACTGGGTCAGTCATACCACCTGATGAGTAGTGCGAGAAGACATCTGAAACACCAAATGTTGCAAAGACATTAGAATTTCTAGCAGAAATTGGACAACATAACGGCTGTAAATACTCAAAAAGGATTTTGAGACACTTTGCAAAAAATTGCATAGACACTCAAAAACATCATATCAAGGTTCTAGGTCCAAATATCAACATACTAAGGTAGTTGTAGCGACGAGACCTCAAATGTTTGAGGATTGGAACTAATGCATAAAAACTGGATAATAAAGGGATGTGATCAAAGTGTTACTTGCCTTGTTGATGATCCGCAAAACCTAGAGACTTGTAGTAGCACGCTTCACACTTCGGGAATTCTATCGCAAACAAATAATAACATACATAAGCACTCCAACATAGAAGCACGAGTAAAACTCAAATAAGAAGATTCAACTTGAAAGTGCGTTATATCGACTAGGGGGGGTGAATAGGCGATTATTCTTCACTTAGGAATTTGTCGGTGAGGAAATTCCTTAGTGAAGAACTACTTGCAGCGGAATAAGTACTCAGAAGTAAGCATGAAAGAATACACACATAGTCATCATGATGAAATGAAGACAAACACAGAGTACAGAAAGCGTAAACACGGGATAACACAAGATGAAGACAAACAGACTGAAGAAATTGAACTGAGGAAATTGAGAAAGTCTTCAGTCAAAGTCTTCAAACACAGATATGAACAATCACTCAACACAGTAATGAAGAAATGAAAGAGTTGAGGAAATAGAACCAGTAAGGTTGGTGAAGACAATGATTTGGTAGACCAGTTCCAACTGCCGTCTCAGTTGTATGTCTGGTTGGAGCGGCTGAGTATTTAAACTCGAGGACACACAGTCCCGGACACCCAGTCGCTGAGCATGCAGCTCAGGACACCAAGTCCTCACCGTATTCTCCTTGAACTAAGGTCACACAGACGTTGTCCAATCACTCGTGGTAAGTCTTCAGGCGACTTCCAAACCTTAACAGACTTTGGTCACTCGGCGATCCACAATTCCTCTTGGATGCTCTAGACCATGACGCTTAACCGTCTGGAAGAAGCACAGTCTTCAAAGGTGACAAGCGTCAGATCCACGCAGGATCAATCTCTTCAATGATGCTCAATCACTTTTGGTTTGTAGGTGTTTGGGTTTGGGGTTTTCCTCACACGATGATTTTCGCTCAAAGTCCTCCAAGGATGTGTTTCTCTCAAATGACAAGTGTCAGTTTCTCTCGGAGCAGCCAACTAGCTAGTGGTTGTCAGGGGCGGCTATTTATAGCCTAGGGACGAACCCAACATGATAAGACATAAATGCCATTCAATGATATGACCGTTAGGTGGATAAGATATTTTGGGGCAGCTGACGCGCAGCACAGCAACGGTCGGAATTAGGACTCTCAAATTCCTCAGGGCTATCATGTTCCTCACTGTGTAGGCAATCTGCACTGGCGAATTCCTAACTCCTCAGTCAGAACAAATTCCTAAGTGACCAGAAGAACTTCTTCTCTCTCACTAAAGAAACTGACTGAACTGTATGAGATTTCCAATGGCTTCACTCGAAGGGATTGGTAGGTGTAGGATTTTGAGTTGAGCATCACATGGAAATTTTTCCTTAGTATTTCCTCGTCCCCCTTTAATAGTACGGTGTTTCCTATGACTCAAGAAAGAGAAAAACAAAACTATGAAAACGAAAGTCTTCAAGCTTCATATTCCTTGCATGAATATCAAGTCTTCACGGACACACCAATTTCTTCACTTTCAAAGTCTTCATGAAAGTCTTCAGGAATACCAAAATCTTCAGTCGAAGATATTCATTTTAGGGGTCAACTTTCTTTGTAAATATCAAACTCCTCATAGACTTATATACCTGTGTACACTCATAAACACATTAGTCCCTTAACCTACAAGTCTTCAATACACCAAAATCACTAAGGGGCACTAGATGCACTTACAATCTCCCCCTTTTTGGTGATTGATGACAATATAGGTTAAGTTTTCAACGGGGATAAACATATGAAGTGTAAGCACTGATATTGAGGAATTTGATTGCAAGATATAGAAGAACTCCCCCTGAAGATGTGCATAGTGAGGAATTTGCTTTTGAAGCAATGCACACTTGAAGAGTTGAATCATGGAGATCTCCCCCCTATATCTTGTAATTCATACATGCATTTGACATATAATATGAAGAATTTGAAATGCATGATGAAATATGGTTCCTGAAGAAATTCAGCATGTGTGCAATAGTGTTAACGAGGAACAAGCATGCCGAATAACGCATCAAAAGTATCAGAGCATAGTGCATCAAAAGTATCAGAGCACCATCGGGTTTAAGGTTACAACTCGATCCAATAAAAGTTTCAGAAGAGCGAGAGTTGTAACTTAGCAAAAAAACGCCCATATAATAGACCCGCTTGAAGACTAACTCAGATTTCTCCCCCTTTGTCATCGAATGACCAAAAGGATCGAAACTGAGGACTAACGCCCCTGAAGAATATCAAGTTGATGGAGGAGCGTCAACGTTGTTGGGGTCAATTGTCGTAGTAGGGCCTGCCGCAGTGTGGTCCAAGTCTTCATTTTCATCAGTGTCGCGCGATGAAGAATAGGAGCTAGCCACCAAGGAAGAAACCTTGACTTTCTTGAATTTCTTCGGTGGAGGTGCAGACCAGTCAAATTCTTCCTTGAGACCCATATTTTTTAGATCTTCGGCGCTGTAGACATGAGATAGAACAGCCCAGGTACGGTTGAAGGTTTCATGGAGGTAGTAGAGGTTTTTCCTCACTGCATTGTGTGTGGAGGTCATGTTGTGAAGAATTGAACCAAACTGACGCTTGACCCATTTATGATTGCGATCAACTTTCTGATGAAGACTGAGGAGTAACTCACGATCAGTCATCACCCTGGGTGCTGTGGCTTGAGGAATTTGCTTGTCAGAGGTGTTGGCGGCAGAGTCATGTGTGGCAGAGTCATCATTGGTGGAGTAGCATGCAGCCTTGCGAAATTGACCATCCAATGGACGAATGCCTTCATCTATCACAGCAGTTGCCTTGCCTTTGTCATCAGCTGAGGAAAATGTTCGTTTGAGGACTTCAATTGGAGGCAAGTAGCTGCTGTGGTTCAGAGTATCAGCCTTGTAATTGAGTGAAGACCTTGTCCTGATGAACCTCATAATCCATGGTGCATAAGGCTTCAGCTCAAATGGTGACATAGCAATATCCGCTAGAGTCCTCATGAAGAAATCATGGAAGTTGACGGTAACGCCATGAATGATATTGAAAAGCATATTCTTCATGATGCCAATGACTTGTTCATCATTTGAGTCGTGGACTTTGATAGGACTCATTGTCTTCATCAGAATGCGATAGACAGTCCGTGGCACATCCAGTAATTCCTTGACGAGGAATTTGGTTCGAGGGGCTTGCCCTGGCTTCAAGGGATTCATCAGCACTTGCATGTAATGATTTGTAAGCTCAGGTTCATTGTAGATGCAACAAGCACCTTCAAGGGGAGGATTGAGTGAGGGGGCACGAAGCAATTCAGTTGCTGGTGCGTTGTAGTGAGTATTTTCTGACATCCAGTCCAGCACCCATGAGTTCACATCTTCAGAATTTCCTGTGATGCGCAACGTTCCATAGAATTGAAGAATGAGTTCTTCTTTCCAATCACAGATGTCAGTGCAGAAATTCAGCAATCCAGCATCGTGAAGAACACTTAGGACTGGCTCAAAGCACGACAGAGATTCCATGTCCACGTGAGGAATGTGTGCATGATCGAAGACTTTGTCTTTGTTGAATAGCACTGAGGAATAGAAATTGGCTTGACTAGCAGTCCAGAAACGCCTCTTCCTTATGCGAGCAGAATCATAGGAATTGTAGTCTGTGAAGAACACATGCTCGTTGAAGAAATCTTCAGCCTTGAACTTTTACTTCTTTGAGAATGGATCCTTTGGCTTGGGCAGAGGAGTGTCAGTGAGTTGCATCACAACCTCCGGAATCACAATCTCTGGTTCTTTAGGCCGAGGAATTTCTGGTTCCTCTTCAGTGGCAGTCTGCGTGTTCAAAGGATCAGCAGTAGCAGTTTATTCAGCACTAGTGGCTGGAATTTCTTCATGCACAGACGAGGTGGGCTGAGTTTCTTCAGAGCCCATTTGAATGGTTGGTGCAGGGAAATGAGGTATTTGTTGTATTGGGGTGAAGAGTGGAGAATTGGGACGCTGACTTTCCCAAAAGTCATCATTCATCACAGGCATAGTGCATCCAATATCCACGTCTTCATCTTCAATTTCTTCAACGCCAGCCTCTTCAGGTGTGAACTGAGGCATTGGCGAGGAAGCAAGAGGCGTTGAAGGGATCGCATCCACTTCAATTTCTTCATCAATCTACTCTGACGAAGCAGCAAAATGATTTTCTTCATCAGATCCGCTAGGGATCACATATTCTTCACCAAAAGGAACAAGGTCCTTTGATGGCATGGTGGAAATTGGAACAGTATCAATTGGATTTTCAAGTGAGCTGGTCATAGGCTTCATTTTCTTCGGAGCTGATGAATCTAAAGCCGATGATGCTTTCCTTTTCTTCACTGCAGCTCTATTTGCAACCTTGGTCTTCCTCACATCTGATGCAGATGGAAGGGTAGGAGTTGGTGTAGGCGCAGGAGGAGCTAAGGAATCTGTTTGAATTTCCTCAGGCGCAACTGATGCAGTTGCCCTGACTTCTTTATTTTCTTCAGGTGCACCACTAGTGGATGCCCTGGCAATGTCTTCAGTGGCTGGAATGGAGTCATCAGCCCTGGAACTAGCATTTTCATCAGCAGCCTGAAAGTCATCAGCGGTGCTGGCATGTTCTTCAGTTTGCTGAGTAGAAGCTTCAGCTTGAGGAATTTCTTGTTGCGATGGGGCGGCAACATTGGTGAACTTCTCAGTCAGTTTAACGAACCTGACTTTGGCTCCTTTCCAATCAGCATAATAAGCATTAAAATTATCGCTGAGGGCTTTGATTTCAGACTGGGTCTTGAGGAGTTCATCAGTTGTCATGTTGACAACATTTTTCCTCAGGAACTTCTCTTTCCTGAACTGAGCTTTCTTGATTTGCCTAGCCTTCTCAAATTTCCATTTCTCTTCAGTGATGAAATGGGTCAGCATGTGACTTTGGCCAGGAGTCAAATGAAAATCAGGCATAGGAGTGTTTGGGTCCTTGTGCCAGATATCAATGTAGTCGAGGATTATTTGTGGATCCAAAAGCAGTGGCACATTTGTGCCTTTGGCTCTAGCAGCCCTTTCTTGCCTGTCTCTGATGATTTCTGCAAGTTCATCATCATCAGCTTCATCGTCAGATGGCACTTGGAAGGCAACCTGTTTCTTCTTCAGATTTGGCCGAGGACCTCGAGCAGCCGTTGCCTTTGTCTTCAGCAGAGTGGGGCCTGATGAAGAGTTTGGTGCAGCTGAGGAACTCGCTGAGACACCAGAGGCAATAGAGATGCCTGCAGTTCTTTGGCACATGGCCAGATGTACAAGTGTTGACGACTTTGCCGGAGCAACTGAGGACTTTGGGGGAGGAGCTGAGGACTTTGGAGGAGAAGGAGCAGCATGAGGAACTGTCCATGAGGGCTTTGAAGATTCTGGCCGTGAGGGCATTGCTGAGGAACCTGGCCGTGAGGGCATAGTTGGTGAAGCACTTGGCTTGTGAGCGGGCTTCTTTGCCATTGATTTTCTAGGCCTGACAGAGGCCTCAGTGGCAGCAGCAGTAGCAGAGTTTCATTGAATTTCCTCACTGCTTCTTTGGCTTGTCTTGCCAACTTGGCTTGGCGTTTGGCCCATTCTTCAGGGAAATCCTCACCATGCTTGATGCTGGTGGGGTCAGCTTCTTGACCAGGTTCCAATGGAGCTCTCGGGCATGGAGGATTTAGTGCGAATTTCTTCATATACTTTGGAGTTACATATCTGTACTCCCTCAATTCTCTTGCCCATCTCCTTTCAATCCTCTGTATGCGCACCTTGCGCTGATTTTTGTTCTCCTTTCCGAACTTAGCCTCATTAGGTGTGCAATAGTCAGCATAGATGTCCTTAGGTATTTCAAATGCAGTCATGACCTTAGGCCTCTTTCCTCCTTTCTGTGGTTTCTTACCGTCTGCCATATTCTTCAGTTGAGGGATTTGAACAATCGAATTCTCTGAAGAAGTATGCAACTTTTCTTCGAGGAACGCTGCAAATGAGTTAAGCTGATGAGAACCTAGTGATTCAGCAGCGGACATGAGTACCTGTGAACAGAGTATAGTTGCGAGAAATTCAAGAGGTCATATGCGTTCTCAGAAGGTTTTCAAAAAGAACAAGTTTGAGGAATTTGACTAGATGAGTCTTGTTGAATTTCACTAAGTGTTCTTTGTCTTAGGTTCCAGAGTTGTACAGATTGAGGATCCACACAATTGAGGAATCTTGAAGAAAAATGATGCTTAGAGAAACGAATCAAGAGTAGATGACTAGTGAGGTGTTTAGTGTGTGAGGATTTGAAGAATAAAACACCTTTGAAGATTTTGTTGAGAAAATTTGAATCAAAGAGGGCAGTAAAAGTAACTTTTAATTACCCTTGATGAAGAACACGACGAACTGAGAAGTGTAGATTTGAAGCTCGTCAGTTCAGATCTTCCACGCCCTAACTTGGCGGAGGAAGACAGCTACGGCGGCGGCGGAGTGAAGATTTCCGTGGCCGGCGCGAGTACGACGGCGACGAGGTCGAGGCAGTGAAGCTCTTCCTCACCAGCGACGATGGAGTAGCGGCGGCGCTAGTGTTTGAGAAGCTCGAGCGAGAGAGAGTGCGGTCGAGCGGAGTAAAGGAAGTGAGGAAGGGGAAAGGGGTATTTATAGTCATAGTGAAAAATTGTTCGCCGGACAATTTAGGACGAACGTGCCCCCGACCCTTCTCATTCGCTTGACATGTGTCACCCATGTACTGTAAAGTGGAGATCGTGTTAGATCGTGGGTGAATAGATAATTCTATCATGGGATATGGGACGGTTTGAGCGGCAGAACCGAAAATTTGCATAAGATAAGATTTTAAGTTTCATTCGCAATTTCTTCAGCTGACAAGGACACAGTGAAGATTTTGAACGAGTTTCAAATAGAACGCACATGAAGAATTTGTGAATAGATTGGGTTGAGTATAGCATAGTGGGGAAAGGGTGCGATCACATTCACTTAGCAGAAAATGTAACTTGAAGAAATAGCCATAAGTGAATGTTGTATAGGACATAAACTCATATAAATATATATAGCCAATGAAGAAAAACGATGGAAACAGTGAAGATTTTGCAAAGTTGAAGAATTTGAAAAAATGAAGAATTTCAAAACTGAGTAATTTCAAAAATAAAGATTTTCAACTTTCGTGGTGGCGTGACCCACCGTATAAGAATGATGATTTCAGACACCGCGTACAATTGTCGTAGGGTTCTGAGAATCAAATTCTTCATTAATTTCTTCACACTTAGAGTGTTATTTTTCATTTATTGAAGAAAAACGTTTCTTCATGTGTTGCACATCTAAGTCATTAATTTTGCATAAGTGTTAGGATGAGTGTCCTTTTTCAAAGAACACTCGAAGACCCTAAGATATTTAGCTCACACCGCAACTTGCTAAATCTCTTCTCATCCAAGGGCTTTGTGAAGATATCGGCTAGCTGTTCTTCAGTCTTCACATGATCAATAGATATGTCGCCCTTCAACACATGATCGCGAAGAAAATGATGACGAATCTGAATGTGCTTTGTCTTCGAGTGCTGAACTGGGTTGTGACCAATCTTGATGGCACTCTTATTGTCACAGTAGAGAGGCACATTCTTCATGTTGATGCCATAGTCCTTGAGAGTTTGCTTCATCCACAGCAATTGAGCACAGCAAGAACCAGCTATAATGTACTCAGCTTCCGCAGAAGACAGTGATACGCAGTTCTGTTTCTTCGAGGACCAACAGACCAAAGATCGTCCGAGGAAATGACAAGTACCAGATGTTGACTTGCGGTCCACACGATCACCAGCATAGTCAGAGTCAGAATATCCAATGAGATCAAAAGTAGAGCCCTTGGGGTACCATAGTCCTAGTGTTGGTGTGTGAGCTAGATATCGAAGAATATGCTTCACATCCTTATGGTGTGATTCCTTCGGTGTAGCTTGAAATAGGGCACACATGCAAACACTAAGCATTATATCTGGCCTAGATGCACATAAGTACAATAAAGAACCAATCATGGAGCGGTATACCTTGTGATCGAAGTCAATACCATTTTCATTAGTGCATAGATGGTGGTATATCCTGCTCTCGAATCTTCAGCTGATGGTATCCTGATCACAGATCGATCTTGGAAAATACTTTAGCTCCTTGCAACTGGTCAAACAAATCATTGATCATTGGCAGTGGGTACTTATTCTTGATCGTCACTTCATTCAACGCATGATAATAAACAACTATCCTTAATGATCCATACTTCTTCTGCACTAGAAGTATTGGGGCTCCCCAAGGTGATGAACTTGGTAGAATGTAACCCTTATCCAGTAAATCCTTAATCTACTTCTTAATTTCCTCCAAATCCTTTACGGGGATCCGATACGGTCACTTTGATATTGGCCCGGTGCCTGACAATAGCTCCATCAAAAACTCAATTTCTCTATCCGGTCGCATGCCTGGCAACTCTTCCGGAAATACGTCGGGGTAATCCTTCACCACTGGTACTTCCTCCTGTACAACTCCTGATAATGAATTCACTTGAGTCCTCTTCAGCAGATGACGGGGTACGTACTTGATCCTTCTTCCTTCTGGGGTGGTAAGCATAATCGACTTACTGGCGCAATCGATGTTTCCTCCATACATCGATAACCAATCCATACCCTAAATTACATCCAATCCTTGCGACTCCAGGATTATCAGATCTGAGGGGAAAACATGCCTACCTATGGTCAATGGCATCTGAAAACATCCTTGGCTTGCCATATGCTTCGCTCGTGGCGAGCTTACTAACATAGCTGTCCTAAGAACTTTGGTAGGTAGCTTATACTTATCCACAAATCCCCTTGATATGTATGAATGCGATGCACCAGTATCAAAAAAGAACGATTGCAGTAAATGACTTAACCAAAAACTTACCCATAACTGCATCTGGCTCCTCTTCAACCTCCTCCACGCTAACGTGGTTCACTTGTCCCCTGTTGAAAGGGGTGGGCTTCTTCCCAGGGCTTCCATTGCCATTTCCATTCTTTTCTCCAGAACACTCTGTGGCGTAGTGTCCATTCTTCCCACACTTGAAACAAGTAATGTGACATAGATCCTTCTTGGCGGGCATTGCTGGTTTGGAACGGTTCTAGTTGGTGCTTCCTCCATTCCCATTCCCATTCTTGGGGCCACTATGGTTATGTGAACTTCCTCCATTGGAATTATGGACTCCATGGTTATGGTGAATGTGTCCTCCCGAGTTCGGGGTAAAATGAGGTCTCTGCTGAGCTCCTGAATTGCGCTTCCCTTGTCCATACTTCCTCTTGCGACTCTCTATCTGCTGCTGCTTCCCTTCAATCATAAGAGCTCTATCTACCAACTCCTGGTAGTTGTTGAATGTTGGATCATTAAATGAATGCTCAGCTCATCATTCAGTCCTTCCAAAAACTTCTCCTGCTTAGCAGCATCTGTAGCTAAGTCATCAGGGGCATAGCATGCTAACTTACTAAACTCATCCACATACTTGCCCACTGTGCGTCCTCCTCGGCGCAAGTTGTGAAACTCGTGCTTCTTCATGTTCATAGCTCCTTGTGAAACATGGGCAGTGCAGAAAGCCTACTGAAACTGGTCCCATGTAACAGTGTCAATGGGGTAAGTGGCTGCGAAATTCTCCCACCATGATGCTGCAGGTCCATCAAGCTGATGTGCCGCAAAACGCACTCTCTCCGCATCAGTGCATCCTGCAGTGGTGAGCTCCCTTCCAATCTTGCGGAGCCAGTCATCTGCAACAATCGGCTCGGTGCTACTAGAGAACACCAGTGGATTCAGCCTTAGGAAATGGGCTAAGTGATCAACAGGTGGTGGTGGTGGTGGGTTGTTGTTGTTGTTGTTGTTGTTGCCTTGGTTCTTATTCTGAACTAGTAGATGCATCAAGTTATGCTGCTACTGGATCAACTGAGTAAGCTCTGGTGGGAAAGCAAATCCATTGTCACGTCTCAGAGGCATTTGATGGGTTTAGAAAAGGTGAGAAGACAGAATAGAATGAAGGCTAAAGAGGAAACACTACCCATATGCTCATGAGACAAATGCAATCATATCACTTCAATCAATTCAAACAAGGGCTTACAATCGATCTAACTATCGTTACAAAAGTGCTCGGACTATTCTATATACATGGGGAATACTACTACTTATATGGTGGTCGACTAGAAGTTTTGGTCGGTGGAAGACTCCATGATACCCGCTCTAGCTTCATCAACATAGTCATCATTGCTATCGTCGGGGTCAGAATCAGTGTCGTCGATGATGATTTAGTCCTCCGAACGAATGTCCTTGGAATGGTCGTCATCTCCTTCTGGCGTGGGGTCTCCCATGAATACTCCTAGCTTCCTCGCCAGGTCGTCGTTCTTCTACACTAGTATCGTCATTTCCTCCTCATATCCGTCGCGTGTAGACTTGAGTTCCTCCTCCAACTCTGTAATCCTGGTCATTTCCTTCTTCAGATCTATCATGCCTGCGCACATCTGGTTCTCCTAGCAACGAATGTGTTGGTTTATCTCCTGGATGAAAGCTGCAATGGACCTGTCCCTCCTTGTGCTTATCATCTCCCATTGCTCATCTCGGCGCCCACATATCTGGTAGATAGTGTCCTTAAGATCCTTGTTATAAACTTCTCCAATGCGTCCCATGGCAATGTGGGCTGTGCTACGTCTTGAGCTTGCGTTGGTTTTCCTCGAAGAGGAGAGGGTGATGCAGCAAAGTTTAGCGTAAGTATTTCCTTCAATTTTGAGAACCAAGGTATCAATCCAGTAGGAGTTTCCTCAAAAGTTCCATGCAGCTACACAAACAAACTGAGAACTCGCAACCAACACAATAAAGGGGTTGTTAATCCCTTCACCGCCACTTGCGAAAGTGAGATCTAATAAAGATAGTATGATAAGATAAATATATTTTTGGTATTTTATGATAGAGATGCAAACAGTAAATATGCAAATAAAGGAAGATTGAAAGCAAATATGATAAGATATAGACCCGGGGGCCATAGGTTTCACTAGAGGCTTCTCTCAAGATAGAATAAGTATTACGGTGGGTGAACAAATTACTGTCAAGCAATTGATAGAAAAGCGCATAGTTATGAGATTATCTAGGCATGATCATGTATATAGGCATCACGTCCATAACAAGTAGACCGACTCCTGCGTGCATCTACTACTATTACTCCACACATCGACCGACTCCTGCCTGCATCTAGAGTATTAAGTTCATAAGAACAGAATAACGCATTATGCAAGATGACATGATGTAGAGGGATAAACACATGCAATATGATATAAACCCCATCTTGTTATCCTCGATGGCAACATTACAATACGTGTCTTGCAACCCTTTGTGTCACTGGCTAAGAACACCGCAAGATTGAACCAAAAGCTAAGCACTTCTCCCATGGCAAGAAAGACCAATCTAGTAGGCCAAACCAAACTGATAATTCGAAGAGACTTGCAAAGATAAACTCAATCATACATAAAAGAATTCAGAGAAGATTCAAATATTATTCATAGATAAACTTGATCATAAACCCACAATTCATCGGATCTCGACAAACACACCGCAAAAAGAGTTTACATCGAATAGATCTCCACAATAGAGGGGGAGAACATTGTATTGAGATCCAAAAAGGGATAAGAAGCCATCTAGCTAATAACTATGGACCCGTAGGTATGTGGTAAACTACTCACAACTCATCGGACGGGCAAGGATGTTGATGTAGAGGCCCTCCATGGTGGATTCCCCCTCCGGCAGAGTGTCGGCGAAGGCTCCAAGATGGGATCTCGCGGATACAGAAGGTTACGACGGTGGAAATTGTGTTTCGTGGTGCTCCTGGATGTTTTCGGGGTACGTAGGTATATATAGGAAGAGGAAGTACGTCAGTGGCCGCCCGAGGGGCCCACGAGACAGGGGGCGCGCCCTACAGGGGGGCGGCCCCCTATCTCGTGGGGCCCTCGGGAGCTTCTTGACTTGCACTCCAAGCTCTCTGGATCAGATTTGTTCCAAAAATCACGCTCCCGAAGGTTTCATTCCGTTTGGACTCCGTTTGATATTCCTTTTCTTCAAAATACTGAAATAGGCAAAAAAACAGCAATATGGGCTGGGCCTCCGGTTAGTAGGTTAGTCCCAAAATGATATAAATGTGTAAAATAAAGCCCATAAACATCTAAAAGGGGTAATATAATAGCATGGAACAATAAAAAATTATAGATACGTTGGAGACGTATCAAGCATCCCCAAGCTTAATTCCTGCTCGTCCTCGAGTAGGTAAATGATAAAAAGAGAATTTTTGATGTGGAATACTACCTAGCATCATTCATAATATAATTTTCTTTATTGTGGCATGAATGTTCAGATCCAAATGAATACAAAATAAAAGTTCATATTGACATAAGAAATAGTAACACTTCAAGCATACTAACCAAAGTAATCATGTCTTCTCAAAATAACATGGCAAAAGAAAGTTCATCCCTACAAAATCATAAAGTTAGGCTATGCTTCATTTTCGTCACACAAAGATGTTCCCAACTTCTATACCCCCCATGACAAGCCAAGCAATTGTTTTATACTTAAATAATCTCAAACTTTTTCAACCTTCACGCAATACATGAGCGTGAGCCATGGATATAGCACTATGGGTGGAATAGAATATGATGATGGGGATTGTGTGGAGATGATAAAAAAAGAAAGTCTCACATTGACGAGGATAATCAACGGTCTATGGAAATGCCCATCAATTGATGTCAACATGAGGAGTAGGGATTGCCATGCAACAGATGCACTAGAGCTATAAATGAATGCTCAGTAAAAGAAAACTAGTGGGTGTGCATCCAACTTGCTTGCTCACGAGGACCTAGGGCATTTGAGGAAGCCCATCGTAGGAATATACAAGCCGAGTTCTATAATGAAAAATTCCCACTAGTATCAAAAAGACAACTTATGAGACTCACTACATGAAAAAAAGGTGCTACTTTGAAGCACAAAATATGAGACTCACTACATGAAGAACAAGGTGCTACTTTGAAGCACAAGTGTGGAAAAAGAGATAGTAACATGGCCCTTTTTATTTGTTTTCTTTTTTCTTTTCTTTTCTTTTTTTTTCTTTTTTTTCTTTTTTCTTTTTTCTTTTTCTTTTCTTCTATTTTTTCCGTTGGGCAATGCTCTAATAATGATGATCATCACACTTCTATTGATTACAACATAAGAATTACAACTCGAAACTAGAATAAGATATGACTCTATATGAATGCCTTTGGCGGTGTACCGGGATGGTGCAATGAATCAAGAGTGACATGTACGAAAAATAATGCTTGGTGGCTTTGCCACAAATATGATGTCAACTACATAATCATGCAATGGCAATATGACAAAACTAAAGTATGTAATGAAAATGATGAACAGAACGGTGGAAAGTTGCATGGCAATATATCTCGGAATGGCTATGGAAATACCATAATGGGTAGGTATGGTGGCTGTTTTGAGGAAGATATAAGGAGGTTTATGTGTGATAGAGCGTATCATATCACGAGGTTTGGATGCACCGGCGAAGTTTGCACCAACTCTCAAGGTTAGAAAGGGCAATGCACCGTACCTAAGAGGCTAGCAAAGGCGGAAAGGTAGAAGTGCGTATAATCCATGGACTCAACATTAGTCAAAATAACTCATATACTTGTTGCAAAAATTTAGAAGTCATCAAAAATGAAGTGCTACGCGCATGATCCTAGGGGAATAGATTGGTAGGAAAAGACCATCGATCGTCCCCGACAGCCACTCATAAGGATGCACAAGCCAAGTACACTTCATGTTTCAAATTTGTTACACAACTTTAACCATACGTGCATGCTACTAGATTTGCTAACTTCAACACAAGCATTCTTTGAATTCATAATCACCCAACTAGCATGACTTTAATATCACTACCTCCATATCTCAAAACAATTATCAAGTATCAAGTTGATCATAGCATCCAATTCACTTCCTATGATAGTTTTTATTATACCCAACTTGGATGCTCATCATTCTAGGACCAACTTTATGACCATAGCAAATACCATGATGTTCTAAAAGACTCTCAAAATAATATAAGTGAAGCATTAGAGACTAGTAATGTCTTCAAAATTAAGACACCACCGTGTTCTGAAAGATATAAGTGAAGCACTAGAGCAAAAACTATCAAGCTCAAAAGATATAAGTGAAGCACATAGATTATTCTAGCAAATTCCAAAAAAATAGGCTTCTCCCAAAAGTTGTGTACAGCAAGGATTATTGTGGTAAACTAAAAATCAAAGACTAATATAATACACGACGCTCCAAGCAAAACACATATCATGTAGCGAATAAAAATATAGCTCCAAGTAAAGTTACCAATGAACGAAGACGAAAGAGGGGATGCCTTCCCGGGGCATCCCCAAGCTTAGGATTTTAGCTATTCTTGAATATATTGGGGTGTCATGGGCATCCCCAAGTTTAGGCTCTTGCCACCCTTTACTCCATAGTCCATAAAAGCTTTACCCAAAACATGAAAACATCACAACACAAAACTCAACAGGAAATCTTATAAGCTCCGTTATTGAAAGAAAACAAAACCACCACATAAGGTACTGCAATGAACTCATTCTTTATTTAATTTGGTGTTAAACATACTGTATTCAAACTTCTTTATGGTTCATAGACTGAATTACTAGCCATAGATGCATTGAAATAAGCAAACAACACACGAAAAACAGAATCTGTCAAAAACAGAACAGTCTGTAGAAATCTGTAACTAACGCAAACTTCTGGAACTCTAAAACTCCTACATAAATAGGAAGTCCTGGAAAATTTGTCTATTTAACAGAAGCAAAAAGAATCAACAAAAAATCACGTTCTTGTGATTTAACAAAATTATATTTGTGCATGCAAAGTTTCTGTTTTTCAGCAGAATCAAATCAACTATCATTGTAGGTTATCCTATAGGTTCTACTTGGCACAAACACTAATTAAAAGATAAAAACACATCTAAACAGAAGTTAGATGCAATATTTATTACTAAAAAGGAGCAAAAACAAAAAAAATAAAGAAAATTGGGTTGCCTCCCAACTAGCGCTATCATTTAACGCCCCTAGCTAGGCATAAAAGCAAGGATAGATCTAACGAGTGCCATCTTTGGCACTAAATTCATAAGTAGCACGCATGATAGATTCATAAGGTAATTTGACTTACTTTATTGGAAAGTGCTCCATGCCTTTCTTTAAAGGAAATTGGAATCTAATGTTCCCTTCCTTCATATCAATAATCGCACCAATCGTTCTAAGGAAAGGTCTACCAAGAATAATAGGGGAAGAAAGATTGCAATCTATATCAAGAATGATGAAATCTACGGGCACCAAATTTCTATTTTCAACAATAAGAACATCATTGATCCTTCCCATAGGCTTTTTAATGGTGGAATCCGCAAGGTGCAAATTTAAAGAGCAATCATCAAGATCATGGAAACCTAGAATATCACATAAAGTTTTCGGAATCGTGGAAACACTAGCACCCAAATCACACAAAGCAAAACACTCATAATATTTAATTCTAATCTTTATAGTAGGTTGCCACTCATCATTAAGTTTTCTAGGTATAGAAACTTCCAAAAAGTTTTTCATCATAAGATTGCATCAAGGCATCAACAATATGTTTGATAAAAGCTTTATTTTGACTATAAGCATGAGGAGAGTTAACAACGGATTGCAACAAAGAAATACAACCTTTTAAAGAGCAATCATCATAATCAAATTCCTTGAAATCCAAGATAGTAGGTTCAATATTATTAGAAGTTGAGGGTTCTCCAATCTCACTTTTACCAAATTTAACATCAAGATCTAAAGATTCCGAATTTTTGGGACGCCTTCTAGGCAAAGTTGATTCATCATCACTCACATAATCATCAAAATTCATATTGCAAAACATAGATCTAATCGGAGACACATCAATAACTTTAAGATCTTAATCATTATTTTCACGAAGACTAGAAGAACACGCTTTTAAAAAGCTTTCTTTTTTAGCACGCAATTTAGCGGTTCTTTCCTTGCACTCGCCAATGGAAATTCTCATTACATTGAGAGACTCATTGATATCATGCTTAGGAGAAGAAGATCCAAGTTTAAGAGAATTAACATCAAGCGAACGTCTATCAACGTTCCTAGCCAAATCGTCAACTTTGACCAATTTTCCTTCAAGCAAAGCATTAAAATTCTTTTGAGAAATCATAAATTCTTTCACACTATTTTCAAAATCAGAGGGCATCTTATTAAAATTACCATAAGAATTATTGTAGGAATTTCCATAATTATTAGAGGGATTACTAAGGAACGGTCTAGCATTAAAATTTCCTCTATAAGCATTGTTTCCAAAACTATTCCTACCAACAAAATGCACATCCATAGATTCATTATTATTATCAATCAAGGAAGACAAAGGCATATCATTGGGATCAAGAGGAGTATTTTTAGTAGCAAACATCCTCATAAGTTCATCCATCTTTCCACTCAAAACATTGATTTCTTCTATAGCATGCACTTTTTACTAGAAGATCTTTTGGTGTGCCTTTGAGAATAATTAACCATAATATTATCAAGCAATTTTGTAGCATCTCCTAACGTAATTTCCATAAACGTGCCTCCTGCGGCCGAATATAAGAGATTTATAGAAGCAAAGTTCAAACCGGCATAAAACTTTTGTATGATCATCCATAAATTCAAACCATGAGTAGGGCAATTGCGAAGCATCAATTTCATTCTTTCCCAAGATTGGGCAACATGCTCATGATCAGGTTGTTTAAAATTCATAATATCGTTCCTAAGAGTGATGATCTTAGCGGGAGGAAAATACTTAGAGATAAAAGCATCTTTGCACTTGTTCCAAGAATCAATACTATTTTTAGGCAAAGACGAAAACCAAACTTTAGCACGATCTCTAAGTGAAAACGGAAATAACTTCAATTTGACAATATTGTTATCCGTATCTTTCTTCTTTTGCATATCACACAAATCAACAAAATTGTTTAGATGAGTAGCGGCATCTTCACTAGGAAGGCCAGCGAATTGATCTTTCATAACAAGATTCAGCAAAGCGGTATTGATTTCACAAGACTCAACATCATTAAGAGGAGCAATCGGAGTACTAAGGAAATCATTATTATTGGTGTTTGAGAAGTCACACAATTTGGTATTATCTTGCACCATGGCAACAAGTAATCCAACACACAAGGAAACAGAAAAACGGCAAGCGAAAAAGAGAGGAGGAGATTCGGAAAGAGAGGGCGAATAAAACAGCAAGGGTGAAGTGGGGGAGAGGAAAACGAGAGGCAAATGGCAAATAATGTAAATGCGAGGGAGATGGGTTTGTGATGGGTACTTGGTATGTCTTGACTTGAGTGAAGACCTCCCCGGCAACGATGCCAGAAATCCTTCTTGCTACAGCTTGAGCTTGCGTTGGTTTTCCTCGAAGAGGAGAGGGTGATGCAGCAAAGTGTAGCGTAAGTATTTCCCTCAGTTTTGAGAACCAAGGTATCAATCCGGTAGGAGGCTCCTCAAAAGTCCCACGCACCTACACAAACAAACTGAGAACTCGCAACCAACGCAATAAAGTGGTTGTCAATCCCTTCACGGCCACTTGCAAAAGTGAGATCTAATAAAGATAGTATGTAAGATAAATATATTTTTGGTATTTTATGATATAGATGCAAACAGTAAAGCAAATAAAGGTAGATTGAAAGCAAATATGATAAGAGATAGACCCGGGGGCCATAGGTTACACTAGAGGCTTCTCTCAAGATAGAATAAGTATTACGGTGGGTGAACAAATTACTATCGAGCAATTGATAGAAAAGCGCATAGTTATGAGATTATCTAGGCATGATCATGTATATAGGCATCACGTCCATAACAAGTAGACCGACTCCTGCCTGCATCTACTACTATTACTGCACACATCGACCGACTCCTGCCTGCATCTAGAGTATTAAGTTCATAAGAACAGAGTAACGCATTAAGCAAGATGGCATGATGTAGAGGGATAAACACATGCAATATGATATAAACCCCATCTTGTTATCCTCGATGGCTACAACACAATACGTGTCTTGCGACCCTTTCTGTCACTGGGTAAGAACACCGCAAGATTGAACCCAAAGCTAAGCACTTCTCCCATGGCAAGAAAGACCAATCTAGTAGGCCAAACCAAACTGATAATTTGAAGAGACTTGCAAAGATAACTCAATCATACATAAAAGAATTCAGAGAAGATTCAAATATTATTCATAGATAAACTTGATCATAAACCAACAATTCATCGGATCTCGACAAACACACCGTAAAAAGAGTTTGCATCGAATAGATCTCCACAAGAGAGGGGGAGAACATTGTATTGAGATCCAAAAAGAGAGAAGAAGCCATCTAGCTAATAACTATGGACCCGTATGTCTGTGGTAAACTACTCACAACTCATCGGAGGGGCAAGGATGTTGATGTAGAGGCCCTCCGTGGTTGATTCCCCCTCCGGCAGAGTGTCGGCGAAGGCTCCAAGATGGGATCTCGCGGATACAGAAGGTTACAACGGTGGAAATTGTGTTTCCTGGTGCTCCTGGATGTCTTCAGGGTACGTAGGTATATATAGGAAGAAGAAGAACGTTGGTGGTCGCCCGAGGGGCCCACGAGACTGGGGGCGCACCCTACAGGGGGTGCGGCCCCCTATCTCGTGGGGCCCTCGGGAGCTTCTGGACTTGCACTCCAAGCTCTCCGGATCAGATTTGTTCCAAAAATCATGCTCCCGAAGGTTTCATTCCGTTTGGACTCCGTTTGATATTCCTTTTCTTTGAAATACTAAAATAGGCAAAAAACAACAATATGGGTTGGGCCTCCGGTTAGTAGTTTAGTCCCAAAAATTATATAAATTTGTAAAATAAAGCCCATAAACATATAAAAGGGGTAATATAATAGCATGGAACAATTAAAAATTATAGATACGTTGGAGACGTATCAGGCTGCCATGCTCTTTCCTAGACTCCAGGTTGGTGCATCAAAGGAAAACTCTATGGGCTCAGTGACTGGCATGAATGTCCTTCCTGGAACTTGAACTCAAATCATCAAATGCTCCTCTTCTAGTAAAGTGGCGATGTAGGTCCCGGTGAAGCTTGGTATTCTAATGTTCAGGTACCTAGTAACTTCCTTCAAGTGTCGTCCAAAAGGTATGTCTTCATCCGGTTGTGTAAACTTGTTCCTTGAGTCCGCCATCCTATAGAGTGGAAAAGGGAGAGGAGTCAGAAATGAGTAGAGAAGAGTGACCTATGGTTTAACTTAGTGGTCGTGTCCTACAGTCGGCGTGTGATCTGATAGCATCTTGTAGCGTCCAGACCTCAAACAATCTAATCTCTGTACATCAGTGTCATCCCTGGATCGGTAATGCTAACACGCACAGTACTCGAGTATTTATAACAGAGTCTCAATCACACACTTATTACATCGAAATGTCTCAAAAGAGAACTTAATACAATAATATGGCTTAAGGCCATCTAGATAAGATAACCGTGGAAGGCTTGGAAAACAAAGTGAGTCCATCGACTCCAATGGCATAGCTGAGTGAACAACAACGACCTATGGCACCTTAGTCGTTGTTTGAAAAGTCTGCAACATGATATGTTGCAGCCCGAAACGGGTCAGCACATGGAATATGCTGGCAATTTAACACAAAAGAGTAATGAACAGAATAAATGCTATCACTACATGAATATATGGCTGGTGGAAAGCTCTATGGTTAAAGTTTTGCGTAAAGCCAATATTTTCCCTACAACAAAGGAATAAATTTTATTTAACTATCATGGTGGTTCTTAAACATTGAGAAGGTTCCTCCAACTCAATCCCAGTTAAGCAATATCAATTAACCCAACAAAATTAATTTAGAGTGATGATATCAACATGATAATCCAAGAACCAGATACTCAAGATGTCCATAACCGGGGACATGGCTAACCATGATTAGTTTGTACACTCTGCAGAGGTTTGCACAATTTTCCCCACAAGACTCGATCTCCTCTGTTAGATTTCTCGCACTACATGGTGTTTGAGAAACGGGTGACCGAGACACAATCTTTCAGAAACATTAACTCTTTACTCTGGATGGACAGTTACACCTACTTTCCCCTACATCTGCTAGCCCACCACTGAAAGAGGTCATGCAACCTAATCAACTATGCTAGAGCCCATAACAGCTTGTGGCTGCACATATAAGTTTCTAGCATGAATAATCTAATGATCCCTTTGAGCCTGGGTGGCGAACCGTAGGATGATCACACGGGTACTCCGGGATATCCTAGGACAACATTGGATTCTCCATGTGCCCACAACCAATCCACCCAGATGTGTATTTAAGTAGCCACCTTAAGTTAACCATGAATTAACAACTCTCACATATGTCATGGATACACTCAACCAATCCACATCTACAAGCATAGCATAGCAATCCCGAGCATAACGTAGAAGTAACTCCCAAAGGTTTGGTAATAAAAGGGCGATAGGTTCTATCTCATCATCTAATTCCCAAACCCACATGTTATACAGATCCTAACCATGCAATGTTTGAGGATTGGAACTAATTCATAAAAACTGGGTAATAAAGGGATATGATCAAAGTGTTACTTGCCTTGTTGATGATCCGCAAAACCTAGAGACTCATAGTAGCACGCTTCACACTCTGGGAATTCTATCGCAAACAAACAATAACATACATAAGCACTCCAGCATAGAAGCACAAGTAAAACGCAAATAACAAGATCCAACTGAAGATCCTACTGAAGAGCTTTGACTAGCAAAAAGAATAAACTCAAACGGAGTAACGAAACTCATGAAACGAATGAAACAAGATTCATTTACTAATATGGACTAAAGTCAAACTTTACAATACCAAAATCATGCTCAAGTTGGTTAAACAGAAAGAGGGCTTTGCGACGAAGATTTAGGCGCTGGTTTCATCTAATTTGGATAAACGAGCAAAAAGTTATACTGGATCGAAGATCAGGGATGAAATCGCGATCGAAAATAATCGCAGATAAACTCTGGAAAATAAAACAGGATGAATAGACTAACAAACGAATGTTTGCTGTCTAAGCCTAACCGAGGAACAACATTCGTGAAAACGAACGAACGGATGAACGTCCGCTAAACAACTAAACCAAAAAAAAACCGAACCGATCTATCTAAAGAAACATATCTAGGTTGTTTTTCAAACGACGGTTTTTACTTAACCGAAAAAACGAAATGACGGCGGCGGCGGCTACCTCTGGCAGGGTTCCGGCGGCGTGGGGTGGCGTCGTGGGGTGGCGGCGAGGCATTGGCAGGAGGCGCGGGCGTCGGCGGCGGCGAAGCAGCGCGGCGGAGGCGGTGCTAGGCGGCCACGGCAGCGGCTCCGGTGGCGGGGTGCTGTGGCGGGGCGAGGTGGGGCTTCGGGGTGGCGGCGGCACGCTATTTATTGGGGGCGGGGGCGGTGCGTGGCTTGGGGAGGGGGATGACCCGGGGAGAGTCCGGCTCAGACTCTCCTTGGCTTCCGTGCACGACACGGTGGTGGGGAGAGGCGGCGGCGCGTGGTGTGGGCCGGCTGGGCTCCGGCCCAGTGGGTCCGGGAAGGATTTTTTTTAAATAATTTCGCCGAAACAAAAAATCCTAATAAAATATAAAAAATCTAAAAATGCAAAAAACAATTTTCACCATCCAAATAAAATATTTAGAACAAAGTGAGCATTTTTCTTGCCTAAAAATGCAATTTTGAAAACATGCATATTTTTCTAATTCAAATAAAATAGCAATAAAAATCCAAATAACATAAATATTTGATTTAAACATTGTTCCTCCAATGTTTCTTTTATTTTGGAGAAGTCATCTTATCCCCTCTCTTTTATTTTAATATTGGAAATATTCGGAGAGAAAATGATTAAAACCAAACTGATCCTCTTTTCAAATTTGAGAAAATTCAAATATGCAAAAGAAATGAAACCCCCAACTCTCTCTGTGGGTCCTTGAGTTGCTTAGAGTTTCTAGGATCAACCAAAAATGCAATTAAAATATGATATGCATATTATGTCCTATGTATAACATTCCAATTGAAAATTTGGGATGTTACAGTAGTAGAACTGAATTGGGGCTTGTAACCATCAATCCTATAAGTTACTACGGATTAGTAACACGTGAACCTGATAGAGAGAAGAGATCCTAGTCCTTAACCCCCGTGGAAAGAATGGACTGACTCAGATCAGAATGCCATGAGGTAAAGGAGTAAAAAGAGCCTTACGTTCCATCCCACAATCAATTCCCCTACATATAAGTAAAGCATTTCTAGACTGAACATTGACCAGTTTGGCTTGAAAAACCTACAGGCAGTCCGGCTCTGATGCCAACGCTGTCAGGATCCCGACTCAATGCCACACCGATCTAGCATGTAACACATCATATCACTTTGCGGCTTCACACTCGGTATTCCCACAGGTGTCGCCTTACCAGGCCCATCACCGTTTGCGCCTTTTGGAATGCGTATATGATAGTGTCGCTAGCATCCATATGACAAAAAGCTCAGGCTGACATGGCTAGTCGTGAAACCAAAGTGGCACTAACTTACAGGAATAGGCATACATGACCCAGCAACAAACATGTCGATCAACAGCAAGTGAATCCCAAGTCGTAGAAAGCTACAAGGACTTAAACGATCACCGCGTGATACCCGAAGGGACAGACACAGGAATGAAGAAGGACACATGCCGGCCAGCCTAAGTGTTCCGGAGCAGTAGCAAGCTACCACGGCTCAATGGAAGCACTAGGAGACATTTCCCGGTAAGCGAGGCTACCAAGGATAATCAACTAGATTGTCAGATCCCACACATACCAAGCATTTCAAACATACACATAATATGCTCGATATGTGCAAATATAACATGGCATCACAACAAAACTCTATAACTCAAGTACTTTATTTAAAGCTCCAGAGAGCATACATATCATTCACACAGGTATGGGTCACACGACCCAGCATTCAAGTCATACAAACATACAAGC
Organism: Triticum aestivum; assembly: GCF_018294505.1. Classification (NCBI taxonomy): domain Eukaryota; kingdom Viridiplantae; phylum Streptophyta; class Magnoliopsida; order Poales; family Poaceae; genus Triticum; species Triticum aestivum. Next base: position 299,196,305 of record NC_057798.1, on the reverse strand, counting down.
CATAAGCAGAAGCAGCATGTCTGGGTACAGACATCTAGATAGTAACAAAAGGCTTGAGGAAGCATAGCTATCCTACAAGGGTCCAACATGTGCTCAGGATCGCCACCTGGGCCTCAGGCTACTCGTCGACATCAAGGTCTACGTAGAACCCATCAGAAGGGGTTGCAACATCTTCTGAAAACGTAAATAAGCAAACATGAGTACAAAGGTACTCAACAAGACTTACATCAGAGCCTACATACATGCACATTATCAAAGAAGGGATGGTGGGGTTATTGCAGCAAGCCAGCTTTGACTCCTGGCCAAACTATCTTACGAGACTCCAACTTGTAAATGTTTTGCGCACTCGAGTCCACTACACACCACATCAATAGGCTACCGAGGATCCACCTCCGTCATCCTACGGAAGGGCCATCCTCGGCACTCACACTTATCTTGAAGGTTTTAGTAGTTTCCATTTACTTGTCTATGAACTATATAGGCAACCAAGTAGTTCTTTTCCGCGAACGCGGCTATTCGAATAGATGATGTTAACCCTGAAGGGGTGTACTTATTCACACACGCTTTCACCAGTTATCGCTGTTTACACGACATGTAGTCGGGAACCTTCAAGCGGAAGCCCAGCGAGGGTGTCGGCCACAGCCTACATAAACACTCAAGTCTCTATAGTACAGGTTTATCACCTATTCAGGTTCCATCTGCAGGGAGTCCGGCCGAGGTTTCCACATACGGCCCTGAACAATGTGTACAGGGTTCCGAGACACCTAACGGGTGCCCGGCATACCCGGCCATGTACCTACCACATCACATCCCACCCCGAGGGCCAGCGCTGCCCACGGCCTCCAGTATGCTACAAACATCAGAAACTACTTGCAACTCCTAGACAGAGGACTAGGGTGGTTAAGAAGCCGAGAGGGTCCATTGGTTTTTGGCCCAATGCATGGTAGTAGCTGAATCTTAAATCACACACATAGATCTCAGTGCTTAAGGACGGTTCCAATGAAACAACCCACCATGTACTCCTACATGGCCTCTCATCGATACCTTTACAAAATCGTGTTCAACACATCACTCTCATTACTGACATGATCATTTCACTCTATCCCATCACCCAGATGAACTAGACCTGACAATACTCTAAGCATAGCAGGCATAGCAAGGAAGGAAACACATATATGGCTCAATCAACTCCTACACATGCTAGTGGGTTTCATCTAGTTACTGTGGCAATGACAGGTCATGCAGAGAAAATGGGTTCAACTACCATAGCACACAGCAGTTTGAAACGCGATTGTCTTAAGTGCAGTAAATGAGAGGAGGAGTGAGAACATGGGATTGTATCGACATGATCAATTGGGTGGTTGCTTGCCTGGCAGGTCCATAGTCTGATACTGGTCTTCGTTCGGGTACTCGTGGGGTGCTTCCGAGGCAGAACCTACTGTAGAGAGCACCGATAACACAATCAAAACCAAACATTATGCAACAGCATGATGCATGCATGAGACATGGCAAAATGAGTGTGTTGGGCTAATGGAGTTATAACCAGAATAGTTTGAGCCATTTTGAACCAAAGATTTAAATTCCAAACTCAGATGTGATCTCAAATAGTGCTTTATAATATTTTGCACTAAACAACAAGTTAACTTGTTTAAACATTCATGAAACCAATATATATGGATATATTGGATTTTTCTGATCATTTTTCATATATAACACTTTGCATTTGGAGTTTCAGATTAATTTCTATGAATTTTTAAACTTAGCACGATTTTCTAAAATTTCCTGAATAAGAATAAATCCAGAAAAGTGAAATACTACGTCAGCATTGCGTCAGCAGGTCAACAGGGGTGGTCCAGGTCAAACCTGACCAATGCGGCCCACTGGTCAGTGTCTCTGTTAATTAACCAACTTAATTAGCATTAGTTTAACACTAACCTAGGTTTGACTAGCGGGCAGGGCCCACATGTCAGTGACCCAGGGGGGTCAAACCCCTGGTCAAACTGGGCTGACTCGCGGGTTTTTAGCCGCCGGCGTTGTCTAGACGCGTTGGAGGGCAGAGGGATTCGCCCTCCGGCGACCAAATGGAACGCGGCGGCCATCTACAAGTAGTTGGGAGCGAGCCGCGTTGAAGGATGGTGGTGGTTGTGCTCAAGGTCGCCGGAAATGACACCGGCGACGAGCTTTGCGGCTGTCGGAGTTTGGGAAAGGAAGAACTCATCGGTGTAGTGGTCTTGGAGGCTCGAGGGCAGCTCCTATGTGGCCCACGTGGTGCTGTGAAGTCAGTGGACATGGTGGTGTGGCCGTTGGGTGGCCGGAGCTGCGTCGGTGATGAGCTCAGGCGGCGATGCGTGCGGTGAAGCTCGTTGCAGTCGATGCAGGGGACAACAGCGAGAACAGAGAGGATGGGGAGAGGCAGAAGCTCACGACGGTTATGATGAGCTAGATGGCACGGTCGGGGACGAACTGTAGTAGCGGTAACGGTGAAGGGGATCTCCGTCGACGGCAGAGTCGGGCCAGGTCAGTGCAGTGGCTCCGGGGTGAACGAGCGCTCGGAGCTCGGTCTGCTCTATAGAGAGGAGGATGGCGGAGCTGCTGCACACGGCGGGGCGGCATGGAGTCGATGGTGGCCGTGTCTACGATGGTGGTGCGGCTGCGGCTGCGTCGGCCATGGGTGGAGAGGGCGAGAGAGAGGCGCTAGGGGCGAATGGAGGTGTCCAGGGGGTCGAGGGGGCGACGTGGAGGTCGTCCAGGCATCCAGGGGCGCGAGCGGCAAGCAGGTGGCGCCATGGCGAGCTCGCGCATGCTGGCATCACCTCCCTGCTTTCCTGGCGGGGACGAAGTAGCTGGCTAGCACGGGCCAGCACACTGTTGGGCCGCCAGGTGGGCCGGCTGGTGGCTTTGCCAGGTAAGTGGTCTTTTCCTTTTATTTTCTGTTTTCTTTTATTTCTGCAAGTTTGTGGCTTTTCTAAAAATACCTAGCCACTTTCAAAAATCACCAAACTGCACTTGCCAACTGTATAGGATATATCCTATAGTAAACATTTTAGTTTGGGATTATTTGGACATTTAAAATTTTTATAGCATTTAAATGCCCAAATGCAATTAGCATATGATTTAATCCAGTGACCTTAGGATGTCCTAGAAATTTGTGCACCATTTTTGTCAGAGGTTTAAGACCAAGGCAAAGATGATGAACATTTTAGAAGGGCATTTCAGGTTCATTGAAAATAATTTTAGTAAACCCTAGTTGGATTAAGGCGGTGTTGGGGGGTTCTGTAATCCCATTTCCAAGTTTCTTGTCAAAGTAAACATGATGCAAACACTCTAATGCATGAACTAGCTAGGGTGTGACAAACTGCCTGTGTGATCTCCATCGTGCTACGCTATGCTTCTCTGCTCTTTGTGTAATGTGCCCATCCTCCCGCCGAACCAAAAGGGGCTCGTAGCCCCATAGGTGGCCGTGGTTCCCCAGGACATCTCTGGCTCTGCCGCACTGTGCTACGCTTCTCCGCTCTTTGTATAATGTGCCCATCCCCCCACCGAACCAAAAGGGGCTCGTAGCCGCATAGGTGGCCGTGGTTCCCCACAACATCTTTGACGCGCCTGATGAACTGTTGTCCATGCACAAGTCAAGGGAAACCTAAACCCCTGTTTGTGTGCCCCAACATAAGCCCCCGGTCCTAAGCCATATGTGTCGCACATTGGGCTAGGCCCCAAACCGTGCACGGACACGTGGCGAAAAAAGTGGCGCACGTGCAGTGGTTTGTCTCAATAACGGGTCAATCCAACGTCCACTTTGCATATTTACCACGTGTCGTGGGGTAATGGGATCGCAGCAGTTAATGCGAAATGGTAACTTTTCTGAAGAGCCACACACTCCCCCACGTCATTTCCCTTAATAGGGTGAAACGCGGAAGGGGACTACCCATTCATCGCTCGCCTTGCTTCCCCATCATCTTCTTCCGCAAGCCAAACAACTTCTTTTTTCTCCGCCCATGCTCGCTGCCGGCCCCTTCTTCAATCTCCGTCCCATGCTTCCGCTGCAATCCGGGAACATGGGGAAGAAAACCACGACCAGAGGAAGGCCGATGGATGCCGCGAAAGAGATGGTCGCCAAGGGGAGCAATAGGGCGACGGAGCTACACACGAAGTGAAGGGGAGACGGGGATGTGCAGCAGGTGAAGTATGGATACTTGTGTGTGGGGGGGGGGGGAGATGTCCCGGAGGGGCATGGTGTTCCCAAGGTTCTGGCGAAGAGGAAAGAGGACCTGGCAGATTCATACAAATTTTTCTACGTGTATTTCATCTGCGGCCTTTGTCCTCCCTTCTTGAATTTTTTTGAGGCGATGATGGCGGTCCATGGATTCCACCTTTTGTATTTCACGCCCAATGCAATGGCATGTATGGAGATCTTTTCCCATTTGTGCGAGAACTTTGTTGGGGTGGCCCCAACATTGATCTGTCCAGGCACTATACCGTGCTGCGGGTGGAGAACAAGAACCACCATTCTAGGAACATCAGTTGGATGCCATGGATTGTGCCAAGAGAGAACTGTGATTATATCTCTGGCCAGCAATGCAACAGGTGGCAGGAGTGGAGAGGAGATTGGTGTTGGATTCAGGATAAAGAGGCCCCTGAATTCTGCCAGGCATGGACGGAATGCCTTGAGCGTGACAATGTCTAGAGGGCATTTGGCCTCACCGAGCGTAGGCTCTTCCTGACAATAAATAGTATTATCCATCTGAAGGCTGCCGGGCTGACCGTTGAGCACGTGGGGGCGGCTTTCCTCCTTTGCCGTATTGCTCCTCCGCAGAAAAGGGACATATTTTCCCGGGAGTATGGAGATGACGAAGATAGGATGAGATTGCTCCCTGGCCTAGCCAACAACCTAACAGTTTATGGCCACGCTTGGTTGTGTGCTCAGCTATTCGGCCATATTGGCCTGTTCAAGCTGCCGGCAAACATCATCCCACTAAACATCAACTCTGCCAGGAATTAGATCTTGCAATGGATGCCGCACTACTACACCGACGGAGTTTCGGGTGACTGGCAGTTGTCCTCTTTTGATGAAGAGCTGGCATGGTCTTCTGCCTTAGTAGAAAGTGTCACTAAGGAGGAAACTATGATGTACAAATGCACCTCCAAGGTGGAGGTGGCATATATTAAAAATCGGCTTGATGAGGATAGGGCGGCCTAGGCTACAGCAGCAGCGAAAGGCGGGAAGGCAACAAAGGGAAGAGGGAAGGCTGGATATGAGAGCCCTTCACATGGCAGGGGTGAGACGCAAGTCTCAGAAGAGGTTGCTGGGGAAGGGCGTGTCAGAGGAGAGCCTGCCGGGGACGGGACTTCCGGGATTGAAGCTCTGTATGTCACGGCAACAAAGGCCTTAGAGGAAGAAGTGGCTAAGGAAGTGGAGGTACCTGAAGAGGAATCGCTCGTAGAAGGCCCCCAAGCCCCTGAGCAGATCTTGGAGCCATGCCCATCCTAATGGGCAGCCAATCGGGGAGTGGCAGCCACCAATCCCGCGCCCACCTCTAGGAGGGCGAAGGAGATTGCCTCCAAGGTCAGCATCCCTGAAGCTGTGCGCCGACTTCCTCCTCGGCTTTCTAGGGCTAGGGCCCTTCCCGCCAAGCAGCCGGCAGCAAAGGAGGACGACTCCAGTGCCCAATCGAGTATGAGCTCTTCATCGAGCTCGTCTTCATCGGAGACTCCCGTGCCCTGGTAGGGCTCTAAGTTCCCAGAGAGCTCTGTCCCCGTGCCCAGAAGAGGAGCAGGGCGCCCTCGCCTCCCATAGACTTCGAGCTGAACTCCATGCTCATTGATGAATAGTAAGGGAGATTGCTCCTTCCTTCTCTCCATTTCTTGTATTTCCTCTAATAAGCTTGCTTGCATTTACTGACTTGTCCTTATTGTCGTTGTTAATCAGGGAGGAGGAGGAGGAGACGGAGACCCTCGTCCACCAGACCAAGCGGCTCAGATGTGCGGAGCCATCGAAGATAGCGGGAGGGATGAGCACAGCAGGGAGCGGCACAAGCGTCCCGACATTGATCCTGCAGCTCAGCCCCCAACTCAAAAGTGCAGAGGGGGTTCCGCCCGCTGGGGGTGATGGTGAAGGGCTACTCTCCATTGATGCCCAAGGAGGGGAAGGGACCACTCAGGGCGAGCCTCTCTAGGAGGGGCCTACCCTTCCTGTTGATAGAGTTGATGGATCCCCGCCAAGGGTCTCCATGGAAGAGTATGACCTTGACCCGCCAACCAACGTTGCCGGAGAAACTGAATCTTCTACCCGGGAGACCCCTCCGGATAACCCATCTATTCTCCTTCCTCACTTATCACCTCGCTTTGCTCTCTTGTCCTGTTAAGGGATTCTATCCTTCTACCATTGATTTGTTGGATCTACTTGCAGCCCCCTCGAGCGAGGATCCAGACTTGCTGGATGAGGACACCATGAACAAAGCCGCCAAAATCACCATAGCGGAGGAGCAGGAGCATGCCGCCGGGGGCACTCTGGGTTCCCTGAACAAGCCCGATGAAGTCCCCGACAATGCACCTATATCAGGGGTCGTGGGTGAGGAGAAGATCCCCCTTCAAACCATGGGCCCCTTCCCTCATTTGGCACCCCAGTGGAGGCCCTGTCGTCATCTTTCAGCCATCTGGTGTTGGTGCTCGTGCAACCCGGGCTCCGAGCCCCTGGCTCATCAGTGGCGGCGAGCATAGAGCATGACGAAGAACAATAGCGCATCCTGTTGTCGCTATACCAAGGAGTCGAAGAGGTGGATGATTCCATCGTTGTCACCATGGAGCTATCCTTTATGGAGTCCATGGTGACAGGCCTTAATGAGATGCGGGAGCGGCATAGCCGGAAGTGGCAGGAGCTGAAGGAGCAATGCTAGTCCGCCAATAAGGTGGACCAGAAGCTGAAGGATAAAGGTGCTGAACTGCATGACTGGCACAACAATCAATTCTAGGTCCTCCTGAGGCAGCAGGGAACAATCTCGATGGCAAGAGAGGACGTCATCGCTCGGGAGGCGCACTTGGTGGACCGCTAAGTATCTCTAGATGCAAGGGAGTAGGAGATTTCTCTCTGGGAGGAGAGGCTCGAGGCCAGTCTCCGTGCCAAAGATGCTGATCTGGAGGCCCTTATGCAGCAACACACCAAGGAACTAGAGGACAAGCATAAGGCTGCCCTGGATGCTCTTACTACTGACTTTGTTGCTTGGCTGTGGAAGCTTGCCGATGATCTTGCCACTGTCGCTACCTCTACCGCCAAGGTGGACCTCGACCAGCAGGTGGCCAAGCTGATGGAGAAGCTTGCCGGGAGTACTAGGGAGGTCTCGGCCCTCAAGGAGGAAGCACAGAAAGCAGAGTCCCCCTGAATGACACGCAATCGCAGCTCTCCTCAAAGAGCGAAGGCCTCGAAGTCACCAATGGCACCGTCAATGATCTGAAGGCCAGGATCGGTTCCTTGGAAAGCTCAATGGAATCCATTAAGGGCCGCGAGCAGGTACTGTCAAAGGATCTGGAGAATGCAAGGCACCTCCAGAAGGACGCAGAGGACAGGCTGGCGAACCACTCTTAGAAGGTTTACCTCTGGACCAAGAGCTTGATCAACATTGTCGGGCGTCTCTCTGCTCAGACCGCAACGATGGGCATGGAAGGGCCGGTCTTCTTGGTCGGCAAGAAGGAGGTACCCAGCGTCAAGTTAGGGCTCTTGTTCAATGAGCTGATTGACAAGCTGAAGGTGCATGAGGACGGAAGGGCAGGCCGCTTCACGACTCAATCTTGGAAGCTTGCTCGCAATGCCCTCTTCATGGTACTAAGCAACCTTGCGTGTCGTCACCCAGATCTTAACCTTAACGACGGATTCAGGAAGCCGCCGTTGGGCGCAGATTTCCATGCCGCCAAATAGAGGGCCACTCCCTTGCCGACAAGGTTCTTGGTGTCCTCGCTACTTCACGAAGACGCCAGGCCCGACATGAACCATTCCCTCCACCGTGTTGTCCTGTAACCAAAACAATGACGCATGTCATGTGTTTAGACCTTATGTTGTTCATGCTTTCATGTGAACTCGATGTTATCGCTTAATCCGATTTACACGTTTATCCCTTTTGAGTTTTATCCATTAGTGTCCATATGATTAGTCTCTATGCATCTCCTGGTTGCCTGCCGGTATCATATTGCCGCGAAAGTTGTAACGGTCTAGCCCTTAAAATTCATCTTTGGCGTGGATGTGTCCCGAAAGGTTTTTCCTTAGTAGTTTCTGACGCAGCCACTCAATCCGCAAGCGGACTCTAAATGGAATGAGTGTGCAGACAAGAATCTAGCAAAAGTACCATCTTGTGATAGATTTCATCATACAAACACTTCGACACTCAGGGGATAAATAAGTGCAAATTCTATATTTGTAAGTATGATAGGAGTTGTGTACACTTAGCTCTTATTTGGGCTTCCATCTATTCCTCCCCCGTAGGCGGCTGCTCGCATGGCTTGCATGTTCCGAGAAGGACTGTATTTCTTGTATATCGACCTCTAGCTCCCAACACGGGTCGGCTCCAAGCGCATGTAACTTGGGGTGGCATGACATAGCATTAGGTACTGCTGCTTTCTCTGTCTTCCTCTCCGCACCTCTTGATCAACCAAACGGCAGGTGGCACAAAAGCATGCAATCACGGGCGGCCTTACTAGTGCATACTTGCCGGGGCATCAATCAACAAACTTGCGCTGGCGATATACTCAGGATTTCCCTAAACAAGGTAAATGCTAGATCGAGCATCGCGCAGGCTCATCGACATTGGTGACGCTAGAACCTAGAGTAACATGATTGTCAAAGAGTGAGAGTGGTAGAGAGAGAACACCTGGTACCTTTGCACATCGTTTCTTTCTCTTTAACGGTATTTGCACGACATTCTTGTTGTTTGGCCTGTTCGAGGTGGTATTGTTGCCCTTGCCTCTAGCTTCTGTGGCCATTGTAACCACGGCGTGTGGGGATGGCGAAGAGTGGGCGAGATCGGCACGGGAGCAATGCTGCTCTTCCCGTCCGCCTCAGCCATCCCCTCGCAACGCCTTTGACGAATATGATGCGCTTCATACACTCCTCAGATTCGCGCAAGTGATCCCCCTACCTGGTGCGCCAATGATTTCATGGGGAACAATGACCACCTATGGGGCTACGAGCCCCTTTTGGTTTGGCGGGGGGATGGGCATGTTGCACAAAGAGCGAAGAAGCATACCGCAGCACAACATAGATCACACAGGCAGTTTTACCCATGTTCGGTCTGCCGTGAACCCTACTCCTGCTTTGGTGGATTGATGGTTGAAAAGGTGTGGTGAGTGTAGCGCACTTGCCCGGCACGGATGCCTCAGGGCAAAAGTGGCTACGCGCGTACGGATATGCGAGTGGCCAAACTTGCTATCCTCGTGAACCCTTTCTATGGTTGCCCTGGGCCTCCTTTTATAGATTAATGGGGTCACCAGTGGCAAATCAGTATTTCCGTACTGATTAGATAGCAAATAGCGCTATCATACCTAACTTTGCAAGCTAACAAAGCGCTTTAAATGGGATGTCGAGTGTCACATCATAGCGTGCCCAACAACCCTTTTCGGGCTATTTCGCCAGCTTCACGCCTACTTCCTTGACATGTCCCAGGATGGGTGTCATATGGAGGTGTTTGATGTAGGAAATGGCTGCCATGTGGCAAAAAGTAGCCACTTAGTCATCTTGGGGCTTGACACCACACTACTCTATGACTTGCGTCGCTTGTGAGGTGGAGCATTGGAGTGGCTTGCCTCCACAAGCCCCGGCATGCTTGCCAGGACAATCTGCAAGTTTGGTTCCGGGGCAAACCCACCCTTGCCAGGATTGCTTGCCCGACAAGGGAGGTTCCTTCCTTAGCGATATCTTGCTTCTATGGCTCATCTTGATCTTCTTGACCTGCACTTTGATCCATCAAAGGATTGATCCCTCTTGCTGGGTTTGATCTTCGTACTGTAATCTTGTCCTTGGGCCTGATGAACTGTTATCTGTGCACAACTCAGGGGGAAACATACACCCCTATTTGTGTGCCTCGACAATCTGTTAAACAAAGAACAGTCTGTAGCAATGTGTAAACTTCATATACTTATCTAACTCAAAAATTCTGAAAAATTAGGACAGTGTGGGAAATTTGTATATCGATCTTGTGTAAAATTTGAGAGAAAAATCACGTTTCTGTGATTTACAAAAATTATTTTACTAAGCGCAAAAGTTTCTGTTTTTCAACAAGATCAAATCAACTATCACCCAACATGATCCCAAATGTATAGCTTAGCACAAAAACTAAATAAAAGGTAAAAACACAATCATAACAGTAGCATAATTGTGCAAACACTCAATAATAGAAATAACAAGGTAAAAATAAATTTTATTCATTGGGTTGCATCCCAACAAGCACTATCGTTTTATGCCCCTGGGTAGGCATAATGCAAAGTGTCAAGTATTGTCATCTTTAGTTTTTGATCCATAGGATGCCCTCATGATTGATTCATATGGAGGCTTAATTATTGTTCTAGGGAAGTGTTCCATACCCTTTCTTAGTGGAAACTGAAATTAAATATTGCCTTCTTTCATACCAAATAAGGCACCTATAGTGCGTAAAAAGGTCTACTAGGAATACTTGGACAAGACGGATTACAATCAATGTCAAGAACAATGATATCTATGGGCACAAAATTCCTATTTGCAAGAATAAGAACATCATTAATTCTTCCCAAAGGCTTTTAATAGTATAATTCGCCAAGTGCAAATTTAAAGAACACTCTTCAATATCGGTAAGACCAAGCACATCACATAAAGATTTTAGAATTGTGGAAACACTAGCACCCAAATCACATAAAGCAAAACACTCATAATTTTTAATCTTGACTTCGATAGTAGGTTCCTATTGATCATGTAATTTTCTAGGAATTGAAACCTCTAACTCCAACTTTTCTTCAAAAGCATTCATCGTGGCATCAACGATATGTGTTGTGAAAGCTTTATTTTGTTCATAGGCATGAGATGAGTTTATCATGGATTTCAACAAAGAAATACATTCAATCAAAGAGCAACTATGATAATTAAAGTCTTTGTAATCCAAAAGAGTGGGCACATCACTAGTTAAAGTTTTAACCTCTCCAAACCCACTTTTATCAATCTTTTCATCAAGATTTTTACCCTATCGAGATGCCTTCTTGCTAAAGTTGACTCTTCTCCAGCCCCTTTATCATCAATTTTAATTTTACTAAACAAGGTATCAATAGAAAAACACCAATTACTTTAAGATCTTCATCATTTTTATGAAAGCAATCACTAGAAAACGCTCTTTCTAAGAATTCTCTTTTAGCTCTAAGCAAAGCGGTCCTTTTCTTACTTTCATCCATAGAAACATATGAAGCTTTAATTTATTCATCAACCTTGGGTACAAAATTTTCCAACTTGAGATTTTCTACATCATGAGAAATTCTATCAAGGCTTCTAGACATATCATCAATCTTATTCAACTTTTCCTCTATCGTACCATTGAAAACCTTTTGAGTACTAATAAATTCTTTAATATTATTCTGAAGATCAGAGGGGTTCCTATTATTATTGTAAGAAGACTTACCATAATTATTAGAGGAATTTCCACAAAAAGGCCTAGGAGTAAAATTACCTCTATAAGCATTGTTGTTGAAATTGTACCACAAGATAAAATTCACATCTACGGCATCACTATTTTGCTCAACCAAAGTAGACAAAGGCGCATCATTAATATCTATAGGAGCATTTTTACTACCAACCAATTTCATAAGAGCATCAACTTTTTCACCAACATGCTAATTTCTTCAACCGAATTAACTTTTTTTACTAGTAGGTGCTCTTTCGGTATGCCATTGTGAATAATTTGCCATGATATTATCTAGAAATTTAGTAGCTTCACCCAAAGTAATTTCCATAAAAGTACCACCCGAGGCGGAATCTAAAAGATTTCTAGAAACAAAGTTCAATCTGCATAAAAGTTTTTTATGATCATCCAAAGATTTAAACCATGAGTAGGATAATTTCTTATGATCAATTTCATTCTTTCACAAGATTGTGCAACAGTTCATGCTCAAGTTGCTTAAAATTCATAATTTGGGGTCTATGAGAAATAATGTTCGCGGGCGAAAAATACTTAGTAATAAAAGCATCTTTGCACTCATCCCAAGAATCGATACTATTGTGAGGCAAAGAAGAAAACCAAATTTTAGCACGATCCCTTAAAGAGAAAGGAAATAATTTCAACTTCACAATATCATTGTCCACATGTTTCTTATTTTGCACATCACACAACTCCACGAGTGTGTTTAGATGGGACGCGACATCCTCGTTGGGAGTACCAGAAAATTGATCTTTGATGACAAGATTCAGCAAAACGGCATTAATATCACAAGATTTCGCACTAGTAGCGGGAGGGGCAATCAGACTGCTAATAAAATCATTGTTATTGGTATTAGAAAAATAACACAACTTGGTGTTTTCTTGACTCACCGTGACTACACAAACAAGATTGCAAAAAGATCTGACGAGAAAACGGCGAACGAAAAAGAGTGCCCAATAAAATGGCAAATTTTGTGAAGTGGGGGAGATGAAAACGAGAGGCAAATGGAAACTAATGTAAATTGAAAGGAGATGATATTTGTGATTAGGAACCTGATAGATGTTGATGATGTCTCCCTGACAACTGCCCCAGAAATCGGCACGTTGATAGGAGACTACCTTGACTTGATCTTCCCCGGCAACGGCGCCAGAAATCATTTCTTGATGGCCCGTGTCCGCGTCAGTATTTCCCCGAAGAGGAATGGATGATGCAGCACAACTACGGTATATATTTCCGTCAGTTATGAAACCAAGGTTATCGAACTAGTAGGGGAACCAAGCAACACTATGTAAATGGTACCTACACACAAAGACCAAATACTTGCAACCCGATGCGTAAGAGGGGTTGTAAATCCCTCTCGGGTAAAAGATTGGTAAAGAGATAAATTGGTAGATGCAAATAGAATAACAACAAATAAAATTCAGTGAGGTATTTTTGGGTTTTTGATAATATAGATTTGAAAATAAGAAAAGCAAATAAAGAAAAAGGCAAATAGCAATATAGATCTGAAAATATATGATGAGAAAATAGATCCCGGGGCCATAGATTTCACTAGTGGCTGCTCTCGAGAAAATAGCATACGGTGGGTAAACAAATTACTTTTGGGAAATTGATAAAACATCGAATAATTATGACGATATCTAGGAAATGATCATTATATAGGCATCACATCCAAGATTAGTAGACCAACTTTTGCCTGCAGCTACTACTATTACTCCACACATCAACCGCTATCCAGCATGCATCTAGTGTATTAAGTTCATGGAGAAATGTAGTAATGCAATAAGAAGGATGACATGATGTAGACGGGATCTATTCATGTAGGAATAGCCCCCATCTTGTTATCCTTAATATCAACGATACAAACGTGTTTGCTGCCCCTTCTGTCACTGGAAAAGAACACCGTACAATCGAACCCATCACAAAGCACCTCTTCCCATGGCAAGAAAATTCGATCTAGTTGGCCTAACTAAGCCAAAGATTCGAAGAAGAAATACGAGGATAAAAGTAATCATGCATATAGAAGCTCAAATAAACTCAAATAACTTTCACGGATAGATAGATCTGATCATAAACTCAAAGTTCAACGGACCCCAACAAACACACCGCAAAAAAGAGTTACATCAAATAGATCTCCAAGAGACCATTGTATTGAGAATCAAATACAGAGAAGAAGCCATTTAGCTACTGTTTACGGGCCTGTAGGTCTACAATGAACTACATAAGCATCATTGGAGAGGCACCAATGAGGATGATGAACCCCTCAGTGATGGCGTCTAGATTGAATCTCATGCTTCTGGAACTTGCAGCGGCTGGAATTGTGTTTCATCGACTCCTGTAGGGTTTCTTGATTTTTGGGGTATTTATAGAACAAAGAGGCGGTGCGGGAGGCCACCGAGGTGGGCACAGCCCACCAGGGTGCGTCAGGAGCCGCAGGCATGCCCAGGTGGGTTGCACCCCCCTTAGGGCACCCCTCTAGTACTTCTTTGACCCAAGTTGTTCCTTCTAGTCCATAAAAATTCTCCAAAAAGTTTTGCTGCGTGTGGACTCCATTTGGTACGGATATTCTGGGAAGTAGAAAACAAGCAAAAAACAGCAACTTGCTCTGGGCACTATGTGATGTCTACTATGCAACCTTCTTCTTGTAGACATTGTTGGGCCTCCAAGTGCAGAGGTTTGTAGGACAGTAGCAAATTTCCCTCAAGTGGATGACCTAAAGTTTATCAATCCGTGGGAGGTGTAGGATGAAGATGGTCTCTCTCAAACAACCCTGCACCCAAATAACAAAGAGTCTCTTGTGTCCCCAACACACCCAATAGAATGGTAAATTGTATAGGTGCACTAGTTCGGCGAAGAGATGGTGATACAAGTGCAATATGTATGGTAGATATAGGTTTTTGTAATCTAAAAATGTAAAAACAGAAAGGTAACTAATGATAAAAGTGAGCACAAACGGTATTGCAATACTTCGAAACAAGGGCTAGGGTTCATAATTTCACTAGTGCAAGTTCTCTCAACAATGATAACATAATTAGATCATATAATAATCCCTCAAGGTGCAACAAAGAGTCACTCCAAGGTCACTAATAGCTGAGAACAAACGAAGAGATTATTGTAGGGTACGAAACCACCCCAAAGTTATTCTTTCCGATCAATCCATTGGGCTATTCCTATAAGTTTCACAAACAGCCCTAGAGTTCGTAGTAAAACAACACCTTAAGACACACATCAACCAAAACCCTAATGTCACCTAGATACTCCAATGTCACCACAAGTATCCACGGGTTTGATTATACGATATGCATCACAGAATCTCAGATTCATATTTTCATACCAACACAAAGAACTTCAAAGAGCACCACAAAGTTTCTATGGGAGAGTCAAGACAAAAATGTGTGCCAAGCCCTATGCATAAGTTCACAAGGTCACTGAACCCTCAAGTTGATCACCAAAACATACATGAAGTGGATCACGTGAATATATCATTGTCACCACAAATAAGCACATGCAAGACATACATCAAGTATTCTCAAATCTTTATAGACTCAATCCAATAAGATAATTCAAAGGGAAAACTCAATCCACTACAAGAAGGTAGAGGGGGGGAACATCATAAGATCCAACTATAATTGCAAAGCTCGCGTTACATCAACATCGTGCCATATCAAGAACACGAGAGAGAGAGAGAGATCAAACACATAGCTACGGGTACATACCCTCAGCCCCAAAGGTGAACTACTCCATCCTCCTCATGGCGAGCGCTGGGATGATGAAGATGGCCACCGATGATGGTCCCCCCCTCCGGCAGACTGCCGGAACAGGTTCCCGATTGCTTTTTGGTGGCGACAGAGGCTTGTGGCAGCGGAACTCCTGATCTACGTTTTGTTATAGAAGTTTGGGGATTTATAGGAGGGGTTGGCGTCGGTTTCACGTTAGGGGGGCCCACAGGTAGTCCACGAGGCAGGGGGCGGGGGGTGCCCTCCACCCTCGTGGGGCCCTTGGGACTCTCCTCCGGTAGCTTTTTGTTCCAGTATTTTTTATATTTTCCAAAAATATTCTCTATTCATTTTCAGCGCATTTCGAGAACTTTTATTTCTGCACAAAAACAACACCACGGTAGTTCTGCTAAAAACAGTGTCAGTCCCGGTTAGTTCTAACCAAATCATGTGAAAATATTATAAACATGGCATGAATACATCAAAAATTATAGATACGTTGGAGATGTATCAAGCATCCCCAAGCTTAGTTCCTGCTCGTCCTCGAGTAGGTAAATGATAAAAACAATTTTTATGTGGAATGCTACCTAACATATTTATCCATGTAATTTTCTTTATTGTGGCATGAATGTTCAGATCCAAAAGATTCAAGAAAAAAGTTCAATATTGACACAAAAACAATAATACTTCAAGCATAGTAACAAAGCAATCATGTCTTCTCAAAATAACATGGCCAAAGAAAGCTATACCTACAAAATCATATATTCTGGCTATGCTCTATCTTCATCACACAAAATATTTAAATCATGCACAACCCTCATTTCAGGCAATCAATTGTTTCATACTTTAGTATTTTCAAAAAAAAATTCAACTTTCACGAAATACATGAGGTTGAGCCATGGACATGTCACTATATGTGCAATAGAATGGTGGTTGTGGACAAGACAAAAAGGAGAAGATAGTCTCACATCAACTAGGCGTATCAACGGGCTATGGAGATGCCCATCAATAGATATCAATGTGAGTGAGTAGGGATTGCCATGAAACGGATGCACTAGAGCTGTAAGTGTATGAAAGCTCAAAAACAAACTAAGTTGGTGTGCATTCAACTCGCTTGCTCACGAAGAACTAGGGCACTTTGAGGAAGCCTATCATTGGAATATACTAGCCAAGTTCTATAATGACAAATTCCCACTAGTATATGAAAGTGACAACATAGGAGACTCTCTATCATGAATATCATGGTGCTACTTTCAAGCACAAGTGTGGCAAAAGGATAGTAACATTATCCCTTCTCTATTTTTCTCTCATTTTTTTATTTTTTTATTTCAGCCTTCTCTTTTTTTATGGCCTCTTTTTTTCCTTTTTTTATTTCTAGTCCGGAGTCTCATCATGACTTGTGGGGGAATCATAGTCTCCATCGTCCTTTCCTCACATGGGACAATGCTCTAATAATGAAGATCATCACACTTTTATTTACTTACAACTCAAGAATTACAACTCAATACTTAGAACAAAATATGACTCTATGTGAATGCCTCCCGTGGTGCACCAGGATGTGCAATGATTCAAGAGTGACATGTATGAAAGAATTATGAATGGTGGGTTTTCCACAAATACGATGTTAACTACATGTTCATGCAAAGCAATATGACAATGATGGAACGTTTCATAATAAATGGAACGGTGAAAATTTGCATGGCAATATATCTCAGAATGGCTATGGAAATTCCATAATAGGTAGGTATGGTGGCTATCTTGAGGAAGGTAATGGTGGGTGTATGGTACCGGCGAAAGTTGCGCGATACTAGAGAGGCTAGCAATGGTAGAAAGGTGAGAGTGTGTATAATCCATGGACTCAACGTTAGTCATAAAGAACTCAGATACTTATTGCAATAATCTATTCGTCATCGAAAGAAAGTACTACACGCATGCTCCTAGGGGAATGGTTGGTAGGAGTTAACCATCGCGTGATCCCGACCTCCACACAAAGGATGACAATCAATAAATAAATCATGCTCCGACTTCATCACATAACGGTTCGCCATACGTGCATGCCACGGGAATCACAAACTTTAACACAAGTATCTCTCAAATTCACAACTACTCCACTAGTATGACTCTAATATCACCATCTTCATATCTTAAAACAATCATAAAGAATCAAACTTCTCATAGTATTCAATGCACTTTATATGAAAGTTTTTATTATATGCCTCATGAATGCCCATCATATAAGGACTAAATTCATAACCAGAGAAAATTACCGTACTGTTCTAAAAGACTCTCAAAATAATATAAGTGAAGCATGAGAGTTCCTCAATTTCTTCAAAATAAAACAACCACCATGCTCTAAAAATATATAAGTGAAGCACTAGAGCAAATGACAAACTACTCCAAAAGATATAAGTGAAGATCAATGAGTAGTCGAATAATTATGAAACTATGTGAAGACACTCTAACATTTAAGAATTTCAGATCTTGGGATATTATTCAAACAGCAAGCTAAACAAAAGAAAAGAAAACGACGCTCCAAGCAAAACACATATCATGTCGTGAATAAAAATATTGCTCCAAGTAAAGTTACCGATGAACGAAGACGAAAGAGGGATGCCGTCCGGGGCATCCCCAAGCTTAGGCTCTTTGTTGTCCTTAAATATTACCTTGGGGTGCCTTGGGCATCCCCAAGCTTAGGCTCTTGCCGCTCCTTATTCTATAGTCCATCAAATCTTTACCCAAAACTTGAAAACTTCACAACACAAAACTCAACAGAAAACTCGTAAGCTCCGTTACTATAAGAAAATAAATCACCACTTAGCTATTGTTGTGACCTCATTCTAAATTCATATTCGTGTCATATCTACTGTATTCCAACTTCTCCATGTTTCATACCCTCCGATACTACTCATAGATTCATCAAAATAAGGAAACAACACATAGAAAACAGAATCTGTCAAAAACAGAACAGTCTGTAGTAATCTGTAACTCCGGAATATTTCTGTAACTCCAAAAATCTATCCAAATAAGGAAAACCTGGGAAATTTGTGGACAAATCCATAGAAAAAATAATCAGATCAAACTCATGTTTCTGTGAATTTTTAAAACAAATTTACCTAGTGCAAAAGTTTCTGATTTTCACCAGGATCAACACAACTATCAGTGTAAGCTATCCTAAAGGTCTTACTTGGCACTTTATTGACACATAAGTTATAAAACATGATTACTACAGTAGCTTAATCATCTAAACACACAAAAACAGTAGGGTTAAATGTTGGGCTGTCTCCCAACAAGCGTTTTTCTTTAATGCCTTTTGAGCTAGGCATGATGATTTCAATGATGCTCACATAAAAGATAAGAATTGAAACACAAAGAGATCATCATGAAGAATATGACTAGCATATTTAAGCCTAACCCACTTCCTATGCATAGGGATTTTGTGAGCAAACAATTGATGGGATCAAGAATCAACTAGCATAGGAAAGCAAAACAAGCATAACTTCAAGATTTTCAACACAAAGAGAGGAAACTTGATATTATTGCAATTCCTACAAGCATATATTCATCCCTCATAATAATTTTCAGTAGCATCATGAATGATTCCAACAATATAACTATCACATAAAGCATTATTTTCATGATCTACAAGCATAGAAATTTTATTACTCTCCACATAAGCAAATTTCTTCGCATTAATAGTAGTGGGAGCAAACTCAACAAAATAACTATCATGTGAGGGATAACCCCATTGAAAATTAAAATCATGATGAAAAGTTTCATGGTTATCATTATTCTTTATAGCATACATGTCATCACAATAATCATCATAGATAGCAACTTTGTTCTCATAATCAATTGGAACCTCTTCCGAAATAGTGGATTCATCACAAAAAATAAAGTCATGACCTCTCCAAATCACTTTCATAATTATCACAATAAGATTCAACACCCTCCAAAATAGTGGGATCATTACTTCCTAAAGTTGACAGTTTTCCAAACCCACTTTCATCAATATAATCATCATAAATAGGAGGCATGCTTTCATCATAATAAATATTCTCATCAAACTTGGGGGACTAAAAATATCATATTCATCAAACATAGCATCCCCAAGCTTGTGGTTTTGCATATCATTAGGTTCATGGATATTCAAAGAATTCATACTAACAACATTGCAATCATGCTCATCATTCAAATATTTTATGCCAAACATTTTATTGCATTCTTCCTCTAGCAATTGAGCACAATTACCGGAATCCTTATTTTCACGAAAGACATTAAAAAGATGAAGCATATGAGGAACCCTCAATTCAATATTTTTTATAGTTTTGTTTTATAGACTAAACTAGTGATAAAACAAGAAACTAAAAGATTCGATTGCAAGATCTAAAGATATACCTTCAAGCACTAACCTCCCCGGCAACGGCGCCAGAAAAGAGCTTGATGTCTACTATGCAACCTTTAGACGTTGTTGGGCCTCCAACTGCAGAGGTTTATAGGACAGTAGCAAATTTCCCTCAAGTGGATGACCTAAGTATTATCAATCCATTGGAGGCGTAGGATGAAGATGGTATCTCTCAAACAACCCTGCAACCAAATAACAAAGAGTCTCTCTTGTCCCCCAACACACCCAATACAATGGTAAATTGCATAGGTGCACTAGTTTGGTGAAGAGATCGTGATAGAAGTGCAATATGGATGGTAGATATAGATTTTTGTAATCTGAAAATATAAAAACAGAAAGGTAACTAATGATAAAAGTGAGCACAAACGGTATTGAAATGCTTCGAAACAAGGCCTAGGGTTCATACTTTCACTAGTGCAAGTTCTCTCAACAATCATAACATAATTAGATCATATAATAATCCCTCAACGTGCAACAAAGAGTCACTCCAAAATCACTAATGGCGGATAACAAACAAAGAGATTATTGTAGGGTACGAAACCACCTCAAAGTTATTCTTTCCGACCAATCCATTGGGCTATTCCTATAATTGTCACAACAACCCTAGAGTTTGTAGTAAAATAACACCTTAAGACACACATGAACCAAAATTCTCATGTCACCTAGATACTCCAATGTCACCACAAGTATCCATGGGTTTGTTTATACGATATGCATCACACAATCTCAGGTTCATCTATTCAGACCAACACAAAGAACTTCAAAGAGTTCCCCAAAGTTTCTACCAGAGAGTCAAGACGAAAACATGTGCCAACCCCTATGCATAAGCTCACTAGGTCACCGAACCCGCAAGTTGATCACCAAAACATACATCAAGTGGATCATGTGAATATCCCATTGTCACCACAGATAAGCACATGCATGACATACATCAAGTGTTCTCAAATCCTTAAAGACTCAATCCGATAAGATAACTTGAAAGGGAAAACTCAGTCCATTACAAGAAGGTAGATGGGGAGAAACATCAGAAGATCCAACTATAATAGCAAAGCTCGTGGTACATCAAGATCGTGCCATATCAAGAACACGAGAGAGAGAGAGAGAGAGATCAAACATATAGCTACTAGTACATACCTTCAGCCCCGAAGGTGAACTACTCCCTCCTCATCATGGAGAGCACCGGGATGATGAAGATGGTCACCGGTGATGGTTCCCCCCTCCGGCAGTGAGCCGGAACAGGGTCCCAATTGATTTTTCGTGGCTATAGAGGCTTGAGGCGGCGGACCTCCCGATATAGGTTTTGTTCTGGAAGTTTGGGGATTTATAGGAGGGGTTGGTGTCGGTTTCATGTCATGGGGCCCCATGGGGAGTCCAGGAGGCAGGGGGCGCGCCCTAGGGGGCATGCCCTCCACACTCGTGGGGCCCTCGAGACTCTCCTACGATAGCTTTTCGTTCCAGTATTTTTATATTTTCCAAAAATATTCTCTGTTGATTTTCAACGCATTTCGATAACTTTTATTTCTGCACAAAAACAACACCATGGTAGTTCTGCTGAAAACAGTGTTAGCCCGGGTTAGTTCTAACCAAATCATACCAAAATCATGTAAAAATATTATAAACATGGCATGAATACATAAAAAATTATAGATACGTTGGAGACGTATCACTATGTCAATAGGTTAATCCCAAAAAATGATGATAAAGTTGCTATAAAATGATTGTAAAACGTCCAAGAATGATAATATAATAGCATGGAACAATCAAAACTTATAGATACATTGGAAATGTATCAACACTACAACAACAACAAGAAGAAGACCAACGTTGCCACATCTTCCACACAAAAGCGGGCATCAATGGTCGTTCCGTGGAGGTTGTCATCGATGGAGGAAGTTGCCACAACTTGGCAAGTGAAGAACTATGCTCCAAGCTACAATTGGTCAAGATGAATCATCGTTGACCCTACAAGGTCCAATGGCTTAGCGACTCCGGCACCATTCAAGTGGAGCACACCATTCAAGTCTCCTTCGTGATTGGCGCATACGAAGACGCCTTGGACTGTGATGTGGTTCCCATGTCTGTTTGCCATCTCCTACTTGGACGACCTTGGCAATTCGACCGCAACGTCATCCACATTGGGCGAACCAATCAGTATAGCTTCAAGATGAAGGGAAAGTAGTATGTGCTACGACCGATGTCACCAAGTCAAGTGATCGCCGACAAGCAAGCAACCACCCATCATGGAGAGAATAGTGAGTGACTGAGCCACCAACAAAAAAGTGAGCGCCACAAGCCAAAAATGAGTGCCTCGATGATGGACAACAAGAGAAACTTAATGTTTCTAGCTACCAAAAGAGAGATGAGAAAAGTGTGTGAGAACCCATCAACTATCACTCACTATGTCCTATTGTGAAAGGATGAATTGGCAAGAACTAACAACTCTCACCATATACCTTTAAAGTTATCTAACCAATTACAGGAATTCGAGGACGTCTTCCCCGATGACCTACCTCAGGGACTGCTGTGACATACCGAGTCTGATGCTCCAGATGCCTTCCATTTATTTTAGTTGTTGCCATGTGTTTTTTTAATATTTGTTGCATTATCATAATTGTTTTGCATATTTCATTCCTATGTGTTTATGCAATGATCATGTTGAGTGCCATTGTCATTTTTCTTCTTGCATCATATTCATTGTTGATTGTATTTTTCCATCCTTGTTGCATGCAAATC
Organism: Triticum aestivum; assembly: GCF_018294505.1. NCBI lineage: Eukaryota > Viridiplantae > Streptophyta > Magnoliopsida > Poales > Poaceae > Triticum > Triticum aestivum. The sequence goes on along the minus strand of NC_057798.1, from coordinate 299,173,818 downwards.
ATATTACGGATGTTGCCTTTGTCTTTTGTTGCATCATGCATCATGATCATATTTCTTCTTGTTGCATTTTCATTTTGTTTGAGTATGACATGGTATGATCTCTTTCTATTCGTCTTCATTGCCGTTGGCATCTTTACCCTTCAAGATAATCCATCTCCAAGCAAACCCCATCTCCTTCTTCCTTTCTTTCAAATTTTAGCCATTTACTCGAGTGACATTTTCCTGCCTCAAATAATGTTCATTCTTTTCCTAATGCTAGTTCACCATGCCTACACCCTCTCTGCCAATTTTCGGCTCATTTGAATATGATTTTGTTGGGTTCAAAAATGGCTCATGTTTGAATGCAAATCAAACTTGAATTATTTTCCTAACTCTAAAAATTGTCAGATCAATTTATTTGAATCTTACATAATTCTAGGAGCTCATAACAGTTTTCATCTTTGCCACACCCCTTTTCAAACTCTCTACACTTTTCTCTCTCTCTTCCTATTGTTAAAAAATGGGAAACATAGAGAGCAGCAGTAGCCCACTCACCTGATTGAAGCCACCTGGGCCTTCCTACTTCCTCCCTGTCCAGCCCAGCCCCAGGTGCCTAGTCGATACCTGCTCCGCTACAGAGCCATCTCCCTCCTCTACCTTTAGGAGCGCCAGCACCGTGAGCTCTGCTTCATAGATGTCGAGGTCTCGCCGTTCGCGCCCCTCCTAGCCACCTATAAAAAGCCCCGCTTGGCGTCCGTGCCCCTAGGATTTCCCTCTCGCTGCCACTACCTCTTTCCTTCCCTCTATTTCTCCTTCTTCATCGGCAAACAGAGGAGTAGAGAACCAATGAGCATGTTCCGCCGTCGTTTATGAGGCCTCCTTATCATCTTCTTCAACTACAAGCAAGGCCAGGAGCAAGAAGGGTCCAAGGGCGCCGCGATCTTCTTCCTCGACTTCTTCTTCTTCCACTCCATCACAAAGTCCCACGCTTGGCGTCCTCCCCTGCTTCCTTCTTACTCGGATAGGAACTGCATCGGGTTCAGAGCTCATCTGCATTGCCGCCCGGTCGTCTCCGTGACCATAGTCGTGTCCTCGGGTGAGCTAGGTATACCTTCTTCCCTCCCTCTTCTTCCTGTCGCGTTTAGGTCACCGGAGTCACTACTAGATCCATGCCACTGTCGTGCCCTTGTTGCTCCAGCGAATCTCTGAAACTTTCAAAGAAATGCTGCCGTGACCCGCCCGGATCTTGTCCCCGCTCTCCTCGCTCGGGACCTTGCTTCGCTTCACCTCGCCGCCTCGCTGCAGCCTTGCCTCAAGTGCCACACGCACGCCCCGCCGTGGCTGTGGCCAAGCGCCTGGACCTGCAAGCCCACGGCCACCATGCTCTGCCGTAGAAGTGGTTGCGGCACCCTCTCTATTTCTCTCTAAGAACCGTCGCACACGCGTCCTCTGCACACATACGCCCATAGCCCCCGCATGAATTTGCACCCGCGCGCGCACCCTGCCTGCTTGCCGCTCGCTCACCGCGCCATGCTTGCCCATGCATCGCTGTGCGCTGCAGCCGAGACGAGCTCCAGCTCGATGCTCGAGCTCTGGCCTCTTTCTTCTGCTCCCCGCATGCACGCGTGCACCCATGCAATATCCGCACCCCCGCCGGTGCTGCTGCACCTACAACTGTTGCTTGCTCCCGTCGCCGGCAAGCATTGCCAGGCATCCATGGCAGTAGGTGTGGCCATGCCTCGCCACAGCTCCTACCCACGCCCAACTGTGCCAACGCCTGCACGCGCGCATCCATGCCCAATTACCGCAGGCCCGCCCCTGCTCTGCATCGCGAGCCGCCTCCTCCTAGCTCGTCAACGCTAGCTCCGTTGATCTCTGTGCCATGGCCAAAGGTTCGGCCTTCTGGTAGAGGCTCAAGAAGATTCAGGCGCACTCGATTTCACAATCGCACGTCCTGTGCAGTGGTCAGCGACTTCTCCTCCCATCGGGAGTTCCTGAGTTCAAGTCCTAGGCGACCCTGTTTTTGTCCCCTTTTCTTTCCTTTTGCACACACTACCACTTGGGCCTGATTCCTCCTCTGGGCCTCTGCAAAGTGTTGCAATCCAGCCCGCAAATGTTTTTTTCATTCCTTCTTCTCTGTGTTTTTCTGTATTTTCTATTGCATGCATAATTATAGAAAAATGCCATCATTTTGAATTGTGAATAACTAAATATTCATGCATCCAAATAAAATATGTCATATATCTAAAATAGTTAGAATTTCATGCACTTTCACAATATGCTACTTTCATCCATGTTTGAAATGTTAAATTGTTGTTTGCATTAATTTGCTAAATGTCATGCTAAAATGATTTATTTCATAACTAAATAACCGTAGCTCCATTCTAAATAAACTTTATATGTATTTTGGGTAGAAAAATGCATAATTTAACTTGGTGCACTTTATTTTGCTATTTAACAATAACAAAATATGGTTTAGGCAGAACAGTAACAAATTTGAAATATGCACATGGGGATTTTCCGGAATTGTTGTTTGTTGTTTCCGTCCTCATTTAAATTTTCTAGATAGGAAGTTTTGTTTTGCTTCATCTCTTGCCATGTTAAGAACATTTAAACTTGTTGAGTTCATAATGAGAGCGAACTAAATAGTTGAATGTGGTGATTCGTCAATATGCATCTCGTTGCATATTGAGCTCCACTTAATTTGTAGTATTGTTTGTCGCATTTTGCCATGCCATGCATACGTAAATCGGACATGCATCATACATGGTTGAGCATCATGCCATGTTTATGTCTTGTGTGTTTACCCTGTTGTTTGCTTTGTTCCGGTTGTGCTTTTTCTCGGTAGTTCCTGTATCATTGCGATCGTGAGGATTCGTTCGACTACGCTTGGTTCGTCTAAGCCCGTTCATCTTCTTCATCAACTCGATCTTCTTCCTAGTGGGAATTCAGGCAAGATAACCGTTACCCTGGATCTCATAATTGTGATGCTAGTTTTCTTGATGCTATCGCTATGTTGCGCTTCCTACCACTCGTTTATCAAGCCTCCCAAATTGCCATGAAACATCCTCTAACTTTTTTCACCATCCCAGCAAACCGTTGTTTTTCTATGTTACCGCTTTGCTCAGCCCCTCTTATAGTGTTGCTAGTTGCAGGTGCAGATTGTTCCATGTTGGATACCATGGATATCTTGGGATATCACAATATCTCTTATATTTAATTAATACGCATATATACTTGGTAAAGGGTGGACGGCTCAGCCTTATTGAAAGGATCGAGAAGAGGTGTCTAGAGAGGGGGGGGGGCATGATTAGACCCTCAACAAACAAAGTTGGCAGTTTTTTTGTTTTTCAAGTTGAGGTGGTAGATTAACACAATTTCAAGCACACACATTACAAATCAAGCAAGCATGCAAAGAGTATATGAGGAGCGGAAAGTAAAGCATGCAACTTGCCAGAAAGTAAAGGGATGGGATATGAGTGTGCAAACTTAATTGGAGACACAGATGTTTTTGGCGTGGTTCCGATAGGTGGTGCTATCGTACATCCACGTTGTTGGAAACTTCAACCCACGGAGGGTAACCGCTGCGCGATTCCACGGAGGGATCCACCCATGAAGGGTCCACGAAGAAGCAACCTTGTCTATCCCATCATGGCCTTCGCCCACAAAGGACTTGCCTCACTAGGGTAGATCTTCATGAAGTAGGCGATCTCCTTGCCCTTACAAACTCCTTGGTTCAACTCCACAATCTTGACGGAGGCTCCCAAGTGACGCCTAACCAATCTAGGAGACACCACTCTCCAAAAGGTAATAGATGGTGTGTTGTTGATGAACTCCTTGCTCTTGTGCTGCAAATGATAGTCTCCCCAACACTCAACTCTCTCTCACAGATTTGTCTATGATGGAAAGCTGATTTGAGTGGAAAGCAACTTGCGGAAGGCTAGAGATCAAGATTCATATGGTAGGTGTTGAGGATATAATTACTGAGTGTAAACCAGCCAGGAGGGCCCGGTTCACCCTCAACTATATTGAAGCCCACAAAGACCTAGAAGATGGCGTGTTACTAAAGAAACTTAGAAGCCCGGACCCCAAAGGCGGATTAGGGCCCATAATGGTAAACCGCCATGGTTATGTAACTTGTATTGTAAGTTAGGAAAGGAGAGACCAAGCCGGACACTTTATATTATTCGGCCTCGGGACTATGTAGACCGGCCGGGCGTCAACCTATGTATATAAAGGGACGACCTGGCGGCGGTTCAGGGACAAGAAACAACAACTCGAGACTCAGGCAAAGCATATTTGCTACCTGGTCATCGAAACCCAATCAATCCCATCACAACTAGACATAGGCTTTTACCTTCATCGAAGGGGCCGAACTAGTATAAAACTCCCCTTCAAGCTAACCTGTCACGATGGCTCTACGACTAAGTCCTTTAATGAGGACATCTGACATGTTAATTCCACTACAGTTGGCACCCACTGTGGGGCTATCGCACGATGGTTTCGAGTTCTTGAAGGGAAGCCCTGAAGGACTCAAGGGGTACATGGTTGGCCGGATGACCCAAAGTCGTCGCGGCAAGCTCTACATCAACGATGAAGGATGGGGCCCCGAGGCCGGCTCAATCGAGTACGGATACCGTTTCCCCTTTGGCGGAATTCATGTCTTCATCGGCAAGATCGGTGAACCGGGCCCTGAGGACATCTGCATCGACCTCATCGAGACGGCTCAGTGTGCGAGTCCTGCCCGGGTTAAGCCCGCCATGAAGCGTGCATTCGTAGGATGTGTCCATGGGATCGGATATGAACCATTGTCTGAAGGCGAGACGGCTGTTTATTCTGACAGCGAGTCATCCACTGGCGAAACCGAGTCCCTATACCCAATTCATGATGGTGTGTTCGAAGGATATTCCGATGGCAACAGTATTCCGGACCTCCTTGAACCGCCAAGCCGCTTTGCTGTTTACATGGCCGGAACACAGCCCACTTTGCAGTCTTCATCTACAGCAGCGATGAATACCGGATCAGCAGCCGCAGTAGGAGCCCCGACGCGCCGATCGTCTCAAGTCCTCTCCGGTTTGATGGATGCCTGGGCAACCTTGTTAACCACGACAGTTACCCCGGAGATGCAGTATCAGCACAACGCGGACATTGCGAAGCTGAAGGACCAGATAACATAGGCTAAGGAAGACCTGGCAGTTGAGGATGCTAGGATGGCCGAAGAACGGGCCGCTTTGGATGCCGAGTCACAGCAGATACAAGTGCAGAATTATCGGCTCATGTTGGATCAGAATGCATCAAACGACATAATGTGAAGGAAGTACCGATTGCGTATGCAGCCGGTCTTCAAAGGATTGAACCTCTTTATTACATCAGGGGCTGGGCCAAGCAATCCGGCTGCTGCGAACCGGACCGACGCGCCTAGGGCAGCGCCGGATCAACCACGGATGACGGAACCACCTCGACAAACGGATAACCCGCCACAATACGTGTCCACAACACCGGGTCACTTCTCGAGCCCTTTGGATAACATGATTTCCGCAACATCTCGCCTGGCAGCCATTCCAATGGAGGGTGATTCACTGGCGGCGATTGAGACGCGGCAGGCCAGTGATCTTCTTCAAACCGCCGCTGTGCAGCAGCATGCTTACTCCTATAGCTGAGATAGAATTCATTCAACCCCTCATCCGAGCAAAAGCTATAGCAGGCACATGGATGAACCGGAAGTGTCTAGCAGTGCGCGGCGCCGTAATGCTCAAGACGTGGTGGACAATGGCAGAGCATGAAGGGAGGCCGCTTTGGCAGCGCAATATATGGGTCGTCATCAACCCGGGCTTGTTCAGCCAGCAGCGTCAGTAGATCGAGGCACCGGGCTTGCCTTCAGTTCCTGGGGAGTGCCGTGTCTCATTCCGGCTCTCCGTAATGTGCGACTGCCCAAGGATTTCAAAGGTCCATGTAAGGTTCCTAATTACACCGCTGATCAGCCACCTGAGGCGTGGGTCGAGAGTTATGAGATGGCAATGGAGATGTTGGATGTGGATGAAGTGGCCTGTGCAAAGTACTTCACAATGATGTTGGAAGGGACATCCCGTACTTGGTTGAAAAACTTACCAGCCAACTCCATCGAGTCATGGGATCAGTTGAAGGCCCGGTTTATAGCTAATTTTAAAGGTACATGCAAACAACCTATGTCCATTGTGGATCTGGATGCCTGTGTTCAAGGGGAGAACGAGTCAACAACTCATTGGGTGCACCGGGTTTCAGAAGTTTTGCATTCGTCAGACCGGATTAACGCTGGCCAAGCAATCATAACGCTGGAGCGTAATTGCCGGTTGAAGTAACTAAAAATGAAGTTGGTACGGCTCAAGCGTCACTGCAATGACACGGGAACCCTTATGGCAGCCTTGGTCAAATATGCCGATTCTGATAATACCAAGGATCCCGATTCTGATGAAGAGAAATCGGAGAAGGGAAAGAAGAACGGCGGTGCAAAGGGACATCATCACAACCAAGGAGGCCATGGGAATAATGGTAAGCGCAAGGCAGATAGTTCAGATCTTGTGGCTAACACCAATATGCAGCATCGTAAAGGTAAACCACCCCAGCGCGGAGGAGGGATGAATCTGGAGCGTTTGTTAAACCAGCCCTGCCCAAAGCATGGGACCAAGGAGGCCCCTTCCACACATCTTTGGAAAGATTTTTATATCATGAAGGAGTTCAAGAATTCCGATGTCTTCCGGTATGATCAGGGTCCATCGGGCGGTTCAGGTCCAGGTTTTCATGGTGGCGGCGGTTCAAACTCTGGATTTCAGAATATCAGGGCAACCAGAATAACCAAGGTGGTAATGGCAACAGAATAATCAAGGAAATCAGTAGCAGTTAGGTTATCAAAGTCACCCTAAGCAGTTGAATGGTGGGCAGTATCATGTGTTCACTACTAGCCTGTGTAAGCGCGATTAGAAACTTCACAAAAGGGCAGTTAATGCTGTTGAACCGGCAGTGCCATGTTATTTATGGTGGTCCGAGCAGCCCATTGTGTGGAGCAGATAGGATTATCCACCCCGGGTTGACAATCTGGGTCAACTGGCTTTGGTGGTAGCGCCACAGGTGGGAGGTTACAAATTTACCAAAGTCCTGATGGATGGAGGGAGCAGTATCAACATCTTGTACTATGAGACCTTTCGTCGCATGGCGCTGACAGACAAGAGTCTTAAACCTTCCAGCACTATTTTTCATGGTGTAGTACCAGGTAAGTCGGCATATCCTGTTGGCAAGATCGCTTTGGAGGTTGTGTTTGGAGATGAGCATGATTCTAGGTCTGAAAAATTAACCTTTCAAGTGGTGAAAATCCAGAGCCCGTATACGCACTGTTTGGACGTCCGGCTTACGCAAAATTCATGGCGAGACCCTGCTATATCTATTTACAGCTCAAAATGTCGGGTCATAAGGGGACTATAACGGTACACGGAAGTCGAAAGATCGCTTTGGATTGTGAGGAAAGTGATGCGGCTTATGCTGAGTCGGTTTGTGCTACAGAGGACCTGAAGTTTTATAAGGACAATGTTGATCCAGCAGACATGAACCCTCTCAATAAGCCCACCACGGAGCATGACCCGACCCTGAAGTTCAAACAGGCTGATGAAACTAAACTTGTTGACTTTGTTCCTGGCGATTCATCCAAACAGTTTAGCATCAACACCAATCTGGATCCGAAATAGGAAAGCACGCTCATCGAGTTCATCCGTGAGAACCGGGACATTTTTGCATGGAAGCCTTCTGACATACCAGGTGTACCAAGGGAACTCGCTGAGCACACTCTCAATATTGATCCCAAGTTTAAACCGGTCAAGCAATTTCTTTGCTGTTTTAACGAGGAAAGACGCAAGGCCATTGGCGAAGAGGTAGCCCGATTGTTGGTTGCTGGATTTATCGTCGAAGTATTTCACCCCGAGTGGTTGGCTAATCCGGTGCTCATACTTAAGAAAAACGGCACTTGGACTACACAGATTTGAATAAGGCTTGTCTGGCAGATCCTTTTGCTCTCCCGCGTATTGATCAGATTATTGATGCGACGGCGGGTTGTGAGCGCCTGAGTTTCTTGGATGCTCATTCAGGTTATCATCAGATTAAAATGGCAGTTAAGGACCAGGAGAAGACAACTTTCATCACTCCCTTTGGAGCCTTTTGCTATGTTTCTATGCCCTTTGGGCTCAAAAGTTCCCAGGCAACTTATCAGTGTTGTGTGCAAAATTGTCTTCACACGCAGATTGGGCGTAATGTTCATGCTTATGTGGATGAGATTGTGGTAAAATCCAGGAAGAAGGAAACCTTGATAGATGACCTCAAGGAAACATTTGACAATCTTTGGGTTTACAAAATGATGCTTAATCCGGACAAGTGTGTTTTTGGTGTTCCGGTAGGTAAGCTCTTAGGCTTTCTGGTGTCCAACAGAGGCATTGAGGCTAACCCGAAAAAAATCAAAGCGATTACATCTTTGGCTAAACCGAAGTGTATCAATGATGTTCAGCATCTGGCGGGTCGAATTGCAGCCCTTAGCCGGTTTATCAGCCGTTTGGGAGAGAAGGCGATTCCTTTGGATCAGATGTTGAAAAAGACAAAAGATTTTGTCTGGAGCGACGTAGCCAATGCGACATTTCAGGACTTAAAGTGGCAGTTGGCTGAACCGCCGGTTTTTGCTGCTCCGGTTGACAAAGAGCCCTTGTTACTGTACATGGCTGCTAATGCCCGTGCTGTCAGTGTGGCAATTATGGTGGATCGCAAGGAGGCTGGTAAGGAGTATCCGGTTCAACGGCCGGTTTACTATATCAGCGAAGTACTTATCGAGTCAAAGCAACGGTATCCGCATTAGCAAAAGTTGGTTTATGGGGTTTTTATGGCAAGTCGGAAGCTCAAACAATACTTTCAAGGCCATCCCATTACAGTGGTTAGTTCAGCTCCTTTGGGTGATATAATTCAGAACAGGGAGGAAACTGGCCGGGTTGCAAAGTGGGCAATTGAGCTTGGCCCGCACGGGTTAAAGTATATGCCCCGGACATCAATCAAGTCACAGGCACTTGTTGACTTCATCAATGATTGGACCGAGTTACAGGCACCAGAGGGCAAACCGGATAATACATACGGGACTATACACTTTGGTGGATCCAGGCAATTGGAAGGCTCGGGGGCTGGAGTTGTTCTTACTTCCCCTCGAGGTGATAAAATTTGTTATGTTCTCCGCTTAATGTTTCCTTGTACTAACAATGCAGCTGAGTACGAGGCCTTACACCACGGTCTCCGTGTGTCTAAGGAAATGAACTTAAGCCGGGTTCGCTATTTTGGAGATTATGATCTGGTGGCTCAGCAAGTTTCTGGTACTTGGGATTCTAAGGATCCACTCATGGCGGCTTACAGATGCGAGGTGGATATGTGGCAGGTCACTTTAAGGGTTATCAGGTTGAGCACATTGACCGGCGCAAAAACGATGCAGCAGATGCTTTAAGCCGGCTGGGATCTCAGCGTAAACTGGTACCACCCAATACCTTTGTAGATATCTTGCATAACTCGTCTGTTAAGTTACCTACAGAGGAGGATTTAGCTGTTCCTGATCCAGAGGCCCAATTGGTGGCCGCTTAATACACCACTCCGAATTGGATGGTTCCATATTTGGCGTATATGAACTGGGGCGAGTTACCAGATGATGAGGTCTTCGCCAGACAGATAATCCGGCAGGCCAAGTCCATGGTTATTCACAATGGTGAGTTACACCGTTGCAGTATTTCATGCGTATTCCAACATTGTATTTCTCCTGCAGAAGGGCAAGAAATTCTACGTGAAATCCATGAAGGGGATTGTGGTCACCATGCCGGTTCAAAGTCCCTGGTGGCTAAAGCATTTCGTAATGGGTTCTATTGGTTGACAGCTCATGCTGATGCGGAGGATCTGGTAAAGCGGTGTGACGCTTGTCAAAAAATTTCACGTCGAGCTCATGTTCCAGCTCAGGAGCTACGGATGATTCCTATCACTCGGCCGTTTGCCACTTGGGGGCTTGATATGGTGGGACCTTTTAAGCGCTCCCAGGATAAGAAGACCCACATGTTGGTGGCGGTTGACAAGTTCACTAAATGGGTTGAAGCGGAGCCTGTCAGCAAGTGTGATGCAGCCACGGCGGTTCAATTTCTTAAAAGGATCATTTTCCATTTTGGTTTTCTACACAACATCATTACAGATAATGGCACGAACCTTTCTAAAGGTGAGATGGAGGAGTTTTGTCAATGAGAGCACATCCGGCTTGATGTAGCGTCCGTGGCTCATCCCCAATCCAATGGTTAAGCTGAGAGGGCGAATCCAGAAATCCTGAAGGGTATCGAGCCCCGGCTCATGGTTCCTTTGAAATGGACGCCGGGTTGTTGGGTGGAAGAATTACCATCTGTGTTATGGAGTATAAACACCACCCCAAACCGATCTACGGGTTATACACCTTTCTTCATGGTTTACGGGGCTGAGGCCATCCTCCCAAGTGATATTCATCATGATTCGCCCCGGGTTGCCAATTATGTTGAAGCAGATAATGAGCAAGCACGCCAAGAGGCGCTGGACCTATTAGACGAGAAATAGGACATGGCTTTGGCTCGATCAGTGGTTTATCAACAAGACCTGCGGCGTTATCACAACCGTCGGGTTAAGACACGAACCTTTCAAGAAGGCGACTTGGTGCTCTGTCTCATCCAGGATCAGACCGATATGCACAAGTAATCCCCACCTTGGGAAGGACCCTTTGTGGTCAGCAAAAATCTGCACAATGGATCATACTACCTCATTGACGTTCGAGAAGACTCACGCAGTTCTTAGGAGGAGACCCGACGACCGTGGAACATAGCTCTCCTTCGGCCTTACTACACTTGAGCCATAGGCTTTTCTTATGTCCATATTTCAACAATGTATATATTATGATAAATATAATATACCGGAATCCTTGCTATAAGCAGGGCCTCTACCGTTTTGTCCTCAAATCTCTTTGTTTACATGGGGGCTTCAGCTGACAAAGCGAAGTACTACCTGTTAAACCGACTATCATGCCACAACACAGCTTGGGAGCTTCACACCCAAGGGGCCAAAGGGAGTCCGGATGTTATGCACAGCTCAAACATAGGCACCCATTGAGCACATCTCACAAAGTTACTTGGGGGCTCTTTTGTGCAAAAGCCACAAAGAGTTTGGAAGGAACCATGTAATTGGGTATCGACCCATGGCTTGGAAGCCTGGTGTATTCACCTAAAAACCCGGGTTAACCTGCCTTCATCAAGTAAGCCACTCCTATCCAGGTAATCCTGGCATGACCCACCGAATGTTTGACAAGTCAATCTTATATAGACCCTGAACTTGTGAAAGTTAAAACGACGATTGGTTAGTTGGAGGCTAATCTTAAAAGGCTTTGCAAAATGGTTTAACTCAGCGGCCTTGCAGCCCATGAAAAGCCTCGAATTTGGGCCTGGCAGCCCTTGAAAAGCCTTGACTACATGGTTTCTTGTTTGCTTTTTTGCTAAGTTTTTGCCTTTTGATGAATTTATCTTGAACCAGTGTTCTTTGACCCGGTGTGGTTTTTTTAGTCATCATATTAACCCGGTGTTTGTTTACCCGGCTTGGCTTTCAACTATAAGTTGTCAGACCATCTTATCCAATCGGTGTTTACAAAACCCGACATGGCTTTGACTATATGTTGCCAGTATGATCATCTGGTGTTCATCGTAACCCGGCATGACGTATTCATCACATCATTAAAGGGTAAGGTATATAACAGCCAAAGATTTGGGTTTTCACCCTTACTAAGGGATTGCATATCACTGGTATGAGTTATTCCATATTTATTCCGCTTTGGTTATTAACCAGGCTTTATTTTGGGCACTATGTTGCGTCCAGCGGTAAACTGCCCGGACAGATCTTTTTATACAGACATAGGGATTGCATAATATTATGAAGATATATAAGCCAACACTGAAATTGGTACGACAGATCAAACAAAGTATATCCCAGTGCATGATGACAGCAGATAAAAGTATTTTAACTAGCCTATTACAAGGCACTTTAAAGCCCAAAATATGGAATTGTTCTTTCCACAGAACAATGTTTATGAAGCATTAACCAGATTGTCGGATCAAGCCTCATCACCATGATGACATGAAGTTGATGGATCATCTGGCGTCGATTCAGCCTCCTCCTCCACATCTAGTGTCTGGAAGTCAACGGTGGTCCAGTCAATCCGGGTTAAAGCCTGAAAGATAGCCTCTTCACTTATAAGTTCAGCCAGATCAACTTCAGGGGCATAAGTGTGCTTACTAATTGGCGTGATAAGATTTTGCACTTCTGGCATGAAAGTGTCAATCTATTTGTTGTTGGCATCATAGAAGGACCGGTGAATAGTCAAGTTCGCTTCTTCTGCCAATTGACTCGCCAGAGGACGCATCTCCCTTGTCACATTTTTGAGGGCTTCGTTAGCGAACTTTGCCATGTTTTCTTGTTCACTAGGAAAGCCCTTGGTGATATCAACCGGATCCAGGTCAGCTATCCATGCTTTGGCTCGAGTAAGGGCCAACAAAGCGCCAGCCCTGGCAGCGGATCACTTCATCTCTTCTATCTATGCTGCCGTCATGGATAACCTTGCAAGAGTGTCCTTGATCAATGTCGGGGCCGGATTGTTGTATGAGGCTGCACAGATAACCCGTTGGGCACCGGTATACAGTTGTTCAATCAGAGTATATGCTACCTTCAGCTTCATCTGCATGTCAGAGCCTAGATGAGCAGTGCGGCCACCTGCACCAGTTTAAGAATTTCATGTTAAACCGGCAAATTAAAAAAATGGTCATTCCAGAAGCCTTGGCAAGAGTAATTACCAAACACTGCAGAAGTCATGGCATTCACTTGGCGATTCAACCCAGTTAGCTCTTCCGCCACCGGTTTAAGAGCTTACTCGGCGTCTTCCGCCCGCTTCAGCAATGCATTCTTTTCAGTCTCCCATTTGGCACACTCCGTCTTGAACCCTTCTTTTAGTTGTTCCATGGTTGCCAAAGCGGTTTTAAGCTCATCTTTTGCATTGCACGTTTCTGCTTGTTGGGACTTGATGTTCTCTTGAAGATCGGCAATTTGAGAGCCTTGGTGATTTATATCAGCCTTCCATAGTAAAATGAGGAGCATGTCAATAATTTCTCAAAAGTCGCAAGCATATAAAAAGTTATACACTTGGCACTTGGGGGCTAATGCGACTTGCTTCTTTACAAGTTTTAATCTTGGCACTTGGGGGCTAATGTGTGTTTGATCAAGAAAATATATAAGGAAAGTCAACAAAGTACAAAATGGAATATAAAAGTCCCGGTTTGTCTTCCTAAGACAAACCGGCCCTTGGGGGCTATGACATCGAAGTGTTCTTTATCTTTAAAGTCCCGGTTTATCCTCAAGAGATAAACCGGCCCTTGGGGGCTACAATACAATGAATGTACAGAACAAAGATGAAGGTGTTTGGAAGATTACCTCATAACGTTCCTTCATCAGATTCACCAAATCGGCCTCATTATCTCAACTGGTGTAAACCGGTTCAAGAATCCGGAATGAATATCCTGAGAAGGAAGATTAGCATAGCTTGATAAATCGGTCTTCCACTTCCCCTTGCCCATAACATCCAATTCGTCCTTGGCAGTATGTTTCGATAAAGCAACTGGATTACCTGGGGCGGTATAAGCAGTGCCAGTGACAATAACATCATCATCATCTTTGGCAGGGCTTGGTGGATTGACATTATCTTTCGCTGGGCTTTGCGGATTGGCAACTGGGCTTGGCGGATTGGCAGCAGGGCTTGGCGGATTAGGAGCTGAACTCAGCGGATCAGCAACTAGACTGGGAGGCGTGGCACGTGGACTTGATGTTTCAACATGTGTAGCCGGGTCAGCCTCCGGCGGATTAGCATCAGTAGCTGGGTCTTGCGGAGCAGAGTCATCTATGACAATATCAGGATTTTTGCCAGCATTTTCTGGGGTCTTCTCCAGATCAACATCGTCAGTGGGGCCGCTGGTCTTGGCTTTCTTGCTCAATCGGGCCTTGGCGCTACAACATTAAAGTAAGGATTAGTATGATAAACCGACGCATGAAGAAGCAAACCGAAAAGCAGTACGCTTACCCAGCGACGGTCTTGAGGGGAGGCAGCTGAGTGGTTGATGAACCGCCAGACGAATTGGAAGATGCCTGGTAATTTGGATCAGACGGATTGAGTAGGTACTGGAAGAAACCCTTCAAGGGATAAAGTCTTTGGGAGAACAAGTAACCTCTGGACGACGCTTCCGGGTTGGTGTGTTCGGGAAACCGGAAGAGGTGACTTGCTGGCCACTGTGTCTGGTTGTGCGACGCCCTTCAGGCTGCTGTGTCTTCAAAGAAAATTTTGGATCCAAATAAGCAAGAAGGTGAGAGTATTTCACTTTTTGAACTGCACGGCGAAATCTTTGAACCGGCACAAGATCTGAATTGGAGGAAAGAGAGATTACCTCAATGTGGTCCGCACGGCTGACCTACGCATCATCCTGATAATAGTCATTCTTAATAAGATGTATGAAAAGGGAGCCAAGGGAGTCAAGTTCTACCTCTTGATCCGAATCTTCAACATCTTCAGGCGGATCAGCAGTTTCGCCGGTCTTCTTCTTGGCCGCTCTCTTTATAACTTTGCTCTTTGGACGAGGAGCCCTTGCTGGTTTATCTGAAGCTTTCCTTTTCCAAAAGGAATTGTTGGCCTGTAAAAGATAAACAAAGATTTATTACAACAAAGTTAAAGTGGAGGCGGATCAAGAAAGCAGGAAGTTAAAATCTTTACCGCTGGTGGTTTGTTGGCAGTGTAGAAGGGGGCTAGCCCAGTTTGACTGCATGCAGTGATTGGTTCGTCTAACATCTTCTTCACCGATTCGGTGACTTCGTCATCAGTCATTTCTATTTTGTTAAAACGTTGAGGGTCCTTGGCGTCGCCAGTATGCTCATGCATTAATCCGGAGCGGCGACTTAAGGGCAGGATGTGCCATTTAACCCAATAGCGAACGGGATCAACACGAGTCAAACCGTTGGCCAAGAGAGCCTGGAGCTTTGTGAGTTGAGGTGCATAAGTTTGCCGTTCTTTGGCAGTTAATCGTTGAGGTAACGGGTGGCCGTTGCTAAGCCGGTGAGGGCGGTAACCCGACAAGGGATTTTCTCCAGCAAGGGCAGTGTTCTGACAATAAAACCAAGTTTGGTTCCGGTTTTGGGATGACTGTGGTGTGATGCATGTGGGAAATCAACTTCCTTCCTTTTTTTGGATTGATACCCCACCATGTTCCGTGTTAGGACCATCAGAAAATTCAGTTCGGCGGTTTAGATGGAAAAAATCCTAGAAGAGCTCAACGGATGGTTCCTCTTGAAGGTAAACTTCACAAAATACTTGAAAGTTGCATATATTTGGTACAGAATTTGGTCCAATATCTTGCGGATGGAGTTGAAAGCTAGCAAGGACATCCCGGAAATTTTTTGATCCGGGAGGGCTGAAGCCCCGGTCTAAGTGCTGCATAAAAACAATAACTTCTCCATCTTGAGGCTCAGGAAGGCACTCAGGGACAGGAACTCGCCAGTGAAGGACATTTTTGAAGCTAAAGCGCCCGTTACTACATATCCATTGATCTGCGATCTGTGATCCGGGACGGAACCCAATTGCAAGCGGCGAATTGTTTGGTCATCTTAGACAGCAAACTGTAAAGGTAAAATGAAGGCCAGTTTACGATTGACGGTTCAGAGTATTAATTGATGTTAAACCGAGAAATTTGATCAAGGCATATATGTGAGATAAACCAGAAGTGGCTATTCAGTTCAAAATGGCAGTTTAAGGTGAGGGCTAACGATATATGGTGGATTACCAACTATTTTAGGTTTAAGCCGCCCTTAGGTGGAGGAGCCAGAGATGAAAATCTGCTAAGTGTTGACAGAAACAGGTTTCACACAATGATGAAATTAATATGGATCTACCATGCTTCAATAAAGAAAATTTTCTGCGACCTATAATGGCGTTAAGCAGAACAGAGAGGGCCATGCGTTCTACTGAGGATTCTTTACAAAGAAGGAAGATCTACTAATACAGAAAATGGATGCGGAGCAACTAGCGCACGAGATTTACGCTACTGTTGGATCAAAGAAACCACGACAGAAGTAAAAACGAAGAACTGAGATGGACGAGGAACGGTACAGATGAAGTCGTTAACCCTAGCATTGATCTAAAGATGCGGAAAGGTTAAACTTACCAGTACAGATCTACTGCGGAGGGATGCCGCGAACTCTGGTTCGATTCAGGGTGATGCAGCGGCCGGGGACGAAGACGACGGTGCGCTCTGTGGTGGAGGCGGAGCTCGAGTAGTAGGGGTTCGTGAGAGGAAGAAGAAGAGGCAAGGGGAGAGAATGGGAAGACCCGCCGGCTTTATTTATAAGGAGAAAGGGATAAGCGGTAGGAGCAAGAATCGTGGAGCCTGAAGCGGCAAGGAGGGCGCGCTTGTCGCCTCGATCTTCGGGATACCATTAATGAAGGGAATCTTTTTAATCTTGTTTACAGAGATGATGTCATGATGATCCATTGTTGTGTCCAGAGGATGATGTCACGGCGGTTTAACAAAGTTTACAGGAGAAGACATCATGGCGGTTTACGAGAATATAAAGAGATGTTCACATAATTTCTTTAAGTATTGAAGATTGACATGAACAAGTTCAAATCAATCTGGGGCCTAATGTTGAGGATATAATTATTGAGTGTAAACTGGCTAGGAGGGCCTGGTTCACCCTCAACTATATTGAAGCCCACGAAGACCCAGAAGATGGCGTGTTACTAAAGAAACTTAGAAGCCTGGAGCCCAGAGGCAGATTAGGGCCCATAATGGTAAACCGCCATGGTTATGTAACTTGTATTGTAAGTTAGGAAAGGAGAGACCGAGCCGGACACTTTGTATGAGTTGGCCTCTTGACTCTGTAGACCGGCCGGGCGTCAACCTATGTATATAATGGGACGACCAAGCGTCAGTTCAGGGACAAGAAACAACAACTCGAGACTCAGGCAAAGCGTATTTGCTCCCTGGTCATCGACACCCAATCAATCCCATCACACCTAGACGTAGGCTTTTACCTTCATCGAAGGGGCCGAACTAGTATAAAACTCCCGTGTCCCTTGTCTGGTTTAACCCCTTCAAGCTAGCCCATCGCAATGGCTCTACGACTAAGTCCTTTCATGAGGACATCTGACGTGTTAATTCCACGACAGTAGGATTGGAATATCTTGGCCTCAACACATGAGTAGGTGGTTCTCTCTCAGAAAATGAGTAGTGGAAGTGTAGGTTTGTTCTGATGGCTCTCTCCACGAATGAAGAGTGGGTGGAGGGGTATATATAGCCTCCACACAAAATCCAACCGTTACACACAGATTCCCAAGCTCGGTGGGACCGAATCAGCAAACTCGGTCAGACCGATTTAGTTCAAAATGTGAACGTTCAGATTTTCGGTGTGACCAATATAGTCATCTCGGTGGGACCGATGTGCAGGGGTTAGGGTAAAACCTCAACTCGGTTTGACCGATTACTCAAACTCGATGAGATCGATTTTGGTAATAAGTAAACATAAGATTGGTCAGGCAAACTCGGTGGGACCGATCGCACCAACTCGGTTAGATCGAAAGTGTTGCACCAGATCATAGAGAGATTGCAAGACCATCTCGGTGAGACCGAGATCCCATCGGTGAGACCGAAGTAACTAGGGTTTGGCAGTGGCTATGTCAAGTGAAACTCGGTGGCGCCGGATAGATCAAATCGGTGGGGCTGAGTTTGACATTTAGGTTTAGGAAAAATGTGGATGTGAGAAAGTGGCTGAGGTTTTTTGGAGCATCTCACTAAACACTTTGAGCAAGCAAGCCATTAAGCAACACCTCATCCCCTTTTAATAGTATTGGCTTTCTATGGACTTAATGTGATCCTGGATCACTAAAATGGAAAAACAGAGTCTTGAGCTTTTGCCAATATTTGTCATTAGCATCTTGAAGGGGTTCCACATCCTCTTGTCCATGTCCATGCCACTCCAATGTTGAACTTATCTGAAATGCACCAGGTAAAAGTATTAGTCCAACAAGAGATATGTTGTCATGAATTACCAAAATCACCCAGGGAGCACTTGTGCTTTCAATCTCAACCTTTTTGGTAATTGATGACAACGGACATCAAAGCTTTTATATAAAGATATAAGGAAATAGCAAGTAAAGCTTGGAAGCACATGCAACATGCATTGGCTCCCCCTACATGTATGCAATCATGTGATAATAGATCATAAGAGTATGAGAATGCATAAACATGTCAGAGCAAGCAATGAGTTACATGTGTCTTGGCTATATGCATCAGAGAAAATGATATAGATACTGTAATTATACCTTCATGTTCATGAGTCTCTCCTGCAAACAATATGTACCACATCAAGAGATCTTCATGCACATGAGTGTGATGCATATACTTACCTCTTATGTGATAAGCTTTGATGTGCTCTCTCTCCCCCTTTGACATCAATTTCCAAGAAGGGACTTCTGGAGCATGAGTCAAGTAGGTTTGGTCCTGGAGTCACGTTACAAAGCCACATGTAATATATAATGCTGGTAGAGGACAAGTTACAAAGAGTGGAGCTGGGACAAATATGCAGAAGGCAAGTGGCATAGAGTTTGTCTCAGCACTAAAGTTGCTAGCACCGAGTGGTCACAATCGGTGGCACCGAGTTCGACCCAGAGAGTAACTTTTTGTCACCTCAGCTCACTAGGCAAATAAGATCTCACAAGGATATGCAAGGAATTAACTGAATGATTTGCAATGAATTGGATGCAGGGAAATGCAGAAAATAACAGAGAAAGGAAAAGAAAAGAAAGGAAATCTAGATGAAGTTTTTTTGAAAGGGGAACTAGCATGCATGAGACAAATGCAATGGCATAAAGAAACAAGAGAGAACTTCATCTAGAATTGGTCGGCGACAAAGTCACCTATGTTAGAGTATATTGACTTAGGAGTCAAGTGAAGACACTTGATCATAGGTCATACTCATTGTTTAAGCTCAAAATGGGGTTGCCATTTTTCGTTTAAGCATTTTGATGTACTCTCATCTTGTTGAGTTGCTTTGACCCATGTCTTGGGGTTAAGCTTCTCTAAGATGGAATGACATACCTTGGGTGGTGGTGACGAACTTGGTCATGTGGTTGAACTTGTGTAGGGTGCTGGAGTTGATGTAGATCATCAAGAGTTGGGAGCACCACTTATAGTTGAAGTTCATCTTCCTACATAGGTTAGTCCTGCAAGGAATAGCACTTGTGTATCCAAAATGACAATCATGAAATTTGATATAGGAATTTGTCAAAGGATATATTGAATGGATTCGTGCCTCCTCATCTTCATCCACCATTTTGTAGTGACTTGGAGATGTAGAGATTATTAAAAATGTGATTGAGCTGCAATCACATAGAGTTGGGCTCTTCCAAGTTCCTACAAGGGTTAGATAGCATGCAAGAGTACAAGAATATCCAAGACATATGATCATCATAAGAGAATTGTCAAGGATTGGTCATAGTAAGGCTCATGCATTGCATGCATCCACATGGAGTTTCTACTCCAAATTTGAGGCATCAATGATGTTCAATTCACCTCTCAACCTGCAAAACACTTTCTCATCAAGTGGTTTGGTGAATATATTTGGCAATTGCTTAAGTTTGATATCTCCCTTAGCAACATGGTCTCGAATGAAATGATGACGAACTTCAATATGCTTAGTTCGAGAATGTTGCACGTGATTATGAGCAATCTTAATAGCACTCTCATTGTTGCAAAGAAATGGAACATGTTTCACATATATCCCATAATCTTTAAGGGTTTGTGTCATCCAAAGTAATTGAGCACAACATAAACCAGCGGCAATGTATTCCGCTTTGGCGGTGGATAAGGATATTGGGTTTTGTTTCTTGGAGCATCAAGAAACAAGAGATCTACTAAGAAATTGACAAGTACCCGAAGTGGCCTTTCTATCGACCTTGTCACCGGCATAGTCCGAGTTGGAGTAGCCAACAAAATCAAAAGAAGACCTCTTAGGATACCAAATGCCAAAATTTAGTGTATGTATTTAGTATCTCACTATCCTTTTCACAGCCTTAAGATGACATTCTTTGGGGGCTTCTTGATATCGTGCACACATGCACACACTTAGCATGATATCGGGACTAGATGCACCTACATATTACAATGAACCAATTATAGAGCGGTAAACCTTTTGATCAACCACTTCGCCTTCCTTTGTCAAGTCGAGATGTCCACTAGTAGGCATGGGGGTATTCATACCTTTGCATTCTTTCATGTTGAACTTCTTGAATACGTCCTTGGTATACTTCGTTTGAGAGATAAAGGTCCCCTCCTTAGTTTGCTTGATTTGCAAACCGAGAAAGAACTTGAGTTCACTCATCATAGACATCTCAAACTTCTCTGACATGAGCTTCCCAAACTTCTCACTAAAATGATGGTTAGTTGATCCAAATATGATATCATCAACATAAATTTGGCACACAAATAATTCTCCATTAACCCTTTTGGTGAAGAATGTAGAATCAATTTTACCAATTTCAAAGCCTTTATCAAGAAGAAACTTGGTCAAGCATTTATACCAAGCTCTAGGAGCTTGCTTAAGACCATAAAGAGCTTTGTGAAGTTTATAAACATGATTGGGTTTCTTAGGATTAACAAAGCCAGGAGGTTGTTTAACCCAAACTTCCTCCTAAATTTCACCATTAAGAAAAGAAGTTTTGATGTCCATATGATATAAGGTAATGTCATGATGATTGGCATAGGCAAGTATGATGCGAATGGACTCAAGTCTAGCAACAGGGGCATAAGTCTCTCCATAGTCCATACCTTCGACTCGGGTGTAACCTTGAGCAACGAGACGGGCCTTGTTGCGTACAACTTGTATATCTTCATCTTGCTTGTTCCGAAATACTCATTTGGTTCCAATGACATTGTGCTTCTCATTGGGCTTCCTAACCAACATCCATATTTGGTTCCTCTCAAAGTGGTGTAGCTATTCGTGCATGGCATTTATCCAATCCGGATCTTCCAATGCTTCTTTAACCTTCATAGGTTCAATGCTAGAAATGAATGAGTAATGCTCACAAAAGTTAGCTGTCGTGGAATTAATACGTCAGATGTCCTAGCAAGAGGACTTAGTCGTGGAGCCATCGCAACGAGATTAGCAAAAAAGGGGTTAAACCGGACAAAGGAACGGGGAGTTTATACTGGTTCAGCCCCTTGCGGTGAAGGTAAAAGCCTACGATCCAGTTGTAGTGGAATTGATGGGATCTCGATGAGCAGGGAGTGAATCCGCTTTACCTATCTCTTGAGCTGTTGTTTTCTTGTCCCTGAACCGCCACCGGGTCGTCCCTTTATATACATAGGTTGATGCCCGGCGGTTTACAAAATACCGAGGCTGGCTCATACACGTGTCTGGCTCGGTTTCTACCTTTCCTAACTTTACAACACAAGTTTACACATCTCATGCCGGTTTATGTTTATGGGCTCTAAGCCGCCTTTGGGCCCTAGGCCTCTAAGCTTCAATGGTAGAGCGCCATACTCATTGTCTTCATAGGCTTCAATACGGATGAGCATAAACTGGTCCTTCCTGGGCAGTTTACACTCAGTAGTTATATCTCCAACATTAGGCCCCAGATTGATTTGAACCTGTTCATGTCAATCTTTAATACTTAGAAAAATTCCTTGAACATCTTCCTATTATCCTTGTAAACCGCCATGACATCTCCTCCAAATGAGCTTGGTAAACCGCCATGATGTCATCTTCTAAAATTGCAGTAAATCGTCCTGACGTCATCTCTTTATAAAAAACCTGTAAATGCTTCTCTTATTAATTAAATACCGAAGACTGAGGCGACAACTGTATCAGATATCCGATTTTTGGCTCCTCGATTCTCGCGCCTGTCTTTATCCCTTTGCCCTTATAAATAAGACCGGGGGTCCTTTCCATTTTCCCCCCTTGCCTCTTCGTCTCTTCTTCTTCTTCCTCGCAACCCCGGAAACCTCGAACTCCGCCGCCGCCATCGTCCTTCGAGCACTGCATCGACAAGGCCGCTGCATCAACCTGATCATACCAGAGAACTGCAGCAGTTCTCCGCCGCTCCTGTGAAGCCGGTAAGCCTTCCTTCTTCAACCCTAGATCTGCATTAGGGTTTCATACCTTCGACGGTGCTCATTAGTGTTCATCGTTGTTCTTTTGCTTTTCCATATTGTCTCATTGAATCTAGACAAACTTGATATCTCTCCTTCTTGGCCTAAGCTATAGTTTTATTTTACCTCGATATAATATCCTCTCCTTCATGAACAGATCTCATCTGAACCCTTGCTATGCTGCTGTTGTGATTTTAGATCTTTGATATGTTTCCTTTTCTTGAAGCGCGCTAGATCCATAATGATAACCTTGGCTTGTGAAACTTGTTTGCGTAGCACTTAGCAATTTTTAGATATGTTTTCTTCCATACCACTGTAGGTGGTTTAACTTTTAGAAAATGATAATCCGCCAGGTACCATTAGCCCTCACGTAAACCGCCATCTTTACTTAAACACCAGTATCCGGTTTAACGTGCACACACGCTCAGACTAAATCCCCCGGTTTGACACCGGTTTATGCATATCAATCTTGAACCGTGAACCGTCAGTTGAACTTACTTTACAGTTGGTCATAAAAATGGCCAAATAGTTCTCCTGTTGCAATTGGGTTCCTTCCCGAATTACAGAACAACATCTTACTGGGTATGTTGTGTCTAGCGCTTTAGCAAAGAAAGAGATCATTCATTGGAGAGTCCCGGGTATTGAAAATCATCCTGAACCTCAAGATGGAGAGGTAGTTGTGTTTATGCAGCATCTGGACCAAGGGTTTAGCCCTCCCGGATCAAAAAATTTCTATGATGTACTTGCCAACTTCCAACTCTACCCTCAAGACATTGGACCGAACTCTGTGTCCAATATTTGCAATTTCCAAGTGTTCTGTGAAGTTTATCTGCAAGAAGAGCCGACTGTTGAACTTTTCAGAGACTTCTTCCACTTGAACCACCATACTGAATTTACCGACGGCCCCAATACTGAACTTGGCAGGGCGTCGATTCAAAAAAGGAAAGAAGTCAATTTTCCTCATGGCAAACATCACAGCCACCCCAAGGATTGGAATCAGAAGTGGTTCTACTGCTGGAACACTGCTCTTGCTGATGAAAATCCTCTGCCGGGTTATCGTGCTTACCGGCTCAGCAATGAACATCCACTGCCTCAACAGCTTACTACTAGAGAATGATCAACATATGCACCGCAGCTTTCTAAGCGCCGGGCTCTTATGGCAAACGGTTTAACCGGTATTGAACTTTTCCTTTGCTGGGTTTCATGGGGTATATTGCCCTTAAGCCGTCGCACCAGATTAATGCACGAATATACTGGGGATGTCAAGGATCCTCAACGGCACACTGAAATACATATGACTGATGACGAGATCACTGAGTCGGTCAAAAAGATGCTAGATGAACCGATATCTGAGTGCAGCAAGACTGGGCTGCGTCCCTTTTATACCTCCAACAAACCGCCAGCTGTAAGAATTTATCTTTCTGCTTTTTAATCCGTCTCCCTTTTAACATATCCTTACAAGAAAAAGATCCATTCTGGAAGAGGAAAACTCAGGACAAGCCGGCAAAACCACAAGACAAACTAGCGAGAGTGCCTTGTGCTAAGAGCAAGGCCACAAAGAGGCCAGCAAAGAATAAAACCGCCGAGTCCTCTGATCCGCCCGAAGATGTTGATGACTCGGAACCAGAGGTAGAACTTGACTCCCTTGGTTCATTTTTCATGCATCTTATTGACAATGATCATTATCAGGATGATGTGGAAGCCAGCCGTGCTGACCATGTAGAGGTAATCTCCCTTTCCTCCAATTAAGATCTTATGCCAGTACGAAAACTCCGTCGCGCAGTCCGAAAAGTGAAACGTTCTCATCCTCTCACTCATTTGGATCCACCCTTTTCTTTGAAGACACAGCACCCTGAAGCTCGTCGCACAACCCGGCATAGTGGACAACAAGTCACCTCCTACTGTTTACCAGACACACCAGTTCGGAAGCGCCGTGCAGAGGTCTCTTGTACTTCTATCAAACCTTATCCCAAAGCGGGTTATTTCTGATACCCTCTTAATCCGTATGTTTCCAATTATCAGGGAACTTCAAATTCATCTTCTGGTGACTCATCAACCACACCGATGCCTCCCCTCAAGACTGTCCCTGGGTAAGTATAATAATTTTAGTTTTGCATTCTTGCACCGGTTTACCATATTAACCTCTGTTTTTCACTTGTAGTGCCAAAGCCCGACTCAGCAAAAAAGCCAATTGAGTGCTCCCACTGAGGAGAATCCGTCTTTTGAACCGGAGAGGACCTCAGAAGCTGCTGATGAGGATACTGATATTGCTCTGGATGATCCTGTGCCACAAGGTCAGGACACTTAAGTTGAACCGCCAGAAGTTAACCCGACTAGCCCTCATGTTGATCCGCCAAGCCCAACTGCCAATCCTCCAAGTCCAGCTGCTGATCCGCCAAGCCCAGCCAAGGCCTCTGATAAACCGGCGAGCCCAAATAAGGCAACTGATGATGTAGTGATTACTGGCTTTGGCCATACCACTCCTAGCAACCCTGTCGCTTTGTCAAAGCACAGTGCCAAAGAGGAATTCTCTACAGTTGTGAAAGGCAAGTGGAAGACTGATTTGTCTAGTTATGCTCATCTCAATGCTCCAGACATCCATTCTCAGTACTTAAACCGGCTGTACACAAGTCGTGATTATGAGGCCGGTTTAGTCAACTTGATGAAGGAGCGCTATGAGGTAACTTCTATTCAAACATTTTATAAATTTCCTTTGCGCTTTATATCAACTCCATTGTAGCCCCCAACGGCCGGTTTATCTCTTCAAGATGAACGAAGACTTTTGATAAAAAGGCTTCAACTGTGTAGCCTCCAAGGGCCGGTTTATCTCTTCATGATGAACTGGGACTTTCTGTTGCAAAGCTTGTTGATTTCCTTCATCTCTAGTTTATCTGATCAATTACACATTAGCCCCCAAGTGCCAAGATTAATACTTGTATTGAACCTTGGGACTTGAGATATCAGTTAAAAAGAAGCAATCCGCATTAGCCCCCAAGTGCCAAGTGTATAACTTTTTATGTGCTTGGGAGTTTTGAAAAAATATTAACAAATGATTTGTCTATTGCATGCTGAATTGAGCAATAAGGATTCCCAGATTGCCGATCTTCAAGAAAATATTAAGTCCCAGCAAGCGGAAACCTCCAAAGCCAAAGATGAATTGAAGGGCGCTTTAACTGCCATGGAGCAATTAAAGGATGGCTTCAAGAGCGAGCGGGCAGAGTGGGAAACTAAGAGGGCTGCTCTTGTAAAACGGGCTGAGGATGCTGAAGCGGCTCTTAAACCGGTGGCAGAGGAGCTTACTGGTTTAAAGCGTCAGGTCAATGCCATGACCTCTGCTATATTTGGTAAGTACTCTTTTCAAGAGCCTTTCTTAAACATCTTTGAAAATTGCGTGTTTAACAACATATTCTTAAACTGTTGCAGGTAGTCGTGTTGCTCATCTAGGATCGGATATGTGGATGAAGTTGAAAGCAGCCTGTACCTTGATAGAACAACTGTATACTGGTTCTCAACGAGTCATATGTGCAGCCTCATAAATAAACCGCCGCCAACCTTAATCAACGATACATTAGCCAAATTATCCATGACTCCTGCCCAGATAGAAGAGGTAAAGCAATCTGCTGCAAGGGCTGGCGCTCTATCAGCACTGACTCGGGCCAAAGCTTGGATAGCTAATCTTGATCCATAAGATATCGGAAAGGGCTATCCTAGCCAACAAGAAGATGGGTCAGAATTTGATGAAGCCCAAA
This sequence comes from Triticum aestivum, assembly GCF_018294505.1. Taxonomy (NCBI): domain Eukaryota; kingdom Viridiplantae; phylum Streptophyta; class Magnoliopsida; order Poales; family Poaceae; genus Triticum; species Triticum aestivum. Next base: position 299,147,819 of record NC_057798.1, on the reverse strand, counting down.
AAGCTTTGACAAAGGATATGCGCCCGCTTGCAAGCAGATTGGCCAAAGAAGTTGACTTGTCTGTCCACCGGTCCAACTATGATGCCGACAACAAACGGGTTGATGCATCTGTGAAAGAAGTGCAGAATCTTATCCCGCCAATCCGTAAGCACACTTATGCCCCTGACGTTGGACCGTCCAATCTTATAAGCAATGAAGTTGTCTTCCAAGCTTTAACCGGGATTGATTGGGCCACCATTGACTTCCAGCCACTAAGTGGGGAGGAGGAGGTTGAACCGACGCAAGATGATCCATCAACTTCACGTCAACCTGGTGACGAGTCATAATCCGGCAGCCGGCTTTATTTCCGCAAATTGCGTGCGAGGCAAAAAACAATTACTCTTTTGGGTATTAAAGCGCCTTGTAATAGGCTAGTTGAAATACTTTGATCTTCTGCCATCGTGCACTACTAGATGACACTGTGCAATCCGCCATGATGTTTGCTATGCTTGCTTATGTGCCTTAATACTTTCATAAAATCCTGCCTTCTACATTTGAGAAACATAAATGTGCCCTGGCGGTTTACCGCCGGACGGGTTATGATACCCAATACAGAACCAGAATTTTTATAACTAAGGCTGTAAAGCAATGAAATATGAAATATATCATACCTGTGATACTGAATCACATCGTTGGTTTACCAATTTGCATAGTAAGGGTGATAAGCCAAATCTTGAGTGTTGATAACTCTCACCATGCTGTGCGGGTGCATAATAAACCATGCCGGGTTATGATAAAGACCGGATGATCATCCTGGAGACTTATAATCAATGCTAGACCGGGCTAAGAAAACTCCGGTTTACAATTGAGTTTGTATGAACAACTGATAGTTAAAAGCTTGTGCCGGGTTAAGAGACACTGGAGTGATGAAATGACTTATAGTCAGGCTGGGTCAATGGATGCCGGTTTACCTTAAAACCTTATCAAATGAGAGAAAACTTCGCAAAAACAAAATCAACTAAAAATTTGGAGTTGAGGCTTTTCAAGGGCTGCCAGGCCCAAATTCGAGGCTTTTCATGGGCTGCCAGGCCGCTGAGTTGAACCATTTGACAAAGCCTTTTAAGATGGGCCTCCAATTAACCAATCATCGTTTTAACTTTGATAAGTTCAGGGTCTATATAAGATTGACTTGTCAAACATTCGGCGGGTCATACCAGGATTACCTGGACAGGAGTGGCTTACTTGATGAAGGCACGTTAACCCAGGGTTTTAGGTGAATACACCAGGCTTCCAAGCCGTGGCTTGATAGACAATTACAAGAGTCCTTTCAAACTCTTTGTTGCTTTGCACAAAGAGCCCCCAAGTAACTTTGTGAGCTGTGCTCAATTGGTGCCTATGTTTGAGTTGTTCTTAGTAACAAAACTATCATTGGCCCCTTGGGTGTGAAGCTCCCAAGCTTTGTTGTGGCATGATAGCCGGTTTAATGAACAAATAGGATGTCGCTGGATAAGCAGCAGCCCCCTTAAAGCCAAGAAATATTGGAAGAAATGGCAGAGACCCTACTTGTAGCAAGGATGGCGGTTTATTATATTGATCATAATATATACATTGTCAAAATATGTACATAATGGGAGCCTATGGCTCACGTGTAGTAAGGCCGAAGATGAGCTATATTTCACGGCCGGCGAGTCTCCTCCTCTAATTTGCGTGAGTCTTTGTGCTCTCGAACATCGATGAGGTAGTATGACCCGTTGTTCAAATTCTTGCTGACCACAAAGGGTACTTCCCAAGGTGGAGACAACTTATGTGTGTCAGTCTGATCCTGGATAAGCCGGAGCACCAAGTCGCCTTCTTGGAAAGTCCTGGTTTTAACCCGACGGCTGTGATAACGCCGCAGGTCTTGCTGATAAATCGCCGAGCAAGCTGCCGCAATATCCCGTTGTTCATCTAACAGGTCCAAGGTATTCTAGAGTGCTTTTTCATTATCCTCTTCAACGTAAGTTGCCACTCGGGGCGAGTCATGACTTATATCACTTGGGAGAACTACTTGTGCTCCATAGACCATGAAGAAGGGTGTTTAACCTGTAGATCTATTGGGGGTGGTGTTAATACTCCATAGAACGGAAGGTAACTCGTTCACCCAACAACCCGGCGTCCGCTTTATAGGGACCATAAGCCAGGGCTTGATACCCTTTAATATTTCCTAATTAGCTCTCTCCGCTTGACAATTAGATTGGGGGTGGGCTACCGACGACACATCAAGGTGGATGTGCTCACGTTGACAGAACTCTTCCATTATCTATTATAATGCTGTGTGGAAAGCCAAGCCGGAAGATCACCTTTTTCATGAACTGATCCGCCGTGGCCGCATCACACTTGCTCACTGGCTCTGCCTCCACCCACTTGGTGAATTTATCAACCGCCACCAGGAGGTGGGTTTTCTTATCCTTGGATCTCTTAAAAGGCCCAACCATATCCGGCCCCCAAGTTGCAAACGGCTAGGTAATAGGAATCATCCTCAACTCTTGAGCCGGAACATGAGCTCGACGTGCAAACTTCTGACAGCCATCAGACCTTCGGACCAGATCTTCCGCATCAGCATGAGCTGTTAACCAGTAAAAACCATGCCGGAAAGCCTTAGCCACCAAGGATTTTGAACCAGCATGATGACCACAATCTCCTTCGTGGATTTCACGCAAGATCTCATAGCCTTCTTCAGAAGAAACACGACGGTGAAATGCCCCTGAGACACTGCAGTGGTGTAACTCTCCATTTACAATAGTCATGGACTTAGAACGCCAGATTATCTGTTTGGCTAAAACTTCATCCTCTGGTAACTCGTCCTGGTTCATGTATGCCAGATACGGCAATGTCCAATCAGGGATAGCATGAAGAACCGCCACCAGTTGAGCCTCCAGGTCAGGAATTGACAGATCTTCCTCCATTGGCACCTTGAACAACGGATTATGCAGAACATCCAGAAAAACATTAGGCGACACCGGTTTACGCTGGGACCCAAGCCGGCTTAAAGCATCTACCGCTTCACTTTTATGCCGATCAATGTGCTTGACTTGATAACCTTTGAAATGACCAGCAATAACATCCACCTCTCGCCTATAAGCCGCCATGAGTGGGTCCTTGGAATCCCACGTACCGGATACTTGCTGAGCCACTAAATCGGAGTCAACAAAGCAACATACCCGGATTAAGTTCATCTCCTTAGCCATCCGCAGACCGCGGAGCAAAGCCTCATACTCAGCTGCATTGTTAGTACAGGGAAACATTAAGAGGAGAACATAACAAATTTATCACCTCGAGGGGAAGTAAGGACAACTCCAGCCCCCGAGCCCTCCAATTGTCTGGATCCACCAAAGTGAATAGTCCAGTATGTGTTATCCGGTTTATCCTCCGGGGCCTGCAACTCTATCCAGTCGTTGATGAAGTCTACAAGTGCTTGAGACTTGATAGCAGTGCAAGGCATGTATTTCAATCCGTGAGCTCCAAGCTCAATGGCCCACTTAGCAACCCGGCCAGTTGCCTCTTTGTTTTGAATGATATCCCCAATGGAGCAGAACTGACCATAGTGATGGGATGGCCTTGAAAGTACTGCTTGAGCTTCCGGCTCGCCATAAACACTCCATACACCAACTTCTGCCAATGGGGGTATCTCTGTTTGGACTTGATAAGCACCTCACTGATATAGTAAACCGGCCGTTGAACCGGATATTCCTTACCAGCCTCCTTGCGCTCCACCACAATAGCCACGCTGACAGCTCGGGCATTAGCGGACACATATAACAGCAATGGTTCCTTATCAATGGGGGCAGCAAGGACGGGCGGCTCAGCCAACTGTTTCTTCAAATCCTCAAACGCCGCATCAGCAGCATCACTCCATACAAAATTGTTTGTTTTCTTCATCATCTGATAAAGTGGGATCGCCTTCTCTCCCAACCGGCTTAACACTGCAATTCGACCTGCTAGTCTTTGAACATCATTGATACACGCCGGTTTAGCCAGGGATGTGATAGCCTTGATCTTTTCTGGATTAGCCTCAATGCCCCTGTTGGACACCAGAAAACCCAAGAGCTTGTCGGTCGGTACACCAAAAACACACTTAGCCGGATTGAGCATCATTTTATAAACCCTCAGGTTATCAAAAGTTTCCTGTAAATCATTTATGAGTGTCTCTGCTATCCTGGATTTCACCATGATATCATCCACATAAGCATGAACATTACGCCCAATCTGATTAGGGAGGCAATTCTGCACACACCGTTGATAAGTCGCCTGGGGACTCTTGAACCAAAAAGGCATAGATACATAATAGAAGGCTCCAAAAGGAGTTATAAAAGTTGTCTTCTCCTGGTCCTTAACTGCCATTTTGATCTGATGGTAACCCGAATAAGCATCCAGGAACCTCAAACGCTCACAACCCGCCGTAGCATCAATGATTTGATCAATACGAGGGAGGGCAAAGGGATTAGCTGGGCAAGCTTTGTTCAAATCTGTGTAATCCACACACATACGCCAAGTGCCGTTTTTCTTAAGTACGAGCACTGGATTGGCCAACCACTCAGGGTGAAACACCTCCACAATAAACCCTGCCACCAATAGCCGGGCTACCTCTTCACCAATGGCCTTGCGCCTCTCTTCATTAAAACGACGAAGAAACTGTTTGACCGGTTCTTCGGATCAATATTAAGAGTGTGCTCAGCGAGTTCCCTCGGTACACCTGGCATGTCAGACGATTTCCATGCAAAGATGTCTCAGTTCTCACGGATGAACTCGATGAGCGCGCTTTCCTATTTCGGATCCAAGTTGACGCTGATGCTGAACTGCTTGGATGGATCGCCAGCAACAAAATCATCCAATTTAGTCTCATGAGCCGATTTAAATTTCAAAGCTGGATCATGCTCTATAGTGGGCTTCTTTGGAGAAGTCATATCTGCCGGATCAACATTGTCCTTATAGAACTTCAACTCTTCCGTCGCATAAACCGACTCGGCGTAAGCCGCATCACCTTCCTCGCACTCCAGAGCAATCTCGCGGCTACCATGGACCGTGATGGTCCCCTTATAACCCGGCATCTTGAGCTGCAGATAAACATAACACGGTCTTGCCATGAATTTAGCATAAACCGGCCGTCCAAACAGGGCATGATACGGACTTATGATTTTAACTACTTCAAAGGTCAATGTCTCGGACCTCAAATCATGATCGTCTCCGAAAACCACTTCCAGAGCTATCTTACCGACCGGGTAGGATGATTTCGCAGGTACCACACCATGAAAAATGGTGTTTGACGGTTTAAGATCCTTATCTGTTAACCCCAAACGCCGGAAGGTTTCGTAATACAAGATACTGATACTGCTCCCTCCATCCATGAGCAGTTTGGTGAATTTATAACCTCCAACCCGTGGTGCAACCACCAAAGCTAGATGGCCAGGATTATCAACCCGGGGCGGATGATCCTCCCGACTCCAAACAATAGGCTGTTCAGACCAGCGCAGATAACGGGGCACTGCCAGTTCAACCGAGTTTACTGCCCTTTTATGGAGCTTTTGATCGCGCTTGCACAGACTAGTAGTGAAGACATGGTACTGTCCACCATTTAACTGCTTCGGGTTGCTCTAATAACCCGACTGCTGTTGTTGCTGACCCCCCTGCTGAATATAACGACCTTGGTTACTCTGATTGCCTTGATTGCCCATAAATGTGTAGCCGGTTTTTCTTGCGTCCCGTGGTTTGGACAGGTTGGTTCAACAGACGCTCCAGATTCATCCCTGATCCTCCGCCCCGCGGGGGCGGTTTACCCTTACGGCACTGATTGTTACCTTGATCATTGGTGTTAGCCACAAAATCAGAATTATTGTCTGCCTTGCGCTTACCGTTATTCCCATGGCCAGCCTGGTTATGCTGTCCTTTTGTGCCGGCATTCTTCTTTCCCTTATCCGGCTTCTCTTTATCAGACTCGGGATCCTTGGTATTATCATAATCGACATACTTAACCAATGCTTCCATGAGCGTTCCCATGTCATTGAAGTGACGTTTGAGCCGTCCCAGTTTCATCTTTAGCGATTTGAACGGGCAATTGCCCTCCAATGTTATAATCGCTGAACTAGCTTTGATATGGTCCGATGAATGCAGGATTTCTGAAACCCGACGCACCTAATGCGTTGTTGATTCGTTCCCTCCTTGGACACTACCAGCCAGATCCAGAATCGACATGGGTTGTTTGCACATATCCTTGAAGTTTGCTTTAAAACGGGCCTTCAACTCATCCCATGAACTGATCGAGTTAATAGGCAAGCTCTTTAGCCAGGTGCGAGACATTCCGTCCAACATCACGGTGAAGTATTTTGCACACGCCGCTTCATCTACATCTAGCATCTCCATTGCCATCTCATAACTTTCAACCCACGCCTCGGGGGGTTGATCGGTGGTATACTTCGGCACTTTACGCGGACCCTTGAAATCCTTTGGTAACCGCACATTACGCAGAGCTGGGTGAGCCACGGCACCCCCAAGAGCTAAAAGCCAATCCACGTTCAACTGGTGCCACTGGTTGAACCGGAGCAGGTTGATTCGCATACTGTGCTGCTAACTCCGCCTCTCGTCGTGCTCTACCATTGTTTACCACATCCTGAGCATTCATACCACCGCGTGCCGGATCAGGTCCTCTAGGGGTATCACGGTGCCGTGCACTTCTTGACACATCCGGTTCGTCCATGTGCCTGATATAGCTCTTGCTTGGACGTGGGTTGGAATGTATTCTGACTCAGCTGTAGGAATAAGCCTGCTGCTGCACAACAGCGGTTTGAAGAAGATCCCTGGCCCGTCACCTCTCAACCGACGCCAGCGAGTCACCCTCCATCGGAATAGCTGTCCCAGGAATCACGTTATCCAAAGGGCTAGAGAAATGACCCGACGTCGGTACATATTGCGGCGAGTTATCTGTCTGTCGAGGCGGGTCCATTACCCGTGGCTGACCCGGTGCTGTCCCAGGTGCCTCGGTCCGGTTCACTGGTGCCGGATTACTTGGCCCGGCTCCTAGCATATTGAAGAGATTCATTCCTTCATAAACCGGCGGCAAACAAAATCGGTACTTCCTCCTCAGTACTTTGTTGGACGCGTTCTGATCCAACATAAGCCGGTAATTCTGCACCTGGATCTATTGTGACTGGGCATCTAAAGCGGCCCACTCTTCAGTCATCCTAGCTTCCTCAGCCGCCATGTCCTCCTTGGCCTGAGTTATCTGGTCCCTCAGCTTTGTAACCTCCGCATTATGCTGATCCTGGGTCTCCGGGGTGACTGCCGTGGTCAACAATGTCGTCAAAGCATCCAACAAACCGGCAACAACTTGAGCCGGCCGGCGCGCAGAGCCTCCTGCCCCGGCTGCCAATCCGGAAATCATTGCTGCCGTAGATGAAGATTGCAAGGTGGGCTGCGTACTAGCCATGAAGATTGCAACCCGGTTTGGTGGTTCAAAGGGGTCCGGAATACAGTCGCCATCGGAACAGCCCCCAATCTGGCCATCTTGCAACTGGTATAGTGACTCAGTTTTGCCAGTGGATGATTTGCCATCTTCTTAGATGGCCGTCTCACCGTCACACACCGGTTCAGATCCCGCACCATGGATGAATCCTGCATACGCATGCTTCATGGTAGGATGAACCCGGGCAGGACTCGCATGCTGAGCCGTCTCGACGAGGTCGGTGGTGATGTCCAGCTCAGGGCCCGGTTCACCGATCTTGCCGATGAAAACGTGAATTCCGCCAAAGGCGACCTAGTACCCATACTCAATTGAGCCAGCCTCGGGGCCCCATCCCGCGTCGTCGATGTAGAGCTTGCCGCGACAACTCTTGGTCATCCGGCCAACCGCGTATCCCTTGAGTCCTTCAAAGTTTCCCTTTAAGAACTCGAAACCATCGTGCGATAGCCCCACAGTGGGCGCCAACTATCGTGGAATTAACACGTCAGATGTCCTTGCAAGAGGAATTAGTCGTGGAGCCATTGCAACGAGATTAACAAAAAAGGGGTTAAACCGGACAAAGGACACGGGGAGTTTATACTGGTTCGGCCCCTTGCAGTGAAGGTAAAAGCCTATGATCTAGTTGTAGTGGAATTGATGGGGTCTCGATGAGCAGGGAGTGAATCCGCTTTACCTATCTCTCGAGCTGTTGTTTCTTGTCCCTGAACCGCCGCCGGGTCGTCCCTTTATTTACACAGGTTGACGCCCAGCGGTTTACAGAATACTGAGGCCGGCTCATACACGTGTCCGGCTCAGTTTCTACCATTCCTAACTTTACAACACAAGTTTACACATCTCATGCCGGTTTACGTTTATGGGCTCTAACCCGCACTTGGGCCCTGGGCCTCTAAGCTTCAATGGTAGAGCGCCATACTCCTTGTCTTCATGGGCTTCAATATGGATGAGCATAAACCGGCCCCTCCTGGACGGTTTACACTCAGTAGTTATATCTCCAACATTAGCCAAATGATTTTTAGAGCGAGTAATTCTCCCGGTTTGAATGTCATCAAAGATTTGTTCGACGGGATGATCTCTTGAGACTCTTGCTCGAACTCGTGATAGCTTTTGTTTGGGTCAGGGTGGAACATACTCTTTGTTGTCTCGTTCTTTTTCTTGTCTTTCTTTATTGTTGTTGGCGTGATCCTTCTCCCATGGAGGTGGAGAAGGAGGTCGTCGATGTTCATCTTGATGTACATCCTCGTTCTCATCGTCTTGACGTGTCCCACTTGTGGGTGCCTCCAAGTCAACTCTTGGTTCACCTTGGCGTGAGGTTGAGGCGTCCACTCGGATAGACGAGGTGCTCTCCTTCACCTCTGTTGGGCGAATCTTGATGATAGACAAGTCTTGGATTGTTTCCGAAGGATCTTTGTCACCTACATCAATTGGAAATTGCTCTACTTGCGAGCCGTTAGATTCATCAAACTTCACATCTACCATTTCTTCAACCTTTCGGGTCAAATTGTTGTAGATGCGCTAAGTGTGAGAGTTTGATCCATAACCGAGTAGGAATCCTTGATGAGACTTAGGACCAAATTTCGAACGACGATGCTTGTCCAGAATGTAACACTTTGAGCCGAATACCCGAAAGTAACCAACTTGGGGTTTTTTACTGGTGAGGAGCTCGTATGCCGTCTTGCCGAGTAGCTTGTGAAGATATAGACGATTCGTTGCATGACAAGCTGTCTCAACCGCTTCTGCCAAAAAGTGTTTTGGCGTCTTGTGTTAATCAAGCATCGTTCTCGCCATTTCGATAAGCGTCTGGTTCTTCCTCTCGACAACTCCATTTTATTTAGGTTTGTACGTAGCCGAGAACTCATGTGAGATCCCTTCTTCGTCAAGAAGGGTGTCCACATTGGCGTTCTTGAACTCCCTTCCGTTGTCGCTGCGAACCTTCTTGATCTTCACTTCAAATTGGTTTTGGGCCTTCCTAGCGAAGTTTTTGAAAATCTTTTGAACCTGTGATTTATCATCGAGAAAGAACACACACGTAAATCTTGAAAAATCATCAATGATGACTAGTCCAAATGAGTTACCACCGAGACTCTTGTAGGCATTGGGACCAAAGAGATCCATGTGAAGCAGGTCGAGCGGTCTTCTCGTGGTCATGTTGTATCACGCCCAATATGCGACCCTATCCTAAAGGAACTCGAAGGTCCCGCCAAGGATAGAAGCGCATATTGGAGACACTTTTGCAAGGTCGATATCATTACATCGTACCATTACATCATAGTTGGGCATACATACAAGAGGCATACGATGCCACACGAATACAACAACATCATACATAAGAGCGACATCCGACTACAGATGAAACACAAACAGAAGCTCAAACGACACCCACCCTACTAGTCCAGGCTGCTGACGTGGAACCTATCCCCTGTCAAAGAAGAAACAGAAGAAGAACTCCAAACCAAGTAACATCGCTCTCGCGTCATGATCATAGAAATATCGGTACCTGCAACTGTTGTTGTAGTAATCTATGAGCCCCGGGGAGTCAGCAATCCCATTACCATGGGTATCAAGACTAGCAAAGCTTAATGGGAAAGGAAATGATAAGTGGTGAGATTGCAGCAGCGACTAAGCATATATGGTGGCTAACATATGCAAATAATTGCGAGAAGAGAAGCAACGCAACGGTCGAGGAGCTAGAAGTGATCAAGAACTGATCCTAAAACTACTTACGTTCATACATAACCCAAATCGTGTCCACTTCCAGGACTCCGCCAAAAAGAGACCATCATGGCTACACACGCGGTTGATGCATTTTAGTTAAGTCAAGTGTCAAGTTCTCTACAACCGGATATTAACAAATTCCCATCTGCCACTTATCCCATCATAAGCTCTCACGATCAACGAAGGATATTCCTTCGCCTGGGAATACCCAATCAGCCTCAGAATCCCGGTTACAAGACATTTTGGCAATGGTAAAACAAGACCAGCAAGACTGCCCAGATGTTCCAACAAATCCCTATAGGAGCTGCACATATCTCGTTCTTAGGGCACACCGGATGAAGACTACGTACAGCTAAAACCAGCCCTCAAGTTTGACCGAGGTGGCGCTGCAAGTGGCTCTAGTTCGGACCAACACTTAGAGAAGCACTGGCCCGGGGGGGTTAAAATAAAGATGACCCTCGGGTTAATTACTCCCAAGGGAAAGGTTATAGGTTGTTAGGCAAATGTAAAACCAAGGCAGGCCTTGCTGGAGCACTTTTATTCAAAGCGAACTATCAAGGGGTTCCCATAAACCCGACCATGTAAGGAATGCTAATCAAGGACCATAACACCAGTATGACGGAAACTAAGGCGGCAAGAGTGGAACAAAACACCAGGCATAAGGCCGATCCTTCCACCCTTTACCAAGTATATAGATGCATTAATTAAATAAGAGATATTGTGATATCCCAACATAACCAGGTTCCAAGATGGAGCAATCTTCAAGTTCACCTGCAACTAACAACGCTATAAGAGGGGATGAGAAAAAGCGGTAACATAGACAAACAACGACTTGTTAGGAAGGGCGAAAAAGGTTAGAGGCTGACATGGCAATTTGGGGGGCTTCATAAACAAGTGATAGGTAGCACAACATAGCGATAGAACGAAACAACTAGCATAGCAATGATAGTAGTGACATCCAGGGTAACAGTCATCTTGCCTGAAATCCCGCTAGGAAGAAGAACTAGTCCATGAAGAAGATGAACGGGCGAAGACGAACCAAGCGTAGTCAAATGAATGCTCACGATCGCAATGAAATAGGAACTATCGAGAAGAAGCACAACCAGAAATAAGCAAACAACATGGTAAACACACAACACATAAACATGACATGACACACAACCAATCATGATGCATGACAAGGCTATATGATGCTACTCATGGCAAGAGATGATGCATACAAGAACAACACATCAAAGCAAGTTTAAATGAGGCTGGAAACAACATATGACAAATTCGCTAAGTCCTCATATGCAAATTTCAAAATTGGTCCAGATCTATATAAACCTTATGTTCAAGTTGTTAAACAGGAAGTTATGATGCACCAACATGATCTACATGAAATTCTAGTCAAGTTCCTTATAAAGTTCATTTAATTCGGAGCTATGGCCTAGAAGATATGAACAAAACAAGTTAACCATGACATTGATGCAAAATACATTCAAACATCAAGAAAACACTCTCAAAACATGGATGCAACATTATAATATGAAACTACATGCAAAATCAAGCAAGTTTCATATAGAGCATGCTCAAAACGGAGCAACGGTGCAACACATACACTCTAAACAAAATATAACAACAATCTACCCAAAACAACAAGTAGGCACTTTGCAAACATCAAAACAACATAATACAGAACTCATAAGAGCACAAACTTGGCATGCACTTCATTTACAGATAACATAATTCAAATATCATTAAGGTTCAGGTTCATAGGCATTAAGATTAAACCAATATGATCAATGCAAAATGCAACTTTATAACACAGGAGCATATACATGAGCAGAGTTAATATGATAGCAAGTTGAGAGCAAGAAAGAGACAAGCTACAGCAAGTAAACATATCAGCCAAGGGAATGGAATCAAAGTACACATAACAAAGAGAAAATAACATCTTGGCATCACATACATATAGCTCACGGATTAGTAGGAGGCATATGATAGCATGTTTGTGATAACATTTTTAGCAAGTGTAAAACAACAACATTATGATAGCATGTTTGTGACACGGAGGCATATGACATCGAAAATTAGCAACCATGTCATGTGGACAAATTACTCATAGCGTACTTCAAATCATGTAATTGGCGCATCTCCATAAGAGGCAAGTATCAACTAATAACAAGCTCACAACAAGGCATCATGAAGTAAACAGAAATCTGGAACATTATATAAGCATGTTCATGGCAATCAAAACATATTCTAAACGGCCTATATGAGGCATATAAAGGCATGGCATGATATAGCACAACATACAAAACAAAACATGTCAATTAAGCATCTCCAGAATATGAATGAATTAATTGGTAGCATCAAGCAAACATGGCAACATGATATAGCAGTTTCAGCATTGACGGAACATTAACAGCAAGTAGCCCACTTCACAAGCTTGATGCACTCACTACAGGGCATATAGAAATACATGGATTGCATCCCTGTAAAGACGGCATAAATATTCTCCTAAAACATATAGTCATCATGCCCATAGGATGCACACACAAAATGCAACAAAAATGACAAATCAGCAAGTTACAACGGTTTTCAGTAGTTAACAGCAACATGCACTGTTGGAATAGGGTTTAAGATATCAAGATTCCCGCTAACATGAATGCAAAGCATACCAACATGTAGAACATAAAGAGCATAAGATGCACATATCAAGATCAACATCATAGCATTAACAGGGACAAAGTTGTGGCACTCACAAAAGGCACACATGATGGAAACAATCAGCAAAGTACAGTAGTTCATATGACAACAATTTTGCAACGAAGATTAAGGCATCAATATGAACAGGAAAATGAATGCAAACTAGACCATCATGAAGAGCACTCTAACATAAACATTTTGACATATTATCGAGCGAGGAGGCAGAGCAGATCGGGTTACGGGCGCGGATCGGGCGGCGGCGGTGGCTCTCCAGCGAGGTCGGAGGAGGACGGGAAGGCAACGACGAGGCGGCCCTAGATCCGATCTGGCCGGATCCTGCCGGCGGCGGAGGGGCGCGGGGTCGCCGGAGCTTGCGGGCGGCGGGGCTGGGCGCCGTTGACGGCGGTGGAGCGGCCAGGTGGCGGCGCTAGGCGTCAAGGTCGAGCCGCGGTGGAGCCGGCGAGCTCCGGAGGAGGGGGGCGGCGGGCGGGCCCCGCAGGCCTGACTCGGGCCCCGCGGGCCGGCAGCAGCGGAGGGCCATGTGGAAGGTGGCAATTCGCTGGGGCGGAGGGGAAAGATTTTTAGGGTTTGGACTGCAATTTTTTGGGGGGAGAGGCATATTTATAGGTAGAGGGAGCTAGGAGAGTCCAAATGAGGTGCGGTTTTCGCCCACACGATCTTGATCCAACGACGGAGAGCATGGAGGTCGTTTGGATAGGCTAGCGTGATGTTTGGAGGGGTGTTGGGCTGCAAAGAGAAGGGGGGTTTCAGTTAACTCGGTTAACCGTTGGTGCATCAAACGACCTTCAAATGGAACGAAATTTGGCAGGCGGTCTACCGGTGATATACCAAGGCCACTCGGCAAATCTGGGCCCATTACGAGAACGTTTTTCGGCGTCTCACAAAACAAGGTCTGAGAGGTGCAATGGGTGCATGCGAGTGTGGTTGGGCTCAGAACGGGTAACAGAGAGAACTGGGGGAACCCGAACGGATGCAAGTTTTGAAAAACATGCAGATGAAATGCACATGATGACATGGCAAATTGCAACACGCAAGAAAAGGACATGGCGACGACAGCGAATAACTGGAAGACACCTGGTGCATCGGATTTGGGGCGGAAGAGATCTCGTCCCGAGATCTTAGAAACGAGACGGAAGAGAAAGAGGAAGAGTTGAAGGAAGAACGCAAGAGAGAGGATGAACGAAAAGAGGAACGGCGAATATGACAAGAATCAAAAACTCTTTGAATTAGATAGACTCTAAAACCACTCTGGTTAGAACAAGGTAGAAAAGGAATAAGAACGAAAGAATTTGTGCAGCACTCTGACTAAAAATGGAAGCAATAGAACATGAACTTCACAAGATGGGATGACAGTTGATGAGATGAACAATGCAATGCCTCCGGCAGAATTGAAATAATGGAATGAAAAAAATGGATGAGAGAACAACAACTTCCACCACAAATGATTTCGATAGCATCCTTAGAGGAAGGGTAGAACGGAGTTGTTGAGAAAATCAACAACAAAAGAATAAGCTTTTTGTGGACTTATGGAAAAACATCTCAAAACTTTAGGTGAAATTATGCCCCAATCAAATGCTTGAATAGCTGGGAAGAACAAAGAAATGCAAAACTCCACTTCAAAAGAATACGGAGAATTAATTGCACTTCGAGACGCAAGAAGAAAAGATACTTGAACTCCACCAACAAGAATCTTGATGAACACTTGAAGAATGAATTAAATCATGAAGAACCACCATGAAGAACTCCGGTGAGAAAAGGATGATGAGATAGAATGAAGGATGAAAAGAAATAAGATGAGCCTTGCGGTGATTTAGATGGAGGTTCCGACGAAATGGCCGAGGAATTTTGAACTCCAGAAAAGAAAAGATGAAAACACTTGTAACTAAAATTTATTCATCAAGAACAAACTACGAAGGAAGGGATTACTTGACGATGATGAAATAAGAATAAGAATTATGTTATGCTTATCCTCACCAAATTTAATTGATGACAACCGGATTTTGCATACTACTTATTCTTGTTGAAAAGGATTAAGGGGCATATAGCACAAAACATGAGAAAGTCTTCATGAACCACTAGTAGGATTGGAAAGAACGAATGAATTGATATGATAACAAAGGAAAAGGAATCTGAAGGAACCACCGTAAGAATTCGAAATGACCGATGAAAGATAATGAATCACCGGGAATGATTAGAGGAACAAATATGCTTGAGGGGATTTAGATGGTAAAGAACGAAGAGATAACGAGCTGATTAAAGAATACTTGATAGATACGCCGGGATAATTTGATAACGATAGCTAGAATGTGAGGACGAAGAATTCTTCCGGAATGATGGCCTCTGGTGAAACGAAACAGAAATCAACTACTGAAATACTCCGGATGGGTGAGAAAAGGAATTTCTAGCAACTAAATAATTTGAGAGGATAGCATGAAAGTAGAACCACGAATCTTCGAGAGAACAGACAAGATTTAGGGGAAAAGCTCTTCTTCGGTCTTCAAATGATGACGAGAAACACCATTAAAATTGTTTAGATACTCTGGGAGAATGGAAAGCAAAGAGGTTGAGCCAACAACGAAATGATTTGAAATAAATCTTGGAAAGGCATCTGACTGATGAAATTCATTCTTACGTCCAACTCTGAAAAGAATTTGAGAATAACTCCGGAATAATTAGAAGAGTCAGGTAAGATCCTAGGAAAAGACCTGTGGGTTAAGGCCCACTAAAGAGAAAACACCGTTGGAAAGGATTGTTGAAGAGATAGATGATGCACCGGAACATTTGAATTACTTGAATGAGGTGACAACCTCGAATTAAGTGGAACACAGACGAATCTCCAGCGATGTCTTCTCCACTTCGGAACGATAAACTGGCGAGAGGTGAACAAGCAGGGAAACCACTTGATCCAAGAAAAATAATATTGATCAACACCGAATACTTGCATTGAGTCCACCGGAGAAGAAAAAAAGATGAAGAATGTCGAACGAAACGAGAATTCACCGGTTGAAATAATTTATGAAAGACTGAAGAGGTTCCGTGTGAATGAAATTGATGCTCGAAAGAGTCTCAGGCTCCGGGAAGAAGAGGGTGCGAGGGCGGGAAAAACAAAGGCAAATTGGAAGGGGAAATCAACGAATAAGTTGAAGAGAAAACTCCGGTTGAAATAATTGAGGAAAGAATGCCAAGGCTTCCCACGAGTAGGATGGATACTCCATTACGGACTCCAGCTCCGAGAAGAAAAAGGGTGGGCAGGTGGGAAAAGAAAACAACTGAGGATTGAACTTGGAAAAGGTGAAAAGGCTCGAGTCAACATGATGAGAAACGCACCAGATGGAAAGAGCTGAGAACCAGCGATCAAAAAACTAATCGCGTGATCCTAAAGAAAATTTGAATGGGAGAAGAAGTAATTCAAAACACCTATGTCAAGATTCCTCACCAGAGCGACAAAGGGGCCGAGGAGTAAAAAGAATTCCTACTCTCCGATATAAGAGAAACATCCCACTATGGATGAAACACAAACAGAAGCTCAAACGACATCCACCCTGCTAGCCCAGGCTGCCGACCTAGAACCTATCCCCTGATCAAAGAAGAAGCGGAAGAAGAACTCCAAAACAAGTAACATCGCTCTCGCGTCATGATCATTGCAATAACTATACCTGCAACTGTTGTTGTAGTAACCTATGAGCCACGAGGACTCAGCAATCCCATTACAATGGGTATCAAGTCTAGCAAAGCTTAATCGGAAAGGAAAGGATAAGTGGTGAGGTTACAACAACGACTAAGCATATATGGTGGCTAACATACGCAAATAAGAGTGAGAAGAGAAGCAACGCAACGGTCGAAGAGCTAGAAGTGATCAAGAAGTGATCCTGAAAATACTTACATTCATACATAACCCAAACCATGTTCACTTCCCGGACTCCACCGAAAAGAGACCATCATGGCTACACATGCGATTGATGCATTTTAGTTAAGTCAAGTGTCAAGACCTCTACAACTGGATATTAACAAATTCCCATCTCCCACATAACCGCGGGCACAACTCTCAAAAGTTTACACCCTGCAGGGGTGTCCCAACTTAGCCAATCATAAGCTCTCACGATCAACGAAGGATATTCCTTCTCCTGGGAAGACCCGATCAGCCTCGGAATCCTGGTTACAAGACATTTCGGCAATGGTAAAACAAGACTAGCAAGACCGGCCGGATGTGCCGACAAATCCAGATAGGAGTTGCACATATCTCGTTCTCAGGGCACACCGGATGAACACTACGTACATCTAAAACCAGCCCTCAAGTTTCCCTGAGGTGGCGCTGCAAGTGTCACTAGTTTGGACCAACAGTTAGACATGCACTGGCCTGGGGCGGTTTAAAATAAAGATGACCCTCGGGTTAATTAATCCCAAGGGAAAGGTTATACGTTGTTAGGCAAATGTAAAATCAAGGTTGGGCCTTGCTGGAGGAGTTTTATTCAAAGCAAACAGTCAAGGGGTTCCCATAAACCCGACCGCGTAAGCAACGCAAGGAACATAACACCGGTATGATGGAAACTAAGGTGGCAATAGTAGAACAAGACACCATGCGCAAGGCCGAGCCTTCCACCCTTTACCAAGTATATAGATGCATTAATTAAATAAGAGATATTGTGATATCCCAACATAACCAGGTTCCAACATGGAGCAATCTTTAACTTCGCCTGCAACTAACAACGCTACAAGAGGGGCTGAGAAAAGGCGGTAACATAGCAAAATTACAGTTTGCTAGGAAGGGTGAAAAAGGCTAGAGGCTGACATGGCAATTTTGGGGGCATGATAAACAAGTGATAAGTCACGCAACATAGCAATAGAACCAAGCAACTAGCATAGCAATGATAGTAGTGAGATCCAGGGTAACGGTCATCTTGCCGGAGATCCCGGTAGGAAGAAGAACGAGTCCATGAAGAAGATGAAGGGGCGAAGATGAACCAAGCGTAGTCGAACGAATCCTCACGATCGCAACGAAAAAGGAACTATCGAGAAGAAGCACAACTGGAAAGAAGCAAACAACATGGTAAACACACAACACATAAACATGACATGAGGCACTACCAAGCATGATGCGTGACAAGGCTATATGATTGTGACGCCCCGATTCAACCATACACTAATCATGCATGCAAATGTGTATGATCAAGATCAGGGACTCACGGGAAGATATCACAACACAACTCTAAAAGTAAAATAAGTCATACAAGGATCATAATACAAGCCAGGGGCCTCGAGGGCTCGAATAGAAGTGCTCGATCATAGACGAGTCAGTGGAAGCAACAATATCTGAGTACAGACATAAGTTAAACAAGTTTGCCATAAGAAGGCTAGCACAAACTGGGATACATATCGAAAGAGGCACAGGCCTCCTGCCTGGGATCCTCCTAAACTACTCTTGGTCGTCGTCAGCAGCCTGCACGTACTAGTAGGCACCTCCAGTGTAGCAGGAGTCATCGTCGACGGTGGCGTCTGGCTCCTGGGCTCCAGCATCTGGTTGCAACAACCAGGTAGAAAGGAAAGGGGGGAAAAGGGGGAGAAAAGCAACTGTGAGTATTCATCCAAAGTACTTGCAAGCAAGGATCTACACTCCATATGCATGGGTATATGTGTAAAAAGGCAATATCGGTGGACTGAACTTCAGAATTCCAGAATAAGAGGGGGATAGCTAGTCCTATCGAAGACTACGCTTCTGGCAGCCTCCGTCTTGCAGCATGTAGAAGAGAGTAGACTGAAGTCCTCCAAGTAGCATCGCATAGCATAATCCTACCCGGCGATCCTCCCCTCGTCGCCCTGTGGAAGAGCGATCACCGGGTTGTCTGTGGAACTTGTCTAGGTGTGTTTTATAAAGTATCCAGTTCTAGTTGTCATAAGGTCAAGGTACAACTCCGGGTCATCCTTTTACCAAGGGACACGACTATTCGAATAGATAAACTTCCCTGTAGGGGTGCACCACATAACCCAACACGCTCGATCCCATTTGGCCGGACACACTTTCCTGGGTCATGCCCGGCCCCGGAAGATCAACACGTTGTAGCCCCACCTAGGCCTAATAGAGAGGTCAGCACGCCGGTCTAACTCCTATGGCGCAGGGGTCTGGACCCATCGCCCATTGCACACCTGCACATTGCGAAGGCAGCCGGAAGCATACCTAGCCTCCCTAATACTGGAGCAAGTGTTCCAGTCCAATCTGGCGCGCGCCGCTCAGTCGCTGACATCTAGAAGGCTTCGGCTGAAACCACGACGTCGAGTGCCCATAACTGTTCCCGCGTAGTTGGTTAGTTCGTATAGGCCAGTGGCCAGACTCAGATGAAATACCAAGATCTCATTAGGCGTGTTATTTTCATGTAACCGCGGACGCCGACCAGGGCCAGGCCCACCTCTCGCCTAGGTGGTCTCAACCTGCCCTGTCGCTCCGCCACAAAGTAACAGTCGGGGGCCGTCGGGAACCCAGGCCCACCTCTACCGGGATGGAGCAACCTGTCCTTTCAGCCCCCTTATCCGAATCACTTGCGGGTACTCAACGAGCCAACCCGACTTTATTCACCATCTGTATAGTATGTATAAATGTATAGTATATACCCGTGATCACCTCCCGAGTGATCACCGCCCGATGGTATAGCAAGGCAGACTGACAAGAATGTAGGGCCACTGATGATAAACTAGCATCCTATACTAAGCATTTAGGATTGCGGGTAAGGTATCAACAACTATAGCAACAATGACAGGCTATGCATCAGAATAGGAGTAAGCAGAACAGTAACATGCTATACTACTCTAATGCAACCAGTAGAGGGAAGAATAGGCGATATTTGGTGATCAAAGGGGGGGCTTGCCTAGTTGCTCTGGCAAGAAGGAGGGGTCGTCAACTCCGTAGTCGAACGGGGCAGCAGCAGCGTCGGTCTCGTAGTCTACTGAAGAGAAGAGGGGGAAGAAACAATAAATATAATGCAAACATAAGCATGATGAAGCAAGACATGACAATGAGCGGTGTTAGGTGTGCCCTAACGCGGTAGTAGGTGATACCGGCGAAAGGGGGAAACATGCGTGAAAGTATCCCGGTGTTTCTCATTTTCGGACAGATGAACCGGAGGTGAAATGTTGCAGGTTCACTATGCTAGGGACGTGTGGCGGACGAACCGGCTGCGTATCTGGATTCGTCTCGTCGTTCTGAGCAACTTTCATGTACAAAACATTTTCATCCGTGTTACGGTTTATTTTATATTCATTTTTAAAGATTTAAATCAATTTATAAATTATTATTATTAATTTAATCCGAAAATGGCATTACTGCATCAGCATGACATCAGCATGATGTCATCAGTTAACAGAGGTGTTGACTGGGTCAAGCTGACGTGTGGGTCCCGCATGGCATTGACTGTTTAGTTAATTAAGTTAATTAGGTGGTTAGGTTAATTAATCTTAATTAGTTACTTTAAACAGAATTAATTAAGTTGATTAATTAAGTAATTAATTATTTTCTTAATTATTATCCTTATTCCCTTTTTTAACGTTCTAAGTGCATGGGCCCCATCTGTCATTGTTATAGGGGGGTCTTAGCGGGCGCTGGCGCTGGGTCACGGGCGTCGCCTGAGTGGGGGGGCGAGCCCTATCAGGGGACAAGTGGGGAGAGGCCACCGGGCGTCACCGGTGGACAGCCTCCGCGCGGCAGCCATCGAGGGTCCCCAGCGGAGGCGACCAGCAGGTCAGTGGCAGGCACGACAGCCTGGGGCGAGGCCTGAAGTGGCAGGGAGGCGGAGGGAGCCGGGACGCGGACGGCGACAAGCGGCTCATGTGCGGGCGAGGTGCAGCGGTGTGGCGCGCTGGCCGTGGCCGTAGCGGGAGGGACCGGAGGGACGGGAGGAGCACCGGGCGGCGCCGGGGCGGGGTAGGGGGAGGACAGGGCCGCTGGTACATGGCCAGAGAGCGGCTCGAGGTGGCCGGAACTGCAGCGGGAGGCGACAAAGCAGGCCGGCAGGTGTGGGGCCGCGGGCGACCAACGGCAAAGCCGCCGGCGAGGTGCGCGTCCAGGTGCTCGCGGGGGCACGCATGGCGTAGCACGGGGGGATACAGAGAGGAGGGAGTGGAGGCCGTGGCCTCACCGGGGGCGTAGGGTCAAGGCAGCAGGGCTCGGGGAGGAGGTCGAGGATGTCGTGGCGGAGGGAAAGCAGGTCGGCGAGGAAGAGGAAGCAGGACGGTGAGGGAGCTCCTGGGACTGGCGACGGCGTCGACGTGTAGGAGGTGGAGAGGCATCAGTGTTAGTAGGCGCCGGGTCGACGTGGGAGGAGCTGCGAGGAGGCCGGGAGGGGCGGCACTTGGCGGAGAGATAACCCGGCGAGGGGGGGTCCGAGAGGCGATGGGGTCGGCGTCGATCGGCGCAGTAGCGCCCGATTTGGATCGTGGCGAGAGAGGAGTGAGCGTGAGGGGAGAGTGGGGATTGGGGGAGAGAAGTGGGAGCGAGTGGGGATGGTCGTTAGGGTTTCGGGGGGTTAATGGGTGCGTGGGGGTTGGTCCGGTCTCGGACGGTGGGCTGGCTGGCTGGGCCGTTTGGCCCAGTTGGCCAGGGGGTCTCCCACAATTGTTTTTTTTCTGTTTTGTTTTTCTTTCTCTTTTTATTTATATTTCTTTTATGTTTTTGCTCATTTTAAATATATAGGCCTTATATAAAAAACATGGTTTCTACATGACAAATAGTTAGAGAATATTTTCAACACATCGAACATTTTAGTTTTGACTTTTGAAAACTTTAATTGTTTTAACTTTAATTCGAATTTTGAATTTGAATTCGTTTCGAACTAACGCGAGATTACCAGCAGTAATCGAGGAGACGTGGCATCATTAACACGGGATTACTGTAGCCTAATTATCCGGGCGTCACAAATCTCCTCCACTACAAGAAATCTCATCCCGACATTTAGGAGCGGGAGTAAGGGGGAATGGATTTGGTTGCGAAATTTTGACGAGTGTCCTCGGTCTTGGTTGCTCTTCTCGAAGAGGTCGATCCATTACGTTGATGTCTTCATTTCTCTTATTCAGGTCATCATGATGAAGTCGTCTTCCTTTCTTCGGGTTCTCCATCGTCCTACGAATGCTACCAAGGGGAAAAACTGCGGAAGGACGCACCTCCACAAAGTTGGGCATCTGACGGTGAACTTAATGGGAAATACACAAGGTACCCCACGAGTTGTATTTTAGTGAAGTCGTTGAGTGCAATATACGCTGGTACCAAAGTTTCAAATGGGTAGGCAATCATTCGATGACTATACATAAGTTGGAATGGGGTTTGAACAACGAGAATAACATGGTGTTTGATTCCAGGATGAATAATGGTATAGGATTTAGCTCGTGAATCACATCCGAAGCCAGTTCCAAAGGATACATTAGAATCTGGGTTGTAAAGGAGAGTCAGGTTTCGATCCAGTGGACCTGTGGGTTATGGGCCCACCATGTAGGTTGAAAGTAGGAAGGGTGGTGACTGCTTGCACAGCCGCGACAGGGAGGCGTGTTAGTGAATAGCTTGTCAGCTATGCCGACAACAAAGTCGATACCAAGGACGGGGAACGAAGAGAGCAATTTTCCTTCTTGTTGAACGAGACGAACCAATTAGCAAAGTTATCACCCATTGGTGGTTACCAAAATGTCATCAACAATAGTAACAGGGTCTTACAGATAGAGTGGTACAACAAGGTGCCTACCTAAGCAGGGAATTATCTCTGCTCAGTTAAGTTAGATTCAGGAAAGGTTTAACAAAAGAAGGAAAAGGAAAACACGATTATCAGATTAAACAGAACAATGGAAAGGAAAGTTGTGATTACACACAATTATTAGGAGTATTTTCTTCCCATGAACAAGCAGAACATGGCATACAGGGTAGGAGAGCAAGTGCCCTAACCATTCAGATAAAGAGGCAAGGAATAACTAAGATGTTACCCATACAATGGTGTTTGGATATCTGACCAAGAAACATTTAGCATCACGCCTCCAATGCTCTTGTTGATGAGCGGGGTATCATAGTCATGCTTCGAGGTAGCAATGATATGATGTTTCAATCAAGGGTCGGTCTTGGGATACACAAATGATCCATCAGGAGCAACTTATAAATTAAGTCTTACAATTTCCTCCAGGAAGAATCGTTATCTTTGCAAAATAATTATAATGATAGGTCCTCCAGCCAGGGGTGCTAGGCGTGACATCATATTACCGGGTCATCAAAGGACCAACATCATAACTCCTGGAAAGTTGTCCCAACCATCATATCCGACCGAGATTCAGATTCGATTGGTGTCAGGATACCTCAGACTTAGGATGCCTGAGAAGAAAGGTGCAACACAAATTGTTGAGATGACATTGCAAGGTTCTCAAGGAAAAGAACTATGGAAGCGAGTTCTGAAACAAGGGTTCATCATTAAACCAAGGAAAATGGTGTGGTGGTAGCTGATGGAGTTTGCGACAATCCTCGAGAGTTCCAAAATGGTGGATTTCCACAGTTGTGCAAAAAAGGAGATAACATTTGTTTGATCAAATGATAGAATGATGTATGGTCAAGGAAAACATACATAATTAAACATTGGCTGAAAAGTGCACCCGAAAGATGGGATTAGGTAGTACGATCAATGTTAGAATGATGATTCGATAACCAATGGTCTAAGAATGAAATATCGACCATTAACTTCAAAGCAATATGGTTGCTAGATGTTTTGAAGTCGCACATCATGGTTCAATTGTCGGTTCTCCAGTTAGAAACAACACGGGGACAAGGGAATGAACGGATATGGCAAGAAGGATCACCTATATCAAGAATTCTTAAGAGGTGGTGAAATTCTCACGACATATTTGACATAAAATATGGTAATACTCCAAGGTAAAGGAGAACAAATGCTGGATAGCAAGGATCTCAAGGTATAACACAAAACATGAACAAGTTTGTGTTGAACGGAAGGCAATAAAGTGGTCGATGATAAAACAAATCATCGAGGGCAAGGATGGTATTTATCATCATGAATTCAATTGATATCCTATAAGAGCTCGGAATGCTGATGATGATCATGACACATTTGTCGAGAGATCTCATGAATATGTAATTGCTCGGTGATGACATCAAGTCGAAGGAATGATGAAGCGACAGGTTATTGGAACAATGGGTACGACAAAAACTCGAAATCAAGTTTGTTGTTCAAGGAGAAATGATATGACGAGGAATATCGACGTAAGATTAGCTAACCGTCGAAATTTGTGCTCCGGGAAGAACCAGATAGCACAGTTAAATTTAGCACGATAATGATGTAGCCGATAAGGCTAGGAATGACATGATGGAGTATTAAACTCGTAAGCAATAAAGATTACTAAGAGTTGTCCAATCGCAGTGCGGACTCGATTCACTATTTGGTGTTCTCGGTTGACGACAACCCAAAACTCATGGAGTGACTATGATAGGGAAAGGTATTACTCCGGCACAAATTCATAAGATGTAGTGCAATGGCATGATATCCTCAAGATACCAGGGAGATAATACTCAAAGTCATGTCAAACTAAAGGTTGAAGTGGGGTGTATTGATCTATAGAAGACACACGCTTTTAATTGTCTGCGAAATGGAATGAAAGGAAGAAATTATGGTCGGAACCACGAATACAAAGGATCAATTCACAGATCCAGATGATATTTTCAAGGAAATAGTTATTATTGCAAGAAGCTTCCATGATAGGATCTACATCGTGTCCATGGGCATGAAGACAAAGGTTCAAGGTCGACTCCCACTTCGTCAATGCATAACCTTCCATTCACCTCTCGTATTTCAAAAATGACATTAGTTATTGAAAGTTTTACCTGGTGTAATACCAGATAAGTATGACCCGTGAAATCTTTCGGGTTCACACGGATTAGGGAATGCATAGGTTCAACCCATCAAGGCATCTTAGGAACATATACCACAAACTTCACTAGTAATTAACACAAGCTCGATAGTAGAGCATGGGTGACAAAAGGAGAGGATAAAATTTACCGAATGCATTATGTATCAGGGAAAGATCTTCTCGAGTTTTTTGTATACGAAGGACACTATCGGATGATATTACAACAAAGGATCCGACTGTCCATAACGGAGCTGATGTGAGTATCAGCACACAAGCAGTGGAAGAAACAATGCGAAGGCGTTGGGTTATAGAAGCAACTGACTAATTCAAAGCTCACATGAAAAGGAATTATTATTTCGAATCAAAGGATCAGAAGCAAACGCTCTGATTAAGGATGGATAAGTTGAGTAAGCTTAGGGGTAAAATCATCAACAATTTGATTGGTCGAGATCCAACTCATGTTTAAAATGATGATTGAGCCGGAATGGTGAATTCTAGGATCTGATTGAGGATTGCGTGCATTCACAACATATTGAATCAACGGACTCAAATTGAAAATGACAAGGGAGGCCAATAAGATTACGAGATTTAAGGTATTAACCATAACGCAAGCAAGCAAAAATTTCAAGAGCAATAGGCTGCTTAGGGTTTTCGGAAGATCGAAGGGCATTTTGGAGACTTGTGTAAAATAAGTGAATCAACTAGGGATGAGCGGATACTCAGTAAGTGTGAGAATTATGTGTAGGGGTATTCAGGTGACAAAGAACAGCAAGATAGTAAGCTCAAAGGATTCTCAGAACAATAGAGAATTTCGGGGTATCTTGTAATAACAAGATCAACTGGGAAACATTGTAGGAATGGCGAGTATACATGGTTATCCATAGGGGTTTATCGATGAAAGGGAATTGCAAAAGCGATGACACATAGTCTCGAGAGCACATCGTAGTGTATCTTCGGAATCATCTGGTGCGGCAGGCGGTCATTGGTAACACGGGCCTCTCTGGGTGGAAGTGATCACGAGATCCTAATGTTAGAGTTAGCAAAATTCATTTAAACCGAATAGAAGAGAGATTAGAGTCCCAGAGTATAGACGAGGATTAAAAGATCCTAATACCACCCAATGGCAACGTGGGCCCGTAAGCCGCACAGCCATGTTAGTAAAAGTTTTTCAATGACTAGACTCGACTTCGGCCAAGGAGTTGCAAAGGGGGATTCCTACAGGCAGTCGGCTCTGATATCAACTTGTGACGCCCCCGATTCAATCATACACTAATCATGTACGCAAATGTGCACGATCAAGATCAGGGACTCACGAGAAGATATCACAACACAACTCTAAAAGTAAAATAAGTCATACAAGCATCATAATACAAGCCAGGGGCCTCGAGGGCTCGAATACAAGTGCTCGATCATAGACGAGTCAGTGGAAGCAACAATATCTGAGTACAGACATAAGTTAAACAAGTTTGCCTTAAGAAGGCTAGCACAAACAGGGATACATATCGAAAGAGGCGTAGGCCTCCTGCATGGGATCCTCCTAAACTACTCTTGGTCGTCGTCAGCGGCCTGCACGTCCTAGTAGGCAACTGCAGTGTAGCATGAGTCGTCATCGACGGTGGCGTCTGGCTCCTGGTCTCCAGCATCTGGTTGCGATGGTAGAAAGGAAAGGGGGAGAAAGGGGGAGAAAAGCAACCGTGAGTACTCATCCAAAGTGCTCGCAAGCAAGCATCTACACTACATATGCATGGGTATATGTGTAAAAAGGCAATATCGATGGACTGAGTTGCAGAATGCCAGAATAAGAGGGGGATAGCTAGTCCTATCGAAGACTATGCTTCTGGCAGCCTCCGTCTTGCGACATGTAGAAGAGAGTAGATTGAAGTCCTCCAAGTAGCATCGCAAAGCATAATCCTACCCGGCGATCCTCCCCTCGTCGCCCTATGGAAAAGCGATCACTGGGTTGTCTGTGGAACTTGTCTAGGTGTGTTTTATTAAGTATCCAGTTCTAGTTGTCATAAGGTCAAGGTACAACTCCGGGTCATCCTTTTACCGAGGGACACGACTATTCGAATAGATAAACTTTCCTGCAGGGGTGCACCACATAACCCAACACGCTCGATCCCATTTGGCCGGACACACTTTCCTGGGTCATGCCCGGCCTCGGAAGATCAACAGGTCGCAACCCCACCTAGGCCTAATAGAGAGGTCAGCACGCCGGTCTAACTCCTATGGCACAGGGGTCTGGGCCCATCGCCCATTGCACACCTGCATGTTGCGAGGGCAGCCGGAAGCAGACCTAGCCTCCCTAATACAAGAGCAGGCGTTCCAGTCCAATCCGGCGCGCGCCGCTCAGTCGCTGACATCTAGCAGGCTTCGGCTGATACCACGACGTCGAGTGCCCATAACTGTTCCCGCATAGTTGGTTAGTGCGTATAGGCCAGTGACCAGACTCAGTTCAAATACCAAGATCTCGTTAAGCGGGTTATTTTGAAGTAACCGCGGACGCCGACCAGGGCCAGGCCCACCTCTCGCCTAGCTGGTCTCAACCTGCCCTGTCACTCTGCCACAAAGTAATAGTCGGGGACCATCGGGAACCCAGGCCCACCTCTACCGGGATGGAGCCACCTGTCCTTTCGGCCCCCTTATCTAAATCACTTGCGGGTACTCAACGAGCCTACCCGACTTTAGTCACCTTGTGTATAGTATGTATAAATGTATAGTACATACCCGTGATAACCTCCCGAGTGATCACGGCCCGATAGTATAGCAAGGCAGACTGATAAGAATGTAGGGCCACTGATGATAAACTAGCATCCTATACTAAGCATTTAGGATTGTGGGTAAGGTATCAACAAATGTAGCAACAATGACAGGCCATGCATCAGAATAGGAGTAAGTGGAACAGTAACATGCTATACTACTCTAATGTAAGCAGTAGAGGGAAGAATAGGCGTTATGTGGTGATCAAAGGGGGGGCTTGCCTGGTTGATCAAAGGGAGGGGTCGTCAACTCCGTAGTCGAACGGGGCAGCAACATCGTCGGTCTCATAGTCTAACGGAGAGAAGATGGGGAAGAAACAATAAATATAATGCAAACATAAGCATCACGAAGCAAGACATGACAATGAGAGGTGTTAGGTGTGCCCTAACGCCGTAGTAGGTGATAGCGGCGAAAGGGGGAAACATCCAGGAAAGTATCCTGGTGTTTCGCGTTTTCGGACAAATGAACTAGAGGTCAAATGTTGCAGGTTCACTATGCTAGGGACGTGTGGCGGACGAACGGGCTGCGTATCTGGATTCGTCTCGATGTTCTGAGCAACTTTCATGTAAAAAACTTTTTCATCCGAGTTACGGTTTATTTTATATTCATTTTTAAAGATTTTAATCAATTTATGAATTA
This sequence comes from Triticum aestivum, assembly GCF_018294505.1. Taxonomy (NCBI): domain Eukaryota; kingdom Viridiplantae; phylum Streptophyta; class Magnoliopsida; order Poales; family Poaceae; genus Triticum; species Triticum aestivum. The sequence continues at coordinate 299,119,654 of NC_057798.1, read as the reverse complement.
TTATTATTAATTTAATCCGGAAATGGCATTACTGCATCAGCATGACATCAGCATGACGTCATCAGTCAACAGAGGCATTGACTGGGTCAAGCTGAGTGGGGATGGTCGTTAGGGTTTCGGGGGGTTAATGGGTGCGTGGGGGTTGGTCCGGCCTCGGACGGTGGGCTGGCTGGCTGGGCCATTTGGCCCAGTTGGCCCGGGGGTGTCCCTCATTTGTTTTTTTTCTGTTTTGTTTTTCTTTCTCTTCTTATTTATATTTCTTTTCTATTTCTGCTCATTTTAAATATATAGGCCTTATATAAAAAAACATGGTTTCTACATGACAAATAGTTAGGGAATATTTTCAACACATCGAACATTTTAGTTTTGACTTTTGAAAACTTTAATTGTTTTAACTTTAATTCGAATTTTGAATTTGAATCCGTTTTGAACTAACGCGAGATTACCAGCAGTAATCGAGGAGACGTGGCATCATTAACACGGGATTACTGTAGCCTAATTATCCAGGCGTCACAAATCTCCTCCACTACAAGAAATCTCATCCCGAAATTTAGGAGCGGGAGTAAGGGGGAATGGATTTGGTTGTGAAATTTTGACGAGTGTCCTCGGCCTTGGTTGCTCTTCTCGAAGAGGTCGATCCATTTCGTTGATGTCTTCATTTCTCTTCTTCAGGTCATCATGATGAAGTCGTCTTCCTTTCTTCGGGATCTCCATCGTCCTACGAATGCTACCAAGGGGAAAAACTCCGGAAGGACGCACCTCCACAAAGTTGGGCATCTGACGGTGAACTTAATGGGAAATACACAAGGTACCCCACGAGTTGTATTTTAGTGAAGTCGTTGAGTGCAATATACACTGGTACCAAAGTTTCAAATGGGTAGGCAATCATTCGATGACTATACATAAGCTGGAATGGGGTTTGAACAACGAGAATAACATGGTGTTTGATTCCAGGATGAATAATGGTATAGGATTTAGCTCGTGAATCACGTACGAAGCCAGGTGCAAAGGATACACTAGAATCTGGGTTGTAAAGGAGAGTCAGGTTTCGATCCAGTGGACCTGTGGGTTATGGGCCCACCATGTAGGTTGAAAGTAGGAAGGGTGGTGATATCTTGCACAACCGCGACAGGGAGGCGTGTTAGTGAATAGCTTGTCAGCTATGCCGACAACAAAGTCAGTACCAAGGACGGGGAACGAAGAGAGCAATTTTCCTGCTTGTTGAACGAGACGAACCAATTGGCAAAGTTATCACCCATTGGTGGTTACCAAAATGTCATCAACAATAGTAACCGGGTCTTACAGACAGAGTGGTACAACAAGGTGCCTACCTAAGCAGGGAATTATCTCTGCTCAGTTAAGTTAGATTCAGGAAAGGTTAAACAAAAGAAGGAAAAGGAAAACACGATTATCAGATTAAACAGAACAATGGAAAGGAAAGTTGTGATTACACACAATTATTAGGAGTATTTTCTTCCCATGAACAAGCAGAACATGGCATACAGGGTAGGAGAGCAAGTGCCCTAACCATTCAGATAAAGAGGCAAGGAATAACCAAGATGTTACCCATACAACGGTGTTTGGATATCTAACCAAGAAACATTTAGCATCGCGCCTCTAATGCTCTTGTTGATGAGCGGGGTATCATAGTCATGCTTCGAGGTAGCAATGATATGATGTTTCAATCAAGGGTCGGTCTTGGGATACACAAATGATCCATCAGGAGCAACTTATAAATTAAGTCTTACAATTTCCTCCAGGAAGAATGGTTATCTTTGCAAAAGAATTATAATGATAGGTCCTCCAGCCAGGGGTGCTAGGCATGACATCATATTACCGGGTCATCAAAGGACCAACATCATAACTCCTGGAAAGTTGTTCCAACCATCATATCCGACCGAGATTCAGATCCGATTGGTGTTAGGATACCTCAGACTTAGGATGCCTGAGAAGAAAGGTGCAACACAAATTGTTGAGATGACATTGCAAGGTTCTCACAGAAAAGAACTATGGAAGCGAGTTCTGAAACAAGGGTTCATCATTAAACCAAGGAAAATGGTGAGGGGGTAGCTGATGGAGTTTGCGACAATCCTCGAGAGTTCCAAAATGGTGGATTTCCACAGTTGTGCAAAAAAGGAGATAACATTTGTCGGATCAAATGATACAATGATGTATGCTCGAGGAAAACATACATAATTAAACATTGGCTGAAAAGTGCACCCGAAACATGGGATTAGGTAGTACGATCAATGTTAGAATGATGATTCGATAACCAATGGTCTAAGAATGAAATATCGACCATTAACTTCAAAGCAATATGGTTGCTAGATGTTTTGAAGTTGCACATCACGGTTCAATTGTCGGTTCTCCAGTTAGAAACAACACGGGGATAAGGGAATGAACGGATATGGCAAGAAGGATCACCTATATCAAGAATTCTTAAGAGGTGGTGAAATTCTCACGACATATTTGACATAAAAGATGGTAATACTCCAAGGTAAAGGAGAACAAATGCTGGATAGCAAGGATCTCAAGGTATAACACAAAACATGAACAAGTTTGTGTTGAACGGAAGGCAATAAAGTGGTCGATGATAAAACAAATCATCAAGGGCAAGGATGGTATTTATCATCATGAATTCAATTGATATCCTATAAGAGCTCGGAATGCTGATGATGATCATGACACATTTGTCGAGAGATCTCATGAAGATGTAATTGATCGGTGATGACATCAAGTCGAAGGAATGATGAAGCAAAAGGTTATTGGAACAATGGGTAAGACAAAAACTCAAAATCAAGTTTGTTGTTCAAGGAGAAATGATATGACGAGGAATATCGACGTAAGATTAGCTAACCGTCGAAATTTGTGCTCCGGGAAGAACCAGATAGAACAATTAAATTTAGCACGATAATGATGTAGCCGATAAGGCTAGGAATGACATGATGGAGTATTAAACTCGTAAGCAATAAAGATTACTAAGAGTTGTCGAATCGCAGTGCGGACTCGATTCACTATTTGGTGTTCTCGGTTGACGACAACCCAAAACTCATGGAGTGACTATGATAGGGAAAGGTATTACTCCGGCACAAATTCATAAGATGTAGTGCAATGGCATGATATCCTCGAGATACCAGGGAGATAATACTCAAAGGCATGTCAAACTAAAGGTTGAAGTGGGGTGTATTGATCTATAGAAGACACACGCTATTACTTGTCTGCGAAATGGAATGAAAGGAAGAAATTATGGTCGGAACCACGATTACAAAGGATCAATTCACAGATCCAGATGATATTTTCAAGGAAATAGTTATTATTGCAAGAAGCTTCCATGATAGGATCTACATCGTGTCCATGGGCATGAAGACAAAGGTTCAAGGTCGACTCCCACTTCGTCAATGCATAACCTTCCATTCACCTCTCGTATTTCAAAAATGACATTACTTATTGAAAGTTTTACCTGGTGTAATACCAGATAAGTATGACCCGTGAAATCTTTCGGGTTCACACGGATTAGGGAATGCATAGGTTCAACCCATCAGGGGATCTTAGGAACATATACCACAAACTTCACTAGTAATTAACACAAGCTCGATAGTAGAGCATGGGTGACAAAAGGAGAGGATAAAATTTACCGAATGCATTATGTATCAGGGAAAGATCTTCTCGAGTTTCTTGTATACGAAGGACACTATCGGATGATATTACAACAAAGGATCCGACTGTCCATAACGGAGCTGATGTGAGTATCGCCACACAAGCAGAGCAAGAAACAATGCGAAGGCATTGGATTATAGAAGCAACTGACTAATTCAAAGCTCACATTAAAAGGAATTATTATTTCCAAATCAAAGGATCAGAAGCAAACGCTCTGATTAAGGATGGATAAGTTGAGTAAGCTTAGGGGTAAAATCATCAACAATTTGATTGGTCGAGATCCAACTCATGTTTAAAATGATGATTGAACCGGAATGGTGAATTCTAGGATCTGATTGAGGATTGCGAGAATTCACAACATATTGAATCAACGGACTCAAATTGAAAATGAAAAGGGAGGCCAATAAGATTACAAGATTTAAGCTATTAACCATAACGCAAGCAAGCAAAAATTTCAAGAGCAATAGGCTGCTTAGGGTTTTCAGAAGATCGAAGGGCATTTTGGAGACTTGTGTAAAATAAGTGAATCAACTAGGGATGAGCGGATACTCAGTAAGTGCGGGAATTATGTGTAGGGGTATTCAGGTGACAAAGAACAGCAAGATAGTAAGCTCAAAGGATTCTCGGAACAATAGAGAATTTCGGGGTATCTTGTAATAACAAGATCAACTGGGAAACATTGTAGGAATGGCGAGTATACGTGGTTATCCATAGGGGTTTGTCGATGAAAGGGAATTGCAAAAGCGATGACACATAGTCTCAAGAGCACATCGTAGTGTATCTTCGGAATCATCTGGTGCGGCAGGCGGTCATTGGTAACACGGGGCTCTCTGGGTGGAAGTGATCACGAGATCCTAATGTTAGAGTTAGCAAAATTCATTTAAACCGAATAGAAGAGAGATTAGAGTCCCAGAGTATAGACGAGGATTAAAAGATCCTAATACCACCCAATGGCGACGTGGGCCCGTAAGCCGCACAGCCATGTTAGTAAAAGTTTTTCAATGACTAGACTTGACTTCGGCCAAGGAGTTGCAAAGTGGGATTCCTACAGGCAGTCGGCTCTGATATCAACTTGTGACGCCCCCGATTCAATCATACACTAATCATGCACGCAAATGTGTACGATCAAGATCAGGGACTCACGGGAAGATATCACAGCACAACTCTAAAAGTAAAATAAGTCATACAAGCATCATAATACAAGCCAGGGGCCTCGAGGGCTCGAATACAAGTGCTCGATCATAGAAGAGTCAGCGGAAGCAACAATATCTGAGTACAGACATAAGTTAAACAAGTTTGCCTTAAGAAGGCTAGCACAAACAGGGATACATATCGAAAGAGGCGCAGGCCTCCTGCATGGGATCCTCCTAAACTACTCTTGGTCGTCGTCAGCGGCCTACACGTCCTAGTAGGCAACTGCAGTGTAGCATGAGTCATCATCGACGGTGGCGTCTGGCTCCTAGTCTCCAGCATCTGGTTGCGACAACCTGGAAGAAAGGAAAGGGGGAAAAAGGGGGAGAAAAGCAACGGTGAGTACTCATCCAAAGTGCTCGCAAGCAAGGATCTACACTACATATCCATGGGTATATGTGTAAAAAGGCAATATCGGTGGACTGAATTGCAGAATGCCAGAATAAGAGGGGGATAGCTAGTCCTATCGAAGACTATGCTTCTGGCAGCCTCCGTCTTGCAACATGTAGAAGAGAGTAGATTGAAGTCCTCCAAGTAGCATCGCAAAGCATAATCCTACCTGGCGATCCTCCCCTCGTCGCCCCGTGGAAAAGCAATCACCGGGTTGTCTGTGGAACTTGTCTAGGTGTGTTTTATTAATTATCCAGTTCCAGTTGTCATAAGGTCAAGGTACAACTCCGGGTCATCCTTTTACTGAGGGACACGACTATTCGAATAGATAAACTTCCCTACAGGGGTGCACCACATAACCCAACACGCTCGATCCCATTTGGCCGGACACACTTTCCTGGGTCATGCCCGGCCTCGGAAGATCAACACGTCGCAACCCCACCTAGGCCTAATAGAGAGGTCAGCACGCCGGTCTAACTCCTATGGTGCAGGGGTCTGGGCCCATCGCCCATTGCACACCTGCATGTTGCGAGGGCGGCCGGAAGCAGACCTAGCCTCCCTAATACAAGAGCAGGCGTTCCAGTCCAATCCGGCGCGTGCCGCTCAGTCGCTGACATCTAGAAGGCTTCGGCTGATACCACGACGTCGAGTGCCCATAACTGTTCCCGCATAGTTGGTTAGTGTGTATAGGCCAGTGGCTAGACTCAGATCAAATACCAAGATCTCGTTAAGCGGGTTATTTTGAAGTAACAGCGGACGCCGACCAGGGCCAGGCCCACCTCTCGCCTAGGTGGTGTCAACCTGCCCTGTCACTCCGCCACAAAGTAACAGTCGGGGACCATCGGGAACCCAGGCCCACCTCTACCAGGATGGAGCCACCTGTCCTTTCAGCCCCCTTATCGAAATCACTTGCGGGTACTCAACGAGCCTACCCGACTTTAGTTACCATCTGTATAGTATGTATAAATGTATAGTATATACCCGTGATCACCTCCCGAGTGATCACGGCCCGATAGTATAGCAAGGCAGACTGACAAGAATGTAGGGCCACTGATGATAAACTAGCATCCTATACTAAGCATTTAGGATTGTGGGTAAGGTATCAACAAATGTAGCAACAATGACAGGCCATGCATCAGAATAGGAGTAAGCGGAACAGTAACATGCTATACTACTCTAATGTAAGTAGTAGAGGGAAGAATAGGCGTTATGTGGTGATCAAAGGGGGGCTTGCCTGGTTGCTCTAGCAAGGAGGGGTCGTCAACTCCGTAGTCGAACGGGGCAGCAGCAGCGTCGTTCTCATAGTCTAACGGCGAGAAGATGGGGAAGAAACAATAAATATAATGCAAACATAAGCATGACGAAGCAAGACATGACAATGAGCGGTGTTAGGTGTGCCCTAACGCGGTAGTAGGTGATACCGGCGGAAGGGGGAAACATCCAGGAAAGTATCCCGGTGTTTCGCGTTTTCGGACAAATGAACTAGAGGTGAAATGTTGCAGGTTCACTATGCTAGGGACGTGTGGCGGACGAACGGGCTGCGTATCTGGATTCGTCTCGATGTTCTGAGCAACTTTCATGTACAAAACTTTTTCATCCGAGTTACGATTTATTTTATATTCATTTTTAAAGATTTAAATCAATTTATAAATTATTATTATTAATTTAATCCGAAAATGGCATTACCGCATCAGCATGACATCAACATGACGTCATCAGTCAACAAAGGCATTGACTAGGTCAAGCTGACGTGTGGGTCCCGCATGTCATTGACTGTTTAGTTAATTGAGTAAATTAGTTGATTAGGTCAATTAATCTTAATTAGTTACTTTAAACAGAATTAATTAAGTAATTAATTATTTTCTTAATTATTATTTTTATTCCCTTTTTTTAACGTTCTAAGGGCATGGGCCCCATCTGTCATTGTCACAGGGGGGTCTTAGTGGGCGCTGGCGCTGGGTCACGGGCGTCGCCCGAGTGGGCGGGGGGGGCGAGCCCGATAAGGGGAGAAGCGGGGCGAGGCCATCGGGCACCACCGGCGGACGGCGGTGGCGCGGCAGCCATCGAGGGGCCCTAGTGGAGGCGACTAGCAAGTCAATGGCAGGCACGGCAGCCTGGGGCGGGGCCGACGGCGGCAGGGAGGCGGAGGGAGCCGGGACACGGACGGCGACAAGCGGCTCATGTGCGAGCGAGGTCCAGTGGTGCGGCGCGCTGGCCATGGCCGTAGCGGGAGGGACGGGAGGGACAGGAGGAGCACCGGGCGGCGCCGGGGCGGGGTAGGAGGAGGACATGGCCACTGGTACGCGGTCAGAGAGCGGCTCGGGGTGGTCGAAACTGCAGCGGGAGGCGGCAGAGCGGGCCGACAGGTGTGGGGCTGTGGGCGACCAACGGCAAAGCCACCGGCGAGGTGTTGCCTCGACGCGAGGCGCGCGGCCAGGTGCTAGCGGGGGCGCGCACGGGGTAGCGCGGGGGAAGACAGAGAGGAGGGAGTGGAGGCCGTGGCCTCACCGGGGGCGTAGGGTCAAGGCAGCGGGGCTCGGGGAGGAGGTCGAGGACGTCGCGGCGGAGGGAAAGCAGGCAGGCGAGGGAGCTCCTGCGACTGTCAACGGCGTCGACGTGTCGGAGGTGGCGACGCGTCGGTGTTAGTAGGTGCCGGGTCGACGAGGGAGGAGCTGCAAGGAGGCCGGGAGGGGCGGCACTTGGCGCGGAGATAGCCCGGCGAGGGGGGGTCGAGAGGCGACGGGGTCGGCGTCGATCGGCACAGTAGCGCCCGATATGGATCGTGGTGACTGAGGAGCGGGCATGAGGGGAGAGTCGGGATCGGGGGAG